>NC_050480.2:95790024-96094572 GCF_012460135.2 Molothrus ater | reverse complement strand
CTTTTCACTTTGGTGTTTTGCTGAGATTGTCAGGGCAACTTGGACTGAGATCCTGCAAGCATTGCCATCAATGCCTATTTCAGCACAAACCCTCAGTGCTGCTGTTCCCAGAGTTGTCCCTGGTGTTGATGGGTTTGGTCTCTCACTTGTACAAGTCACCTGAGGACCTGCTCTAAGAATACTTTCAGAAAATGTAGGTTCAAGTTGTTAAAAGAAGGGCATCCAAAAGAGACACTTAAAATCAACATTTAAATGATGTCATAAGAGAGTATTGTGAATTCTGGCAAGGTGAACATAAAATGACAATAGAACTGGCCAAAAAAGATCATGAAGAAAATCTGCAAAAGGTGTTAACTGAGTAATAAAGTCATATACAAAAAAAAAAAAATAAAATCGGGACTAGAAATTACCTGAAGGAAAAAACCTTGATTTTACATCCACACTGAAAAACTTTGATCTGACTATGACTTCTCAAGATGAAAATCATAGTGTTGTAAACCTAATTTCATGAAAGCATCTTAGTATCCAAGAAGGGTAAGCAAAACCAAGCAACTAAGTAACATTTAAAACAAGAGCCTGTTCATTAAATATGACAAAAATCTGGTACAATATTTCTTTTTCCTTTCTTAAAGCATTAATGCTGTGAATATTTTCCCCATATATATATATATATATATATATATATTCTCTTATTTTTGATATAGAGGAAAATTTTATTTGGCTTCCTAATAAAATGAATGTGTGATATTCTCTTTTTGCAGGGAAAGCCGGGATCTCCTGGGTCCCCAGGCTTGCCAGGAGAACCTGTAAGTACAGATTTGAGTTCTGGTTTCTTACAATGGCAAGCAATATTTCAGACACCTAGTGCAAGATTTTTCATGCAGTGTTTTCGTGTGTGTTTTCTTCTTCCTTAGGGTGAAAGAGGACCTATAGGAGATATAGGCTTCCCTGGTCCAGAAGGGCCACAAGGAAAACCAGTAAGCAATTTTATACTGAATTTATAATTTGCTACAAAAAGACATGGTTTAGTTTATCAGAAGTTACAAAAGAAAGGACATTACATCTTGGTTTGTGTTAGAGTAGGTGACATGTGAAGAACATACAGAGCTGTACTGCTCAATATCAACCATGCAAAAAACAATTCCTGGTATTGTGGTGTTTTAATAGTTAATGTTACTGAGATGTTGCCTTTAAAGGTCTTATGAAGGTCGTTTGGATCTTGTTGACATAAAGTTTCCTCTTGTACTTTTTCTGGGGGGAGAGTGTGAACCCAGACGCTGAGCAGAGTCAGTAAAGGATGGGGTGACAGAACAGGTTCTCAGTTTCAGTTTAGATAGAGAAGCGTGGGCTTCACGACTGAATAAACTTTGAGACTCCTCTGTATACAGGTGATGCAACACAGCAGCTGAGGCATTTACTGTTCACTTAGGAGATGTCTAATCTTCACTTAGGAGATGTCTAAAGCTCCCTTTATGTAATAAAAGTGTGACAGCAGTGTAGCCAGCCCTGTCTGAGCTGCTTTTAGAAACCTAGTTTATATTCCAGAAGGGGGTCAGCCAGGGTAGTGCAGGACTCATTATCTCCCCTGAACCTTGGTGTTTTGGGGATGAGCATGAGCAGCAGACCTTTGCAGCTTGTCAGCACATCTCCACATTACACTTCTGCCTTGAAAGAAGACACAGTTTCTGTACCTACAGCAGCAAATTAGCCCAAGGTGCCTAATCTGTGCAAAACCCCACTTTGCAGTATATGAGGAGAAAGAAATATTCCTGCTGTCTCCGCTCATACAAGTCATCCTTTCTCACTCACAGCTGTGAGTTTGCTACATGTGCAGATCCATAAATATCCTACTAAATTAAACACTGCCAGAGCCTTTATCTTGCAATTATCTGGCATTGTACAATTGTTAATATAATCTCTGACATTATTTTGGCCCATACCATCTAGGACTCTCAGATCATGCCACATTCCAGCCTGGAAGATAATGTGGGCCTGGAACAGTTTCCAGCAGTTGCTATGAGTGCAACCACCTTCTTTGGGGAAGGAAATGGCTGTAACCCATGAGACCAAAACTGTGCCATGCTGCAAGTCCTGACAACCAAAGAATGGATCTGGACTTGTAATAGTAAGGCATAATCTCTGTAAGAGCAGAAGGGTAATTCAGCACCAAGGCTAATATCTAGAATAAAAGCAGCAAGTCATAATACAACCATGGGAGAGAGTTCTAGAAAAAGAACTCTCTCCCATGGTTGTATTATATGACTTGTTGCTACTGAAAAAGTGCATGTGCATATACAAATATTCCAAATTTGCAAAATTTCCCTATAATTTGTCATTCAAAGTTGGATGATCATTAGATTTGGTGCACATCTTGATGCTCTTTGTATTTCTATATTGTAGCCGCACAAACTGCTGCTTCTGTAGCTTCAGAACATTTACTGATATGGCACTAAACACTGAGCTTTACCCTTTATACTTTAAAACACATAAACATATTAATTTTTTTCCTAGGGAATCAATGGAAAAGATGGATTGCCAGGTCCTCCGGTAAGAAAACATGCTTTTGTGTATTTTATTCCTCACAGAAACCACAGCTGTTAATCTTAGGCAGTTGCTTTCCATTCTGCTAACACATGAATACACAACAAAGCCTTTAACTGATAAGTTTACCTTTTTTCAAAAACCATATTTCAGGGTGCTGTGGGGAGACCAGGAGACAGAGGACCCAAAGGAGAACGTGTAAGTCTCTATTATGATAACTTTTCTCTTTTCACTGAGCATATAAACACCTCATCAGCACCTATCTTATAGGCAAAATCAAGAAATTAATTCTCTGTGAACTTCAAGCAGTCACCTAAACATCTAAGAGATTTAGGTCCTAGACACCACTCCAAGGAATTAGAGTTGATTTGGCTTCTGCATTTAGAGTAAAACCACATTTTATAGACTTTCTAACACAGTTGGCCTGGACAGTGTAAAGTGATCAATAGGCTGAAAATCTGAAAGCAGATAATCCAGTTATGCTGTTGTTAGACTTTACAAAAGCCATGGACTTGCCCTGTTGTCCTCCTTTCTATGTCACAGACACAAATCATGTTTTATGTAAAACAAGCTTGTCACACTTAGGCAGCAGGAATGCCAGTGCAATACCTGACTGCTTCCCAAACCCTTCAGACAGTTCTGTTCATGGTAACAAGGTCATGGTGGGCAGGAATGATTATGGGAGGTGAGAGATGAGTTTATATATCTATATACATGTATATGTATGAAAGACAGTCTTCTTATAACAGTCCCAAAGTCCTGATGTCCTAATCACATGGCTGCCACATTTATTTGATGATGCAGAGAAGCATCTCCTTGTTTAATCTGGAAAAGGAAATGCTGCTTTATGACACTGAAGAGATGTAAGGGTTTAACAATTATTACAATTATCCCTTAAAAAATTAGCTGTTTGCAACGTTCTGATTTGCCTTTAAGGACACAGGTCTGCATCTGTGATGGAGATTGCAATGAGCACAGAAAATAAAGTCAAGGTTTTCTTGCAGCCATTATTATTATTAGTGCTGTACAGCATGCTCCTTCAGTTTGAGACAGCTGTTGTAGTTACAGTAAAGAAAAGCATCAAAATTGGAAGGACAGAAAAAAACTCTTGAGGTTTTCTTGTCTGATATAAAAATGTCCTTATAGAATCTATTTTAAGAAGGAATAAGCCACCTGGGCTGAAATAGTTTTATATATCCTTTGAGTGACTAAACACTACTGTTATTACTACTTTATAAACTGAGTGACAAACCAGATTGAAGACATGTTTTATACCAACCTGTTTTCTAGTGATTTCAACAGATACAAGTGCTAGTGGCTTGCTTATTTTTTGCTGTTATCTCCAGACCTTGATCACAGATTGTGAACCTGCTGGAATAGAGCAGGTAGAAACAGGAAAAACAGCAGTTCCTTCTGCACAGAATCTGGTACAAGATAAAATACAAGAGATAGGAGAGTGCTAGAAAGGAGAAAGCTGAATAAAGCAGCACCTTAGGCAGAGATCACAAAGTACAAATGTCCTTAATTTTGTACAATTCATAGTGGAGAGTTTAAAGAGGAATCTGGAGGAATATATCACCTAGTTTATGAATTTTTACAAGGACCTTTTTCAAAATGTGAAAAAAACACTGGAGGCAGTTAAAAAATGCTTGTTTGAAAAGCTGCTGTAGTATTTGATTTGCCTCCTACACACTGGCAGCCTGTAAAACATGGATTGTTTATAAGAAAAGGATCAGCTTCACACTGGTATAGTACCACAATTCTAGAGAAATTTGCCTTTTTCTTTATCTCTGGTAGTAGAGCTATCTGTACCTACTCTGCAGGGTTATAAACCTGAGAACTTATCTATCACAGAACCATAGAAAGGCCTGGGCTGGAAGGTACCTTTAAAGATCATCAAGTTCCAGCCACCTTGCCATTGACCTTTCATCAGACCAGGTTGCTCTAAGCCCCATCCAACCTTAATATAAGGCCTTAATATATTTCCAGGGTTAGAGCATCCAGAGCTTCTCTGGACAACTTGTTCCAGTGCCTCACAGTAAAGAATTTCTTCTCATCTAAACTGACTCTCTTCAGACTTTCAGTCTGAAGCCATTACCCCCTTGTCCTGTCACTAAATGTCCTTCTTAAAAATTCCTCTCCAGCTTCCTCCTAGTATCTTTGGGTACTGGAAACAACTTAGATTAACTATAATTTTGTGTAAATGAAGACAAAAAATAGTAGGCTTCTAAGGGAAGTTACAGAAAATGTCCTAGTGTCTTTTGCCTGTGTGAATTTGAGCACCTGAATTAGACCTATGCCATAATTGACATTCCTAGTTCCTTGTATAAGGGCTAAATCTTTCTATACTCAAGTTCTGTCCTTGAAAACTGGGCTACACAGTCAAGCTATTCTTTTTGTAGTCGACTTCAACATCAAAATTGCAAGAAAACAAAATATATTTTCAGACACAAGGTTCAGCCTGGAAAATCATCTTCCCTGCATGACTCAGTCTGTTTCTGAACAGGCAAGAATTTTCTCTTTAGCATTCTCAAGTGGCTTTTCAGGTTTGTTCCACGACGTGCAATGGTTTTCCTTCTGCTTTTATTTTACTTAGGGAGATCAGGGTATTCCAGGGGACAGAGGTCCCCAGGGTGAACGAGGGAAGCCTGGCCCATCAGGAGAAAAGGGGGATGTGGGTCCTGTTGGCCCTCCAGGAGACAGAGGCTATCCAGGATCACCAGGTCATCAAGGTCCCCCAGGCTCACCAGGACCCCCAGGGTTTCCAGTAAGTAAATATAAGTTCACTTGGTTGTTTGTGTATTCAGACAAGTTATGAAGGTAACATGGGCTGAGCAGTGGAAATTCAACTGAGAAATAGCACAGTATTAGAAAACCTAAGGATTTCTCTCAGATAATTTCAGTGCTCCTTTAAGGTGAAAAAATATACCCACATGATCAGGCAGTTATTTTTAATTATTTTTTAAAACATCTGCTATGGATAAGCTTTAATTATTTATTTCTTTAGTTCCTGCATACCAATGTGGCTGCTCAGTACTGTTAATTTTCACATTTTCCATAAGATTAAGAGCTGCAGTCTGAGCCTTTGCAACTGGGAAAGAAAAGGAGGCAGCCAAAACTGATTCTCAACAGAAGAGAAATCAGTATTTAGAAAGACAATGAAATTCTGCTTGCCAGTGGTAGATATCTTGATTTTTCTGCATGAGCACACAGGAACACACATCCATATTATGGGTTCTTTTTAACCTCAGTTATGTAAGGTAAAGCTCTAAAACACTTTTCCAGTGAAGTTACTGGGACCATGGTTCTGTTCTGGTCAGCAGTGGATCAGAGCAAGTAGTCCCCAGGGCAGGTGAGAAGTTGGAAGATGCCATGCAAAACTAAATCAGATTTTTGTCCCTGATCATTCTTACTGTCTTGTGCAAGGTAAATTCCATACTCATCACATCCTGGTCATCTTGGCAGCTGGGAGTGCTTCTCCCACTTCATGCCACTAGTATCTTTACAATATTATAATGTATTTGCAGTAAAGTGGCCTTTGAAGTAAAATAAATAACAGAAATAAATTAAAACACTTATCTGTTGGTGAAAGGTTTATATTGGTAATGCTAATTTGAGCATTTCTTATTTTTGTAGCATCATAAATTGTCCTTTGCATATTCCTTCTGATACATATCATCTTTCTTTTTCCTCATCAGGCTGATGCAATTTCACTTGAAGAAATAAAAAAATATATCAAACAAGAGGTTCTTAAGGTATTTGAAGGTAAGAATAGGAAATATTATACAACTAAATCTGAAATTCTGCTCTAAATTTCTTTACATGTCACCTAATTTACATTGGACTTAGCAGGTACCTTGTTGCTGTAGCTGTGTTTAGCAAGTCTACATGATTCTGTTCAAGCAATGAGAGGTCAGAGTATCTGTAAAACAGAGTGTTTCCTATGTAAAAGATTAGCACTGAAGGATAGTCTGCTCCAAATCACAATAGCAAAGAGAAGTGTCATTGTAGGTACAGATATGTATCATGTATCACTGCAGATACTGTTTATCTACCACATACCAGTAAGACATTGCAGTGTTGCTAAAGGAGAGACCACAGATATACCTAATTATTTTGCCCACTTAGTGGCTGACTGTCTAAATAAGAGAAAGGTTCAACAGCCTTCAGTCACATAGGTCTAAACTTCTTTCAGTTTTCTCAGCAAATATCCCTGCTGAGTTCCAGAACTCCCTGCCAGACCACCATCATCTGGCACAGTTATAGGCAAGTACCAGATTCAGCCAAAGCCTTTGTATTATGTAAGATTTCTTAGATGAGTCCTAACTCTGAAAAGGAAACATTTTTCTTCCCCAGCATTCCTTTAGTCATGGTAGAAAAGCTGTGACTCAGGTTTCTGAAACAAGCTTCTTCATGAATACCCCTTAACAGCAGCTTCTCTTCCATTGCAAAATGCATTTCTTATATCCTCAGTATGCTTTGTTATTCTGTCATTAGTATTTGTGGGCAAAAACCATCTTTTAGAGATAAATTATATAAAGCTTGAGACTTCTTAACCTGTTCAGGCAGTTTTTCACTTTATAACAAGGCTATCACTTTGTGCATTATCACCTTTTCCCAGGGTGCTACCCCTCAGAGTTCAACCTATTATGTATTTCAAGAGCAGTTTATTGAGTGAAGTCACCTCCTTTTCCCATTCAGATAGAATGGTAACAAATATTTAGTCTATTCACAAAAAGAAGGAATTATAAGGTGCCCTGCCTACAGGGAATAAAGTAGTTTTGTCTTTATAGCTATTCCCTTTTCTACATCTCGCTACTGCTCCCACAGATCTTCCAGGTTTGGCATTGTTTCATTTTGTTTACTTTCTATCACCTTCCTTCTTTTTTGTTTGTTGCCCACTCTTCTCCAATTTTTTTTCTTAAATCTTAAAACTCCACCACTGTAAATACCCACTAAATTGTGGAATGTTTAGGCTTTAATCTGGTGTAAATGAGATAGAGCCAAGGTTAGTACATATTTTACCTACCTCTAAGGAACAGTAAAATATTACCAAGAACACCTTATCTCACCAGCATGAAAATTTCTATTCTGAAATATCTCCAATTAATACTTTTTGCTGAGTGCTTTCAGGTTTTTTACAACAGTTTTCAGGGTTCCAGCACATTTCAAGAACTGTTCACAGGATTTAATCTCTACTTTGCAGCTTAATATGAGTTACAAAAATAGAAGGT
Organism: Molothrus ater; assembly: GCF_012460135.2. Lineage (NCBI taxonomy): Eukaryota > Metazoa > Chordata > Aves > Passeriformes > Icteridae > Molothrus > Molothrus ater. Next base: position 96,086,797 of record NC_050480.2, on the reverse strand, counting down.
AGCCCTCCATCAGTATGTTAAGTACTAATTCTTCTGTCTATGTGTTTTAAGTACTTCGATGAACAGGAGTCAGAAATAATTTGAAATATTGGAATATGTTAGTAATAGAGAGTAGCAATAGAAACTTTAATACAAATTAATTCTGATTATTTCAAACGGTAAAGACTCAGACGTGAATCTGAGTTGGAACTGAAGGTCTCAGTGCTTATTGGAGCATTTAATACCTTGACATTAAGAATTAAACATCCTACTTACAGAAACTTTAGCTGGGGCTTTGGGATTTTTTTTCCCCTTTTTTTGCCAGCAGATTTCTTACCAACTTTTTCCTATGTCTTTGATTAATGAAGAAAGGATGGGTCAATTTGTATCCCAGCTGAAGCTGCCTGCTGCAATGCTTGCCTCCCAAGCTCATGGAAAACCAGGGCCCCCAGGAAAAGATGGATCACCAGGGCCACCAGGAAAGGATGGTTTGCCAGGGCCACCAGGAGAGCGTGGAATTCAAGGTAGGGATTCCAAAAACTGGTCCTTTTAGTTGTATCTTGAAATCCTTAGACACTTGCTAATGTTTATTAAATAAGCCAGGACTACCTATCTAGCTTTCTAATGATTAACTTTTAAACTTATGTACTTATGTTTTTCCAGACCACATCTAAATATTAACCCATAGTAAATGTGTGGATTTTACTGATTAAAACCTCCTAATCAGTGCATTTTATTCTAATCAGTTATAAAGTTAATTATTGACAGATATCGAAATCTGACAGAACTACTGTAGCAGGTTATTTTTTTCCTACAAAATACTTGAATAAGGAAGAAAAACAATGCCAACACTCTTGCTATTTAGATTCAGCTACATATTTAAAGACCCTCTTATTTAAGAAAAAAAAAATCTTTCTGTCTCCTGGTCCAACTGCTCTCAGTTCAGATCCTGAGAAAACACAGGGCAGGAAAAAATGAAGAAAAATATTCTTCTTTAAGAAGCAGTGAAAGATTACTGAAATATTACTAAATTAATTTTTCTTATGGTGAAGGAACCTATTTTCATAACAGAAGAAGAAATCAGAGTAATCAGTTTTTCACTAACTTAAGGCATCAACTGTACCCCAAACAGTAATTTGTGCATTGCAATGCACTTGGACAGTATCACACTCTCATTTCTGTGAACTACTTTTACTGCAAAAGTGTCTTTTACTGCAAAATTAGCTCTGAGGGATCCAGGATCATTGTAGTTGTGCTCTACTGCAGAGCCCGCCTTTCAGAGATTAAAAGAAAGATGAGAATAGACTAGAAAGAAAAAAGAATTTATAGATGAATAATATTTTGTGGGTGGGTAACATGTAATTTGCAGTTTATCTGTAGGTAGTTCTTTATTATCTTTTGTTAGTTTGGTCTGCTCTGGAGTCAGAGCAAGTCAGACTGGAATGAAGAACATGCCAGCAAAGCTGAAGATGTGTGGATCCTAAAGCTATCAGAAGAATAAGGACTTATTAACATTGATAAGCGCAAACCACTGACAGAAGCTTGAAAAATGTGATGAGCTCAGAATGAGAAGAACAAGAATAAAGGATCAAGGAAAACAATAAAAGGCCTTAGAATCTTACAACACTGACTTCATCGTTACCTAAATATTCAGATCACTGCAAATAGTCACCTTCAATGTCAGTGCCAGATTGTTCAATAATGATGTATGTACTGGATAGTCTCCAACACTTCTGGGAAGAGAAACGTTGCACTAAGTTTCCTTTCCAGCTAGTGAGCATCAAGACTAAAAGATGATAGCTATGCTTGAAAAAAAAACAAACAAAAAAAAAAAGCTGCTTTTCCATATCTTATAGTTAAGTAAAATAGTGCCCCATGTACACAGGATTTCCATTTATTTTACCAATATGCTCAATACTTGTTTTTGATTAGTAAAAGGTAAGCTAAGTGTGAAGCCTTTAATTCTATGATACATAAAAAGATACAAAAAATTACACTTCTAAGGAAAGAAAACCAAAAGTTTACCTTGCCTCTTTTTTATACTGCGAATAAGAGACTGTCCTGTAAGAGGTGCACACTTACACACACCCTTCACACCTTCCTCAGTTGTGCCTGTGCATGTTACTGCTTTGTGCCAAGAGTAAAAAGAAATTCAAATCTCTGAGCAGATTGAAAAGTATCTTTTTATATTCCAGCTTGTCTTCAGCCATAAAATACATAGCAAACAAGACTTCTTGGTGAAGCACATTACGTGCATGTGTGGCTGGGCCCTTTCAGGTAGCATGCTGTGTGCACAAGTCCTGATACAGGCTTGTTATTGACTGATAGACACTTCTTATTCTATTTCTCTTTTGGGTGTAGCCCAACTGCCAACTCCAGGGATCTGCTGTGTGCAGTAATACGGGGCCAAGTGAGTCACTTGTCCCCCACAGGCAGTGAGAAGAAGTGGATGCTTGTGGCAAGCAATTAACAGGACCTCTGTGAATATGTCCTGTTTGTGATGCTGCATGCAGAGCCTGCTAGAGCCAGCCAGATGCTGCTGGGTGTCTGGAGAGGTGTTTAACTTCATCTGAGGATTCACAGGGGTCTCTCCATACAGCCTGAGTGTGGTGCTGGTTCCCCTGGAAACTGGTCAGGAATGATTTGGCCGGATTCCAGCAGAATCTCCTTCTGCACAGCAAACTAATAGGTAGTGGGTTACTCCCAGAAGCAAAAAAGAGAGATACTAACTTTTGGACTTATAGGCATGGTTTTCAAAAAGTGTATTTGAAGACTTGCTAGACTCTTATGCAGAGATTCATTCCCGTCTAAGTCCAGAATTTTTACCTGCTGGCCTTCAGCAAGGTTGTTCATAGTGTTCCTCACAACTTTCCCAGTGGTTCAGGCAGATATAATTTATAGGATGGTCTCATTAGAAATATAGCATGCAAGCAAAATAGAATTGCAACTTAAATTGTGAAACACATAATTGGTATTCAAATGGCCAATGGAAGATTTACATATATATATATAAATTTCAAAAATAACCTATGCATCTGCAAGCTGATGCTCTGAGGCAGGACTAATGGTAAAAAGTACAGCATGTCCTTAAGGGAGAACAGAGGGACTTTACTCTGCATGAGTTTTAAGGTATGTTTATATCTCCTAGAGAATTAGAAAGTTTATTTCAAGACTTTACAAACAAGATATATCAATGTCATCCATCTGCAAACACACAGTCAGCTTGTCATGTGTAAGAGGATCTAGCTCAATTAACTCCACTGACTTAATTGGATTTTTAAAATTGTAATAGTAAGGGAATTTTGGTCCATTAGATGAACTGCACCTTGTGATAATTTAACAATCCAGAGACCCCTTATGTTAATATGACTTGATTTTTTTTCAATAGAGGAAAGATTGTATCCTAGTTAAAATTCACTCTTTCTGTCAAACTGAGAAATTTGACAGAATTTCCTTATTTTCTTGTGTTCGTTTTTTATAGGTCCTCATAACTTGTGATAGCCTCAAGGAATCAAAAAAAATAGCTCAGCTCAGAAAATAAATATACCATGCAATGAATAGTGAAAGCTCCTTATCTTTATTGGTAATCTCTGTTGTAAAGTTTATGTCTCTTATTATAATTACTAATTTGTATGGTGGAAGCATGTAGAAACCTTGGCTTACATCAGCAGCCCATTGTAGTGGATGCTGTCTGTAGACAGTCACTCTTCTGAAATAGCTGCACTGGTTTCAAGAGATACCTCCTGCAAAATGTTCTCTGCTGTGGAGGTTAAAGTTAACCTGTTTTTCTTTGATTTGAAACCCATCTGCTCCCTCTCAGCTGAGAGAGCTGTAACACACAGAAGGAAGTCAGAACATGTATTGGTGGCTGGATGAGAGGGCTTCATCTTGGCACCCTCTCTGTTGCTTTGTAGTCTTTTTAAGGACACAGATAGGTGCAAAGCACAGTAAAGCACAGTGGATACTTTGGTCTCATTGTTCCCTGTGGTGGTAATCTCTTTGCCTTGTATTTGTATTAAAGAACCTCAGATTTTTCTAGATACTTGACATGTTAGTTTCAGGTGCTGCATTGTCCATGCTGATGGAAGAGGCTCTCCATGATACAGGTGCAATAGTTTCCAGAGCAGTTTAAATACCTTTCACCTCCGAGTTCATGGACAAGAACTTCTGTCATTTCATGTAGAGCTGAGGGTGTAGCAGTAGTGACACTTTTGAGCGTGCTGTTTGTGGCAAGCACCAAACTGAGAGCTGAATTCCAGCTGTTACTACTCATCTATGAGCAAAAGCTTATCTGTATGAACACAAACTTGCTACAGGCTGCTACCAAGTGTTTACCATACTGCCTACGTTGGGTATGTGCTTGTCATAACAGAACTTTAGGGTTGCAGAAATCACAAGAAAACTACTAGAACCTGAGTGAAAGGTTCTGCTAAAACAGTTACCTTTTGAATTAAGCAGGTGCCTCTTACTGAAATTGTGTAATTCTACCAGGAAAAGTAGATAGCATCTTATATGTGCCTTTACATTAAAAACAATAAATTAAATCTGTTTTATGTGTATGGTGATATTTTCTTTGACTATGTATGAGTTTGTCAGTCTAAGCTCAGAAAGAAGGTGATATTATCATCTAGAGGTGTAATCATGGCCTTGCTTCTGAGCAAAATATACCTCATTAAAAACCAAATATTTTTCTGCCAGAATTACGCATTACATTGTTCACATTGTTTACATATAAGTCTGTTCATTAAAATTCTTGCATTCTATCAAATAAAGCCTTATTGTTAGACAAGGTATTTGGGAATTTTTGTATTAAACTTCAGTGCTAGCAAAACTTACCTGCCACCATGTAAAAACTACACCCTTGCACATGTATTTGGGTACAGCCAATAATGGTTTATCACTAAACTGTGCTGCTCTTTGTCCTAGTTTTTTCCTTATTTTCTTGTGTTCCAGTGATGTTTACAGAATCATTCAGTCTATCTCAGTTGTTTTCAATTATGGTGTGTCAGAGACCTGCAGTAATGTTTACCATGGATATTGTAAATGTGATGTATGGTACCTTTGATTTCTCTCTCTTCTCCATAACTAAAGAAACACAAAACAAATCATTAGTGGCAGCAGTCCATTGTAAAATTAGAGTTAACTGGGTTTGTAGTGGGAAATGCATTGTAAATGTTGACTGTAAATTAAAAAACATTGAGAAATATAAAATAAATAGGGCACGTAATTGATCCTGTGGTTGTATTATTGAGCTTTGCAAAAAGCGGCAATATTAGAAGTTGCACAAGATTTTTCAGAACAAACCAACTTGGTCTAGTTATAAATATTACTATGGTCATTGGCGAGTAAATCCAAATTCAAAATCCAGTACAAATACCTGCATATTCCTTTTTCTTAGTCTTTATAGCTTGTGTGTGTATATGCCTTGTACAATTCTGCTTAACATAACTCAGTGACCAGAATGCATGGCTAATTTGAATTTGGGTTTCTGTGAGATTTTAAACTGTTGATTTCCTTTAGTTGTGTTATGTATAGCACCCTGCATGCATTTTGTAACACTCTTGCCTCACTGTAATTTCCTTGTTGTGGTGCTGAGAGGAGTAAGATGATTGATGCTTTGTTTTGAAAGCTGGAATGATTGCAACAGATAACAGACTTTCTACTGAAGCATAAAATGAGCTTGTGTGTAACAGAAAGCTTGAATGCTCTGTGTACCATTCCTACTGCATTGTGTCTGTTGTAGCAACATTGAATTGGTACCCACAGCCCTCAAAGTAATTTCCTTCTGGAATATCCTGTAAGGTAGCAGTGTTGCACACACCACGGCACACTGACAAGACATCCTTTGCCATCCACCTGTCAGTGTCAGTAAATCTTCATGGGACATCAGGTGGATTGCCATGGCTGTGCTCTTCTCTTTTAATTCAAACTAAGTAACAGTCCTTCACGAGAGGAAGAACTCAATGGTTTATTGTATGGCATAGGTGATGCTAAAAATATACTGGTCCTTGAAGCAGGAAGAATTGAATTCCAGATGTGACCAGAAATCAGCAAATTAATCCTAAACTTTCGTCACCTTACATGCCAGCATCTGAAGTGCTGGGTACAGAAGAGTTTCCTTGTAAGCCCTTTTGAAGTAAGGGTTTGTTTTGTAAGGGAGGTAAGGGCAGATGTCTCCTTTAAAAATGCCTTCATCCTTTCTCCTGCATAATAAAGGTACATTCTTAACTTGAAATAATCAGGCAAATATTTTACTGATAGCAACAAGTCCTCTGCTCTAAAGCAGCCAGAGTGTTTCCAACCAATAAAACTTTTTAAAAACAGTTCAAGGAAAAAGAAGCAGAGGTTGGGCATGGATTGCAGCACCCGAGAAGGTGGAAGCCTTTAGATAAATTCAAAACTATGGCCTGTGAAGGAAAAGGACTCAAGTACTCAAACTATGATTACTAATCACATCTTGTTAATGATACGCAGCTAATTGGGTCAAAGTAAGCTTCAAACCCAAAATCTGCTCAAGGTCCAGAGATGATTCATTCCATGTGAGGAGATCTGGGCAACACTGGCCAGGGAGTGGGACTTCTCTCACGTACAGGAGAATGTCTAATCATACAACCACCACTTTACAGTCCAAAAAGTGCAAGTGTAAGGATTATGCAGAAGAGAGAGAGTAAAATCTGCATTTGGCTCTTTATTAGAGGAATTTCAGGTAACTTAAAATCTTGGGGAAGGGTCAAGCTAGTGAACAAAGCAAGAGCCCTTTGACAGATGATGTAACAGTTACTGCTAGAAATGCTCATATTTTCCAGAAGGAACTTATAAACTTAAGAGTGGTTTCAGAAAAAAAAAAAGGATTCTGAAGAAGAGAACTGAGCATGTGCTTTCCCAATTATATTTGTCTTGGTAATTTCATGTCAACAAGATATACAGAAAATCCCTACCTAAAATAAGAGGGTGCTCTTATCGGCATATCTTTATTCTGTGTAGGTTATAGAGGACAGAAAGGGGAAAGAGGCGAGCCTGGAATTGGACTGCCTGGTAACCCTGGACCACCTGGCCCTGCAGGTACAAGTCTCCAGATCTATTTCTGCTATTGTTATTTATGAACTAACAGGCCTTTCTCCTGGTTTTACACTCCTGCTTTTCCTCCCGAGCTGGATCGCAGCGTGAGGTCAGCCCCACCTGCCTCCTTGTGGATGTGCTGGAGCGCACCTGATGTCGGTGATGAAAAGCAGGGCACTGCTCATGCTCTGGTGAGGACCCTGCTAATTGTAGCTTTGTTTTACCAGCTGCTGGCCTGCCAGGCCCACCAGGAGCATCAGGCTCACCGGGACCGCAGGGGCCGCCAGGAGCCACCGGGAGGTGCAACCCAGCGGATTGCTACTACCACGTATCACAGACTCGCTCACGCACCAGCAGGAAATAAAATCCCTCCCCCCCCGACACTTGGGTTCACAGTCACTTTTCACTCTTTCCAATAAGTTAATTTAATTTTTTGAAATATTGGTGCATTTTTTCTTTCTCTTGACACTGCATGGTAAATAGATAATTTGTAAGGCACAAAATTGAGCCTTTTTCTATGTTATTTGCAGTGTCATAATGATGACATGATGTCATATATTTTCCAGAGTGCATTCCATGTGTTGTTTCTCATATTTATTTTGCTTAGAACAGAAAATAGGCCCAAATAATTTTCATAAACTTCTTTCTTCAAACAAAAAATATTTTATTATAACTTAAGACATTATGTATGCCTCCCTATGTAAGCTGGCTTTATTTTTTTGCTGGTGGTGAATTTTCAATGGAAAAAATAGATTTCTGAAGTCACAAAGCATACTCGTTCATGGCGAATGCAGGACCTGAGCTGGAGCACTGGGAACTCTGTTCAGACTAAACATTCATGTCCCCCAAGGAGGCTCCAGCACACCTTCTGAAAAGGGTCTGCCGTGCTCCAGGAATGCTGCCCACCATTACAGGCACATCCAAGATGGCAAAGAAGGAAACAAAGATGTGTTTGTGGTCTCCTTATCCCATCCAATGATGAGCTTCAGACTGACTGGAAGATCACTGGGTGTAGCTCCAGGAAGTGTCTCTCCTGACTGGAATTAGTCCCAGATGGGGGCCTGTATATTCCTTTAGTCATGGTTCACATATCCCAGATATTAAATGCAAGAGGCTGCTGACAATGTTCTGGACTGGCACACCTTCTAACCATTAGGTGGACTGAGTAAGGCTACTAAGGCCTGGAATCAAGCTACTCTGCCATTTAGTCTGCCTACAGCAAAGGTGACCCCTTGCTTTAGAGCAGAGGCTGGTGAGTACATATTCCAAGAATGGAACTTCACAAGCCTCTAATCTTGGTGGTGGCACTGTTTTCCTCTTCCTCCTGCAATATTCACACACTGAAATCAGCTTGAGAAGAACATGGAACTGTAGAGTGCACAGCTCACAGGTTCTATTAACTGGTGACAGAAAATTTTTTTGAGTTCAAGAGAAATTCAGAAAAAAATACAAAACTCTCCTAGAAAGGTGTACTACCGAGAACAACAGCATCCAGTTTTCAGGCATTTAGTAAAGGCTGCAGGAACAGACAATGTCAATGATGAACAAAACACAACAATGTGTAAATCCTGTAGAGTTCAAAGGGTTGAGCAAAAGAAAATCTGAAGAAAATTGATCACACAGATGATCCTGAAAAGGAGTGAGTAGGGGTGGCCAAAATTTCACTGCTGGTTATTAGGAAACAGATGATCCTAAGGTAGTCCTGTGGAATTTTGTATGGTGCAATAGAAAGTGAACGTGCTGCTTACAGGACACAGACATCTATAACCTACAACAGACATCTATAACCTACAACTTCGAAATGCTCCTGCAGCACAAAGCCATACTGAGGGCTTTTATCCCATTGTTTGGAAGTCAGTCACTCTCCCACATTAGGCAGGGAAGTAGTTTTGATAACTTTGTGCTTGAGCAGTACTGAGCTACCAGGGAAGTATTCTCAAATTGGAAGTCCTGGCTTCCAGAGACGCTGTTGTGATACATGAATCTGGCTGACTTCTGGGTTTTGCTCAAAAGCAGATAAGGAATGGGAGTGGGATAAGGAATAAGGTGGGAGTCTTTAGCAAGAGATGCACATTGGCATTTGTTCTGAATAGAGTTCCTAGCACTTGTACCCAGAGCAGAGGAGCAAGATGAGAGCAAGAGGTGACAATTAACTCAGGCAGCAGCTGGGGCACTCAGGACACTTTCTGAAAGGGAAGGCAGAGATCCCTGACATGTTCATTAGTTAGGTGTTTGGAGGAGAGAAGGGGCTTGCTACAACACCATGAAACTATCTCCTGAAGGAGCTGCATTACACCCTGCAGCTGGGGACGCCTTGGGGAGTCAGGGTGCTTTATCTGTTCCTTGTGAGAGTGGGGTCAAAAGCCCACAGGCAAACCCAGTCCTCACACCTCCTGTTCTTCTCTCAGCCCTCACTCCTTGGGAGGCAATGGCTGTCCCTTTTCCAGGCCAGCACACCCCTCCTGCTGGGGTGAAGGTGCATTTGGGACACGTGATCCTGCCTGAGCTCAGCTCAACACAAGCTGCTCCCACTGCAGAGCTGCTGTGCCCATGCAGCATGTTTTGGTTTGCTCTGTGGAACTGATCACCCTTCCAGTCCTGGTCCTCAGAGCTCTGGGGCTGTGGAAGTGCTGGGAATGGTGAGGCAGCCTGAGACCGAGCACTGAGGCACCGACTGCTGCCATGGGTCTGCCTGCCCAGAGAGCACAGCCTGGCACCAGCACATCTCAGTGTCTAAACATGGACACCAGAGGAGGAGCAGCCCCACATACTGGTGTCCATTCTCTGAAAGGAACTGCTGGTCAGGTATCTTGCATAAACATTTTCTGTTTCTTTTGGATTTTGGGGTTTTTTGGGATTTTTTTGTTGTTTTTTTTTGGTTGGTTTTTTTTTTTTTTTTTACTTCTCTAGTAATTCCAATATATATATAAATCTAAACATTTTTTACTTCAGGAGTTAATTTTGAACTTCATTTTCTGTGATAATATTGAAAAGGGTGCTGTCTTGTGTTAGTACTTGAGTGACTTAGAGGTTCCCAAGCAGCCCCATCCTGGAAGGCTGTACATAGACCATTGCACCACTTTGGTGGTATCTGTATATTTTGGGGCTTTTAGCTTGCTGAAACCCAGCATCTGTTATCTGCCAGATGCAATTGCTGTATTTTAATTTACTTGAACTTATTGGGAAGCAGAACACTTTTTATATTTGAAGAAGTTTTATTTTTTCATCTATGTTTCCTACAGATGCCTTTTTCTTTTTATAGGCTTAAAGAGAAAGATCTTTCTAAAATGTATTTGAATGCTTTCAGTTGATTTGCAGGTAACTTTGGCAATTATCTTGTTGCATTATTTTTATTTTGCTAAATGCCCAATTTAATTTTCTCATGTGAGAAAACGGGTAATTTTTTATATGGGCTATGTCAGTACCAAATTTAAGATGCCACTTTCTTCACTGGGGTAGAGCAGAGCTAATCCCAGCTTAACTTTACTTCACTGGCTTGCTTCTAATTTGCATTTTTAGAATTGAAAGTGGAAAGTAGCTGGAAACATGTGTCTGCATGCTTTTCAGGTTTGGCCCCTGAAATTTCTTTGCAGTTTCAGACTGATGTTGTCTTAGTTTTTGGGCAGGAGGCCAGGGAGGGAAAAGGGGATGCTAATCTATTTTGCAATTTGTTTTATCAGTTTTGTATCTGTTTCTAGCAGTTCATGCTGCAGTAGGCACTGCAAGGAAATAAACATGAGGGATTATTTTTTTCCAGTAGCATAAGGTCTTTTATTCTGCTTTGGGTTTGTTTATATGCAACAAGACTCAGAAGTGAAATAACTTTGACAAAATGTTTTTAAACCTTTTTTAAAAGCTCTTTAAGCTTTATCCTAGTTCAGGGTCAGACTTTTATATTTTATGGCAAGTTGCTTTATCACCTAATAAACACATGTTGGGATTTTCTTTAAATAGCAATGTACAGAACTACTCAGTTTGCCTAAAGAGAGTACAGAAACTTCCTCAGAGGGAAGCTTTCCCGAGGCTGCAGCAGATCTCCTGCTGTCCACATGGGGGAGTGCAAAACATCCTTTCAGTACAATGGTTACAGCCCAGGCCCAACTGGCCCAGAAGAACAAGAGCTGACCCAGCCATGTGTATTCTCACAGCACAATAGTCTCTGTTTCTGATTTTGTTCTTGAGACTTAGTTACTTTTTTCTATTTTATTTCTTCAAATCTCTTTAGTTTGCATGGCGGTATTTGCAGAAATACTGCCTTTCTTGGATAATTATTGTAAGATAATATTGCTAAGATTTTATTTGTGTTTATTATTACATTGTGTTTTATGTATGTTACAAAAGAATATGTTGTGGTGACATCTCATTTTCAGGCACCATTTATGTCCCCTGAAATGGTGTTTGTTCCCAGGGGTGGAGGGACTCACCTATGGTTAGTAAAAGCTTCAGCAGCATCCAAGGTACAATTGGGCAGCAGTGCAACCTGGCAATGTTTTGAGAACAAATATTCTTACCTTAAGCTGGATCTGGTTTCAATGTTAAAAGAGCACTGTGATACAGAAACAGGATTGATTATCCATCCTTCCCTTACATTTTATGATTGTGGGTTATGACAGATGCTAGGTATGCATAGCTTTGTTAAATAAGTGGGGGTTTTAAATGGATAATCACACAAAATATTTTGGATCTTCTTTTTCACAAGGGTGAAATGTTGTTATTCATTTCCATGTGCACTCAATTTTTTCTTTTTTTTTTCTGAAATGTTTATATGAAAGTCTTGTAAAAACCCCACTGGCTAAATTAGCATTTTATAAACTTGATTCTCCAAACAGACTACATAAAATCAGTTCTTAATCTTGCATTTTACCAATGCAGTAGAAATGCTGCTCTAATCTGAAAAGTTAGAACAAGCAAAGTAACTCAGAAATCAAAACATTGCTGGTTTGGGGTGTGTTTTTATTGAGTTTTTCATAGATTCTGGATGTACCAAGTCATGCAAATTTTTCCTGAAATCTGATATGTCCACTACAGTTTGATTGTACTGGATGGATGTTTAAATCACCTCCATGCACGTAGGTGGGTGTGGGCCACAGAGAACAAGTTTAAACCCAACTTTGTCATGGTTGGTATTTGAGTGGAAAATTCAATCTTCAGGATACTGTAAGGAAATGTGGTTTCCAAATGCTAATTGCTAACAAATATTACAGATTCTAGACCAAAATAAGTTTGTAGCTAAAAAGATTGGAGTCTACATGCCTTTTAGCAGTTTTCTTTCTTAGTCTGCTATTCTATAAACACGCATGCATTTAATTACTTACTGCAGTTTTAATGTAAATATATTCTGTCTCCAGTCAGAATGTTTGAAGGATTCTTAATGACACACCTTGGTGTTTTGTATTCTTTCATTTCTGAATTGTATTGCAGCTGTCACTGAATGAATCACAGAACATGATGACTGGTTGTTTCCTTCCTTCCTTATATTTTTGGTTTGCAGCATTTAAGGTTCAGTTCAATGGAAATGTATTAAGTGGATGAAAAATAACTTTTTACATTACTGTGTGGCCATGTACATCTGAAACAGGATGGATGGAAATGGAAATATTTCACATACTTTCTGTTTGTGGCTCTGTCAAAAATGTCAGCCTTTCCTTCTATGTCAAATCACAAGAGGGAGGATGCAGCTGCAGACAGGAGAAAGGAGAGGCACAAAGCCACTGCAGTGAGCTCTGGGGAGAAGTCAGGGTGGGTCGGCTGAATTTGGGGGGCTTGGATTTTAACCCCAGCTGAAGTCAGGCTTGTGCTTGCTAAGCCTGGTGACACTTAGAGCTCTACAATCTGGATTAAAAAACAAACTAACAAAACCAAACAAATACAAAACCTTGGTCTTAATATGTATATAATTTATGGAAATTAATGCATTCTCTGAATGGAGATAAACTTCCTGTCCAAGTAGAAGATAATCACTTTTATTCAAGAAACTGATTCACTGAACTTTAGGAACTGTAGGAATTTTCATTTTTCTCTTCCTGCCTAAGTCTCCCAGAAGGAAAAAGGCTGATGGCATTTTAAAGGACTCTAGGTGATAATTTCACCACTTACTTGATTTCCTTTTTCCAATTTCATAGTGACTCCAGAAATTTTGTTTTGTTCATTGTCTGAAGCTGTCAGGTTTAGTCATCCTTTTGAATGCACAGAGAGCAAGCAAAAGAGAACAGGAGTAACAAAAAATTGAAGAGAGGGAATAAAACTGAAGCTGTAGCAAATCCCACAGGAGGAACCTGCCCTACAAAATATAGATATTTCTTCTCTACCTGTGACCCATGAGCAGAGGAGATGCAGCAACTGCATTTTTTAAGTATAAAGGAAGCAGAGGTTACATGGCCAAAAAATAGTACAGTAGTACAGGTCAAGCAAACACATTTCACACAAATTATCTAAGCAATTTAACAACATTTGCAAAAATGCAGCCTTTGTATGTAAAGCACAACTGCTGTGTTCTGCCAGGATGAATTAACACTGTTGTCTCTGAAACTGATGTTTCTTGGGAAACTTGGTTTCTTGTTCCTTCTGTCCTTCAAGTAACCTTCAAAATACCATCTGCTGACACTTTTTATATTTGAAGGAAAACCAATTTTGTCGTAGATCTGTGCTTGGCTCTGGATGAGCTCAGAGCATGACTAAGTATTCAAGGACACAACATGTAGTGTAATCCTCCCTAGCCTTGGTTTCATATATATCATTTAGGAGCTCCAAATAGTGCTCTAGAGCTTCTTTGGCTACAGAGACTTTGGCCTTTGTGAAACATTCAAGATTTTTTGGTAGCAGTTCATACTAACTTGCTTGAACCCAGTGATGGCTGAGGCAGAAAACTTATATGTAAACTCATATATTAATCATATGTGTATGTAATCTATAGCTGTATAATACATCCATCTCTTATCTCAATATTTGGCAGCAGTGTTATGAATTCTTGCTAATAGAGTGATGGTGAATGGTGTTAATCCAGCTGGCCTCTGGTCACTAGTGGGGTTCCCCAAGGCTCAGAATTGGGGTTGGTCCTGTTCAGTGTCTTTATCAGTGACCTGGATGAGGGGATTGAGGGCACCCTTAGCCAATTGCAGACAACACCAAGCTGGGTGAGAGTGTCAGTCTGCTGGAGGATAAGAAGGCTCTGTAAACTGGGGAGTCTGGATGTATGGATGCTGAGGATTGCCCCAACCCATCACCAGTCCCAGGTGTAGGACCTTGGCCTAGGCCTTGCTGAAGTTCATGAGGTTCCCATGGACTCACTCCTCGAGCCTGCCCATATCCCATCCTTTCCCCCTAGCACGCTGATTGCGCCACACAGCTTGGTGTCGTTAGCAAACTTGCTGAGGGTGCACCTGATCCCATGGTCCATGGCACCAGCAAAGGCATTAAACAGTCCCAATATGGACCCTTAAGGAAGTGGTCTCCACTTGGACATTGAGTCAGTGACCTCAACTCTTTTAGTGTGGCCACCCAGGTGTGTCTGTCAAATCCACGTCTCTCCAGTTTACAGACAAGGATGTTGTGTAGGACAGTGTCAAATTCTTTGTCCAGATAGATGATGTCATTCCCTCTTCCTTCCTCCATCACCACTATAACACTGCCAGAAGGCCACCAAAATTTGTTGGCAGTGCCAGGTTAACAGTCAGACTCAATGATCTTAAAGTTCTTGCCCAACAGAAAATAGTCTATAAACTGGTTGTCATTACGATTTTCTCTGGGTTCCTGCCTATACTGCAGTAACTGAGGAGCTAAAATATATTTTTATGACACTGCAATTAAACCTCCAGAACTAGAAGTGGTGACAGAGATCATGGTGGGTAAAAGAGTTTTCAGAGTCTTCTGTTCAATAAATCTCACAGAATTTTATGATGCTGAACCTGAAGGAGATGAGAACAAGATTTACTTGGGATTTCACAAAGATTTCAGGAGCATCTAGTTAAAATTGGTGGCACACTGACAGTGGCTTGTGAAACTTCTCAGCCTCTTTGCACTGTGTCTTTTAACTTTATTTACAATCTTCTTTTTTCTGTATCACCATAGTCAATACATCTTTATTTTAAATTCACAGTCCTGTCTTTATTTTCCAAATCTTTATTTTACTTGAATGTGCTGTTACTAAAAATCCCATCTCTGGTGCGTTATGGTGCACAGTCTACCATTTGTCAAGTACCACTTTTCCATTCTTGTGTAAGATTTGGAATTGAGAATTAGATTAACCTATGCATCCCATAAGGACTTACTATGGGCCTGAGGATTTTTTCTTCAGTTTTTTAAATTAAAATTTGTGAGTCAGCTTGAAGGCAGAAAATCTGTCACAATCTTAAGATGTCCTCTTATAAAGATTATGCATTGAATTGACTCTCAATGTTGAATTTGTTTGATTGTAATAATTCTTATTTGAGTTTGCATATGAATATTTTTGCTCCTACATTAATTTCCTTCTATTGTGGAATTTTATGCATTTTTCAGACTATATTTTCTAAAGCACTTCGCAGTTGTATTTAAATGTGGGGGGGTTTGCTTCTTTTTATTCATATGTTTATGCATTATGTACAGAAAACAATATTTTCATTCTGTTATCAGGTGAGATTTTTTTTCTTTTTCAGCAGTTTTACACACTTTATAGTCAAAATAAAAGTTTGCTGGTGAAACTACAGGTCTTTTTACTAGTGTTTTATTTGTTCCACTACCTAAGGAGTACTTTGGAGGACTCTACCAAGTCAGTAAGAACTGACCTAATTCAAAAACTTTTGAAAACCCCTTTATGTGTTCCCAAGCCACTCACCTTGTGTGGCATCTTCTGGATTTGTTCACAAATTAAATTCTTTGCACTTGCCAATTTTGGTGACTTCTTGCAGTATTAACATAGGAAATCAGGTTTGGTTTGAGGTAGGTTTAACTACTATTTTTTCAATAATTCCTTTTGAAGCATACGTTATACCTGTACTTTTCCTTTAGTGTTATCTTACATGCAAAATGCAATTCTCCATGGATCTTGTTATTTCTCTCTGTTGTCACATGGCATCAAGAAGGGCTAGGAGAAAAATCAGTGCTTAAAACAAATGTGCCAAAGCTTGTATAGGAAAATTTGGACGGCCAGTAATGAGGAGAAAAGAAGTATCATAGGGTGGTTTCATTGTTGTCTTGAAGAGAGAATAAAGTTCAGAGAGGTAAAGTCAAACTACAAATAATTTAAATTAAACAGAGAGGAATAGAATACCCATATTGCTCATTTTCCTCTAAAAACTAAGTATCTAAGAAAGGCAACTTGGGCCATCTAATGGCTGCCTTCTGCTGTTCTGGCCATCAATACTGAATGCAACCATAAATTTAAAAAATGTATTTATTTGGGGACTTGTAATCTTTTATAGGAAAAATTTATAGGACTTAAAATGGCTACTAGCCATTTATTTAATGTGACATAAAACAAGGCAAGCTGCAATGGGCTTCATATGAAATTACAAACGCAACACAAATTGGAGTCAAAAAATGAAGCGGTTATTCCACATGGGTTATTCATGGCAAGCCTGTGATTTTACCTTTACAGATACTGGCAGCATAAACAGTGCTTTCAAAAGAACCTCCCACCTGGGTTTCTGTGATTGAATTGAAGAGCTGAAGGAGGTTTAGCATATTCTGTGCAAGACACATGTGAAATGACTGTGCATGAAGAGTATGTGCTAGAATTTATAAGTATATAGTATGAAAGAATAGATACAGCTGCAGTAAATAAAACTATCCTTTTTTATTTGATGGCTGAAGACATTATTTCACTGTACATCATACATAGGAATTAAGTAGGGGAGGAGGAAAAATCACAGAAATTCTTTCTTAAACAAAATCAAAAATAAAAATAAAAATAGAAAGTACCTTTTATTTCCCCCCAAAAGGAGAAGGCAGCACCTGTGTATTTCTGAAAGCACCATTGTTCCAGCTTGTGTTGCTAAGCACTCCTTTTGGAAGAATGTACACCACTGTGTTAAAAATACCTTACTGAAAACCTTGATGGAAATGTTTGTCCGTGTCTGCATTTCTCCTTCGTTCATGATTTCGTCCTCAGCTGTCCGTGCAGGACGTGAATCGATGGCGACACACGGTGGCACTCTCAGGGCCCTTTCATGTTCTTCCCTGCTCTCTGTCCCGCCTGCATCCTGCAGGAGGCTGGCTCGCAGTACCCAGGAGGGCCCGGAGGGCCAGGGGGCCCGGGGACCCCCGGCTGCCCGGCCACCCCAGGGGGACCTCGGTCACCGTCACGGCCCTCCTGGCCATAGCTGGCTTTGCCTGGTTCACCTGGAAAAGTGGATGCAGGGATAAACTTTGGCAGCATAGGACTCGCATAGCATAATTAGCACCCTGTCCTTAAAAGCTGTATGAAGCTGGTTTTTCACTGCTCTCAGGGGATTCCCAAGAGGGGTGCCAATTTACAGGGACAATTTTCCTCTACCTGACACCCAATCTATGATTACACAGCTAGAGCAATGAAATTTCAGACCCAGTGCTCTCCAGGTGTACTAGTGCAGGTCTGCTGCTGTACAAAGCTCTGCAGGTACTCTACTCAGCCAACCCTGCTGCCAAAGTCCTAGGGCAGGGTAGATGCTACTTGCTAGAATTTCATTAGCTCTCTGGAAAAAGAAATACCAATATTTTTTTTCCACTCAGATGGTTGGGGAAATATATGTAAAGACTTGAACTGCTGAGCACTGAAGTAGTTTTTACTTCTAAATCTTCAATGAAGAAAGGAAAAACAGAGATTTCAGGAAGCCTCTTCCAGTGATTGATTTCTACAGAAAACACCTCTGAGTTACACAGACATCCGTGGGATCAGTAAATACTAAACTATTTTTTCCTTTTTCACAAGAGAACAAATATGAGTAGTTCATCTTGCCAGATAAACACAGAAGTGTACTGAAGAAATACTGATGGAAATAACATGTTTATGTTCGTTCGCTGCCACTAGAGGCCAGCTGTGCTTCAGCCATCAGCAGGATCTCTCCTGGAGCCATGTTATATAACACTGCAATTAATTAGCACAGAAATAAAATAATGTCACAAATTATGACTGGAGATTTTAAAGACTGCTGTGCCTTCCAGTGAGATAATCAGGCAGTTATGGCCTTTTTTTGTTTATTTTTATATATAATTATATGTGTACATAATATATATAAGATACGTTAAAAGAGGCGATTTTTATTCATGTGTAGGTAACTGCCTCCTTTTTTAAATGCTTTCTTTACATTTTTTCTAATCTTTCTACATTGAAATAAATGAGGAGGTGGCTTTTTGCTTTTTAGTTTTTAAGCCTGATTTCTGCCTGAATCACCATCTATGAAGTAAAACTTACAAAGAACTGTAATTTCAGCGTTTATTGCTTAATGGACTCCTTTTATCTTTTCAAGGAAGCTTGAAGTATCAGTTCTGAGCACATTTTTACTATATATCTTCTCTATCTTCACCCTCATATTTACCTGGAAGACCTCTTGGTCCAGGATAACCTTTCAGTCCTCTGCCTGGAAATCCTCTTTCTCCTCTTTCTCCTGGTT
Source organism: Molothrus ater (assembly GCF_012460135.2). Taxonomy (NCBI): domain Eukaryota; kingdom Metazoa; phylum Chordata; class Aves; order Passeriformes; family Icteridae; genus Molothrus; species Molothrus ater. Next base: position 96,068,192 of record NC_050480.2, on the reverse strand, counting down.
CACCTAAAGCAAATTCATGACACATTAGTTACAGTCTGCCTGGAGTATCATTTTTACTAAATCCCTTTTCAGAAGTGAACAGTTAATAAGCAGAGAATTCAACTGGCTGTATATTTTCTTAGCATCTTTCAATGATGTCCTGGCACATATCTGTGTAAAATGTTTAGGATTTTATTAGGTTTTTTCACCCATTTGAGTCACACTCAGAAGCAGACAGGTTGGGGGGAAAGAAACCACCTAGAGCTGGACAGTGAGTACCAAATGAAATATGTCACAGCCCAATTAAACAGGAATAAACCAAAGTCCCAGGATTTCAGGATATTTGGGATACAGACTGATGCTACTGGCTTCTGCAAAACTATACAAGCTCAGTTAGGAAGTAAAAATTCTCAGGTGTTGGTCCTCAAGACAGCCAGTGCAGAGGAGACAAAAGGTGGCTACAGAGATGACAGTATTCTGTTGATATGCACATAAGGCATAGCTTTACCTTCACAAAATAATTTCTTTTCTCATATAATAATGTCATGGAGATTTTTCCTTCAGTAGACACCCAGAGTATCTTCAAGCCCATATCTTGCTCCAAACCTGAATCATCTTAGTAAGAGGAAGCGTTTTTTGTTGCTTAGGTTGTAAAGTTCAAATTCTGTTAACTGTTATCTATGAATCTATCAGAACCAGGAACTCAGAGTGAGGTACTAAGAGTTTTCAGGTTGGCTGTCATGTACCATCATTATAGCTCTTGCACATGAAAGCATTCACCACTTCCCTTTTATCTGTAATGGTATTGCAAGGTTTTACTCTAAGGTAACTCAGAATTTGATGACCACTATGACAGCTTTTTGTTAGTTATGATAAGTATTTTGCTTGTTTTGGGGAGGTTTTAATGCTCTGTTTATTTTTTTTTCTTTTAATATTAATACAGTGTAGCCTGCTGTGTGTTGAATCAAATTTTGCATATCCCATACATCACCTTTGTATTTCTTATTTTTGTTTCTTCTGCAGATGACATTACATTGAATTAAAACAGCAACAAAGCTCCAGAAATGATGCTGTTAAGTTTTGCTTTGTTTGTATTCTATTCCTTCTATCAAAGGTTTTCCAAATTTCACTTTCAAATAAACCTTGAATCAAAAGTAAACACCCTACTCCAGCAACAGCCCAGCTTTTTGCAGAAAGAAAATTTTAAATAAGTCCCATTTGGAAAACAAATCAAAACTGCTGAATAGAAACTAATATATACATGGTCGTCATATGACTTTGCAGAAAATTCTACCCTGTAATTCTCTGGAGGAGAATAGAACCCCTCAGTCATGAACAGAAGAGATTTACTTAGCTCGAAGATTTTGTGTAAAATGTAAGTCAATTTTATCATAGATTTGTCCTTTCCAAAGAATCAATAGACTCTGGCACCTGTTGAAATGATGTTAAATGGCTCAAGTATTATGTGCAAATAAAAAGTAGATTATTATCAGTCCTTTGTAATGTGATAAACTAGGTGTGCTTAGAAAAGTAGACTAGATTTTAGTGAAGTAATCTGACTGCTAACATCAGCTCTTGAGACCATGAATCTTGGAGAAGCTAGGTCAACAGCCAGGCTGAATGGAGCAAAGAGAACCACTGCTGGAATCACATGTGGTGTTTGTCATCAAATGACTTCTACAATGTAAGAAGGGACAGGCATCTGCCCTGAACTAGAAGGAAGCAGCTGAGTCCTAATATTGATTCTCACTCTCATGGACTTCTGAGGTTTTGTGGTTTTTTAGGTGCTGAAAAGCAGATTTCTAAACAAGTCTTGCTGAAGGCAATGAGCCCTTTAATCACTGTGGTAACTGACACACCAATAACCAATAGCTTACATTCCTAACTCAGGATCCTGTTTGGACCTCAAGTGTGTACAGCATACATCCACAACCTGTAAACCAAGGAAGGGGGCAACAGCAGCAAGACTAAAACAAACCAAAAAAAACCCCAAACAGATGACCAAAAACCAAAACCAAAGCAGTCCCCAAGTGAAAGCCAGCTGGAGAATTTCTTACCTTTAGGGCCTTTACGACCAATCTCACCAGGGGGACCTTTCAGGCCAGGCAGGCCACGGGGGCCAAGCTGTCCTGGGAAACCATTTTCACCAGCAGGGCCTGGAGCACCTGGAGGCCCTGGTCGGCCAGGAAGACCTGGAGCACCAAATTCTGGCCTCCTAAGGCTGGCTGCCAGCTGAGCCAATTGTTCTGCAATGAGCAGGAGGACAGAGTTATGGAGTAACTGAACAAGAATGAAAAGATTCCCATGATCACTGAAGAAAAATTTATCTTCACTGCTACAGGAACTGACAGATTGTATTACGGCACCTTCCTTTTTTACTTTGCTATTTACAAAGTTTATTTGATATAAGATATTATCTTAGTATAGAATATGATATTAATCCTATTTATAGAGGTTTTTTTAAATACCCTGTTGAGCTTTATCAAGAACAGTGACAACTACTGAAAATTTTTAAAATATGAGCAGCAATTTCATTCTGTAAACTCTTTAACATTACAGAGGCATAATAACCCAAAAGACATCTTCAATAGCAAGAAGTTAAAAATTTCTTCTGTGTTTATAGTGCAGCATAAATTTCTCATCTCAGTAATATCCATGCACCCAACCATATTAGAAAAGCTTCAAACTTCTGTGTGTGTCAAGAACTCAGCAAATTAGGGTTAGAGTAACTCTGTATTGCTTTAAACTATGTTATCTCCAGAAACCTCTCTTTGCATTCCTCTTCTTTTCACCTATTTTGCACAGTTTGTTTGCTGAAATCTAATAGTAAATACAAAAAGCTTTTAGTGATGCTTGTACTTTTATGTCTGTAAACACAGCAAGTGATTTGAATACAAAATGTATTTATTTCGCACAGCTACTCTGGTCTATGGCCAGCTTACCACAGCAGTAATGTGGAATCAACAGGCATTTCAATGAGGCTACAAAATAGATATAAATAAGGGACTTCCTCTTACTGTGTCCACACTCATATGTGGAAAAGTTTTCCACCACGTCCCCTGCTGAGGCCATGCAATTTGCTCTGGGTAAGCATGGGGAAAATCTTAGTTGCCTCCACAGAAACAGGTGATCCCAATTTAAATGCACAAGAAACATCAAATACTTTTTAGCCTATTTACCTTGCATGACTCTCATGCAAACCTGCTTAATGTGCTGATCACTTGGTTCTTTTCCCTAGGATTAAAAAAAGAGGGTTTTAATAAAACAGTTGATGTTACACTTATATTTTATGAGTGTGCCTGATTTAAAAAAATGCTGTCACTAAACAGTTGTCACACTTTAACCCCAGCTGCCAGACACCATACAGCTGCTCACACCCACAGTCAACACCCATGGAACAGGGGAAGAAAAAGAAGTTTAACAAATGGAAAGTAAGAAGAAGAAGAGGAAAGGGTAGGAAAAGGGGGAAGATCAAGAAGAATAAGAAAATAAAATACAAAAAAAGACAATGACAGTGCAAGTGGTACAAATGAAAGCAGTTGCTCACCACTCCTACAAGTTTTCCCTGCTTACATGGCCGAGTGTGATGCTATATGGTATGGGATATCCCTTTGGTCAATCATAGTCAGCTCTCCCAGCTGTGCCCCCTCCAAATTTTTTGTGCACCTTCAACCTACTCACTGATGGTGCAGTGTAAGAAGCAGGAGAGGCTTTGATTCTATGCAGGGTTCATGAGTAACTGAAACATCATAGAATGGCTTGGGTTGAAAGGGACCTTTGAGACCATCTAGTTCCAACCCCCCTTCTCAGGGCCCCTTTTAATCTGGCCGTGAACTCTTCAGGGATGGAGCCTCCACAACATCTCTGGGTGACCTATTAGTACCTCTCCATTCTTGCAGTGAAGAATTTGCTCCTAGTATCTAATCTAAAACTACGCTCTTTCACTTTGAAACCATTACCTTTTTTCCTGCTCCCATCAGCATGCTACAAAGATTATTTTCAGCACAAATCCAAAATATAACCCCATACAAGCCACTATGAAGAAATTTAACTGTATTCCAACCAAAAACAATCCATGAGTCACTAAAAGGTGTTCCAGCTCCTGCAAGTGCAACTATTCCAGTTGATGTCAACTTAACTAGCAAGGTAAAGTCTGAATGATGCTCCTTTGTATCAAACACAGTTTGGTTTCATGCACACTACAGGGGTGAGGTGGGCATAAGTAAACAGAGCTGAACTGAAAGCTGGGGCCCCAAGGATGTAGCTGTGTTCAACCCAGGACTGCTCTGGTGTACACCTGTGCCCGATGAGAGGCACGCTGTACTTCAGCCTGCTGTGGCATTTCAGTTTGGCACATGCACATGCAAAACAAGGAGCGGTGTGCGTGAGAGAAAAAGGTTCAAAAGATACCAATTTCATGAAAACAGTACTTACAGCTGGACCTTCACTGCCAGGCAGGCCTGGGGCACCCTGCTCACCCTGCAAGCCTCGTGGTCCAGGTGAGCCACGTGGCCCTTCCATGCCAGGCAGTCCCCGACTTCCCTCAGGCCCGCGGGAACCGGGGTCTCCAGGATTACCAACCTGACAAAGAAAGAGAGGCATTTCAATAGAATGCTGAACTAGTGATAGATTCATTCTGACATATCAAAATGGTGACAGGAGCTATTCACAAATGCAAAGAAATGACTGCTGAAATGCAGCTGTTCAACAGAATTTCTTTTTTAAGTAAGCAACTAGTGTCAGTAGTTGTATGATTTTTAAGAGGTCTGTACTCTTACAGGGGAGAAGTGGAAAAATAATCTATTCTGTCAAAACAGATAAGTCAGATAGTAACATAGGTAAATCAAATAGTGACATGTTCAAGATGGCTCTCTGCCCTTCTGTATGTCAACATGGAACATTTCTAGACATTAAGTGCTGCTTAAGGTATGAAAATTCCAGGTCCCTTCTTGCTCCAAATGCCTTTCATGTCCTTCTCTAGAGAGTACCACAATGTGAGCTTCTACTGTTTAGCCCAAGGCTGTTTGGGAACACACATTTTTGCTTTGTTTACTCTGCCAGAGCTAGTTCTGGAGCTTGCACTGGAGTTTGCTGGCAGAGGGGAAGAAACATCCTCCCACAAACTGACATTGACAAAATGCCTGAACAGATGCAGTGCTGCCTTATTTCACTCAGGGAAGGGATAGAAAGCTATTCCTGACCCTGGGGAATGAAAGGATTGATGTGACCATGTCAACATATCCACTTCAGTACACTGACAAAACAAAGCTACAGCTTCTGCTCCAGTAATTTTACTAAGAGTTATTAAATACCATGCAGAGGGTGACCTATTCCAGCAGGCACCTCTGAATTATTGTATTGGGTTTGAGCAGCAATGTTCTGGTAGCAGGGGGCCTAGAGGTGTGGCTTCTCTAAGAAGTTGCCAAAAGCTTCCGCCATGTCCAGCAGAGCCAACATGAGCCAGCTCTGAAACAGACCTACTGGCCAATGCCAAGCCAATCAGTGATGTCAATAAAGCCTCTGGGACAACATATTTAAGGAGGAAAAAATTATTGCCCAGAAATAATTGCAGCCAGAGAAGAGCAGGGTGAGAATATGTGAAATGAACAGCTCTGAAGACACCAAGGTCAGTGCAGAAGGAGGGAGAGGAGGTGCTCCCCTTTTGTTTTATTTCCCATTATCCTGCTCTGACTTTGATTGGTAATAAATCATTTAATTTCCCCAAGTTGTTTTGGCCATGACTGTAACAGGTTAGGGAGCTCTCCCTGGCCCCTTATCTGGGCCCATGAGCTTTTTTTTGTATTTTCTCTTCCTTGGCTAGCTTTGAGGAAGGAAGTGGCAGTATGCCTTTGTTGCACACCTGATGTCCAGTCAAGGTCAAACCACCGTAGTTTCTTTCAATACAAGTTATTTTTCTCCTAATAACCAATAGTAATAATAACAACGAAAAATATGGCACAAAAGGAGAAAAAAATCCACCTAAAAAGCCCAAAACAAGCAGGAAAAAAAAATCCTACATACTCACAACTTCCCAAATCTACTGGGAAAAAAAAAAAAAAAGAGAGAGTAACATCCTCTGAAAGAGATGCTAAACAACAAATTACTCAGCTGTGGTAAATCAGGTAAATCCACAAGGTGGGACCATTTTGGTTCCAGCTGTGCTACATCCCAGACAGCCAATGGCTGCCCATATCAGAACAAAACCCAAAGAACATGCTTCGATAGATACATTAAGGAGACAGAATAATTGCTTTTATGGACTACACAACTGGGAAGCCATCATTCCTTTCTTCCCAGCCTGGTGAGTTATCAGGTTCCCAGACAGATTACTCATTCTTGTGAGGGTGCTCACTGAGATACAAGCACTCTAGGCTCTCATCAAGACAAGAGGATTTGAAAAATCTAAGTGGATAAAATTACGGACTTCTCTTCTAATCTGTCTCTTCCTCATGTCCTTCTTGCAGGATCTTCATCAGCAGCAAATACTCTTTAGCTTGCATTTTCTTAGCCCAAAAGTTACCCAGAATACTAATAACACAACCACAAGATTTTTTGTTATGCTCAGCCTCAGTTCCCCATAGGGAGAACTGTTGGTATTTTGGTATCACAGCTCATACTGTCAGATGCTGTAACAATCCAACTCTTCAGTGATCCTGAAATAAAAGAATTAATTCAGCTCTCCGGTTATTTTTTATGTGACATACAAGATCCCACTCACCTTCCATATCAAACTCATCATTTTGCAGAAAAATAAAACAAAATAAAATAAAAATAATATAAAAACACAATAAAAATAAAATAAAGGAAGCTGGGCCATAAATACTTCTAGGGTCACAGACATCACAATCCTGCTGCCAGCTTTTTAACAGTGGCGCACAGCCACTGCACTGAGCCTCCTTTTTATCCAACACCTACTGTACAAAGGGTGCCTTTATTTTCTTGGAAGAAAAAAACTCTGTTGGCCAGAAAACTGCTGCTGAATGATGCTTCTCTTTTATGGAGTTAGAATCCAGGAAACTAATTCCTTTTCAACGCTAATTCATTTTAATATTAACTGTCTTCAAAATTTAAACAGACGAAAATCTGCTAAAACACATTCCATTTAACTGCAATAAAGAGGTCAGCTTGTTGTTTGCATTTTTCTTTCCTTAAATGAGAAAATCATCTATATGATCTACTAGATCTCTATATTTCTGTAACAATGCTATTCATTGTACTTACAGCTCCCTTTGCTCCTGGTAATCCCATGTCACCCTAAAAGGAAGACAAACTATATTAGAAGAGAGTCTCCTTACCACAGACATTACAAATGCAGTAGATGTGACACAATGTTATTTCAATATAAAAAGAAATTTCATTTATTGAATTGATTTATACAAAATTGCCCCACAAATAATTACAATTCCTTTGAGAATAAAACCTTTATTTTGAGCAGGTTTCATACAATTCCTTTCTCAAAAACTTTTCTGTAAGGTTCAAATGAGAAAGCATGTTTGTTATAATTGGATTTGTATTGCTTCTCTTGGAATTAGATATGTGGCTCTAACCTCTCAAACACAGCTACAACAGAGGACAATCTTAGATAGATTTATTGGAAACCTTTAGAAGAAGCATTTTTTTAACCAGGATTTTCTAGTTTCTACAAAGCCACAGAACTATGGATATTGGGGCTGTGTTAGTGCTGAAAATACTGCACAGAAACTACCTAAAGTTCTGTGAAGAAGCCAAACCCCTACAAGTTCCTATTTCCAGCACTCTTTCTCCCGGCTTCAACAATACCAAAATCCTTTGATCACCTGACTGAGAATAGCAAACCCACTATTCAGTAATTTTTAGGTTTTCCTCTCAACTTGAAAATAAAACTTTTAAAATATTTTAATTACCTGGGAAATAGATTAGCATAACAACACTGAAGAAACTTTGAGTAATTTCTGTACACTGTAATTTCCCAGTTCCTAAATGCCATTGGTGAAATAACTGGTTTCCAGTCAAGGGCCTGTTTGTTAATAAATGTGAAATAATTGAAAAAGAAATAATTTTTATCGATTTAGAACCAGACTAGCTGGCAGCACACTTAAACAACGTATACTGTTGCTTCCTGGGAATCTGTACAGTGATTGTAATGCTGACTAAGGCTTTCAAAATTGCAGCCTGTGGGAAAAATACATTCATTTCCAGCATACAACCTGGCTACCATTCTTTGAATAGGGAGCAGTTTACTTCCCTTGGAAAGATCAGGTCTGGCTTTGCTGGTTGAGGCCCCATGGGAGCCACTGGACCAGAAGGTTTCTCTTTTGGCAGAGAAACAAACCCTCTTTACCCAAGGGCACTTGACCCAGGCATTACCCCTGTCAATTCACAACATGCCATACTCCTGCAGTAGATAGATAGATAGATAGATAGATAGATAGATAGATAGATAGATAGATAGATAGATAGATAGATAGATAGATAGATGGATGAATGCAATATCACAGTGCCACAGCCTCTTCCCAGTCCATTCTTCCTCTCTCTAACAGCCAGTTGCAAATCATATTTCCAAAGAGAAAGACAATACAAAATACTTCCTTTAAGTGTGGTTCATTAAGGATATTCATTAGCTCTCCTCCTGTTTCATCTGAATTAAACTACTTGCTCATCCTCACTGCCTCAAACATCAAGAATTTATGTGCCTGTGTATGCATGTATATATATATTTATATATAAACACTCATACATATATATGTATCTACATACAAACACAGACACATCCTTTTTTCTTCAAGGCAGTCTGCATTACACTGTACACCTAAAAGAACCTGTACATTTCATTGTTTTCCAAACAGCAGGAAAAGAGTAATTAGGCAAATAGAACTGCTGTGCTCTGCAAGGCCCAGTTGGTATAAAACTGAAATGTGCCTTTCAGTGATGCAAACATAATGCTTGAAGCACTCCAACAATACTTTGTATTTTTAATATGAAACAAAAACAGTATTATATCAAGTAAAGGAAAAAAAAGTGCCTTACTAAGTCACCCTTTTCTCCTCCATCTCCTTCTGCTCCAGGTACACCCTATATCAAAGAAAGACATACTGTCAGCCTTCAGATTAAGTTAACATTATGTAACATTTGATACTGTGATTTTCAAGTCCAACATGACTTACCTGTTCACCCTTAGGTCCTGGCTCACCCACCGAACCCTAAAAGGTTAAAGATTAAAAATAAAAGCAGAAGAAGTCTTCAGAATTTTAAAGTTCAGATTCTAAAAGCACACTAAGTGTTATTTGATCCTAAACTTCACATTCATGCAAGAGACTTTTAAAGCTGCAAATTTTTAAGAATTACAATGAAAGCACTTAAATCTTACTATGTAATTTTGTGACAGAGTGAAGGCAAGTACTAGTATGGAACATATAATCCACTACCACACTGTACACTACAGATTCTGACTGTCCAATGTCAGACATCTCTCCTTTACAGGACAAATGCTCTTGCAGCTGCTACAGATCTGCTCTGAGAATTGCTTAGAAGCTATAAGTAAATAAACCCAGTAAGTGCATCACTTTTTCTAGCACCATTATATATTCAATATTGCTGTAGGCTATACTAGCCCTGCTTATGTGGGAAAAGCAGAGAGACATCCACAAGTACAGCCACAATCTTGTCCTGCATGCTGTTTAATTCTCAATGTCTTTTAGCAAACCTGTGTCCAGAATTTTGATCATTGTAGTCAAAGCTGAAGGGTTTGTATCTTAAGGGTAATACTCCTTTTAAAAAAGAAATTCGATTATATTTCATCTTAGAATCCTCTAACAAATCACACCCATGTGGACAAGCAGGAAACAAAGAGAAATAAACTAATGACCCAATTAATTGCAAACATATGTAATTTTTATCTAGAGCAAAACTACTATGTTTTTAGAACAGTATATCATTTAGGAAAATCTTTTTGTATTTGTATTCTGTTCGAAAACCAGTCACACCATCCTTTTAATATTCTTTCCAGTCTGTGCATGTTCAAGGATATGCATTACAAATGAACTATTACTGTGTGTGATAATCCTGTTTTTTGTAAAACAGACAGAGATGCGGTAGTTTCCCTCCCATTTCAGAGATCCCTTTAATTCACATAAGATATAGGAATACAGACTGGTATAGCTTTTACTGAATTTAATGAATTCTGACACGTTCTCATGTTCTTGAAGATGAAGAGCTAATACTAAATTATCCACAAAGCTAAGCAGTATAAATGACAGAACTATTTAACATTCCAACTTTGTCAAATAACATTGAAACTACTTTGTCTGAAGTGTTCTCAACATTGTGCCTTGTTAACATTTCCCAATTACATGAAAAAGACATTGGTTTCCAACCTAACATTATTTTGGGGATTCTTTTTCTCCCCTTACTCTTCTTTATAGCAATAAAACTGCCAATAGATAAGCTGACATAGAAGAATCTATTGTTTTTGTGGGCCTGTCCTGCAATGTTTGTGTAAGCAAATATAAAAATCACAACTGAAACTACTGGAATCAATTCTACATTGACTCCAAAAATTGCAATGGAGGAAATAAGGCAAGATGTCATACTATGAAAATACTTACTTTTATTGACATACTGTCTATCTATTTTGCAAAAATCCCTCTCAAATAATACACAAGAACTCTTTGGAAAACTGCCTGACAGCATGATCCAAAACTGTAGCAGGGGCTCCTTTAACTACTCAGCAGCACAAAGGATCATGTTGCAGTCCCAAGGTCTGGCACTTAGCTTGGTGCTGTTTAACTGACTCAAATAAACAGAACCCAAGTGTATGACACCGATCCAAAATGCATGAATCAGAAGCAGCCTAAGTGGTGAATGCTGGGTCTGGTTCAGGCTCCAAAGGAGGCTAAAGCCTAGGCTGTGACCTCCTTTTCCAACCTGATAACCCACCCAGGCACAGGGTGATATGGTGAGGATTGGTCCACGTGGGCTTGGAAACAGGAACACCAACCCTGCTGTTAGCACGTGATATTAAACTTGTAACATTCAATCATCCTTTTACCCACTGAATTTTGTCAGCTCTCACTTTTACATATTACTTCAGTAAAAATAATTCTGGTGCTATCTTTGGTGGTGATTTATTCCTCAAGTGGAATAAATCTTGCATGTAGACAAGATGTCAACAGATAGTACACAATATTTAACAACTTTGGGATCAAGAATGACTACTGATATTTTAAATTCATAAATCTTACTGGCTTCTGGCTGCTATTTACATCAACTCGTACCATGCAGATATAGCTACATAACAGAAGTTTATAGGATTCCTGTGTACAAAACAATGAAGTTTTGAAATCAGAAAGTGAAAAAAGGTTAGTTCAGCCTAGAACTTACTCCTAGAAGGGGCTGACCCAAAGGCTGGGGTTAACAGGGCTAAAAAGCAATTATAGGATGAAATAATTCCTAGCACTTTGGAGTTTAAGGTATTTGCACAGAGCACTAAATTTACCTTAGGTTTTTAAAAAAGGTCCAGGCATAAGTTACTGTCATCTGCCAGTTAGATACTCAGAAACCTCCTGGCTGTAGCCTGGATCTCTCTAGGTCTGATTACAGCATCAAACTTCTACTTTTTATCCAAGAGATCCAGATGGTTTATATGGCAAATGAGGAAAATTAAGCACCTTTGGAGGGAGGTTGTCAGCACTGCAACAAATGTTAGGCATTTTCCTTCTACCTTTGCTTCCTCAGTACCTTCAATCTCCCTCTGGAGAAGTCTCAACTATCATTACCAATCTAATAAAAAGAGACTGCTTTTTGTCAATACTTATATTTGACTAGAAACATGTCCTCATCTCAGCATTAAAAGAAAACCAAACAAACGTGACAAAAATACCTCATCAACATCAAAGACTTAGAAGATTGCTTTTAAGTACCTAAATAGCTTTTTTTTAAAAAGCTGCCAAAAACAACAGCAAACCCTATCCAGAAACCCTATGATGCACACTGGGAGCATACCAAGGGCAGGATTCCTCTGTTCAGCCAGGACATTCTACAGCAGTTATACTCATGTCTGACTAACAGTCCAATAGTGCTCTGGTTGTCAGGAGGATGTAAGAGGCACTTCACAAGTACAATTCATTTAATACTGACATAGACATGCCTCAAGTAAGGAAGATACAGGAAAGAACTTAATATTTTTATATCAAATACGTCCGAAGTTAGGCAAGTTAATCCATCCTTTGCAGACTCCTATAGCCAAGAGGAGATAAGAAACATCTCTGGCTTTATGTACTGTCTTCACTAACATTTATTGAGCAAAGCAAGATATATTCTGCAGTTATTGGGCCCTGAGGCCCAATCCTTCCCTCTCAATGAAATACTTGAAGAAGTACTTATATCCTGTAATTCTGCATGTATGCATAGGTGTCTCAATTGCTGCATTGGCATGTGCATTTCCATAGGAGGCCCTAAGACATGCAACAGTCATCACTACTACTATAGGCGAGAGTTGAAGTTGCAAAGCTCGACAGTTACCACAGATCCTGACTGACCACTTCATATCTGGCTGTGTCAATGGTTTGCAGTACGATTTAGGTCTTTAAATGATTCACATTTAAAAAACCAAAATCATTATTTCAGTCCCCTAAGTGGCACTGTCAAGACTTTTCCTTTACACGTTTATCAGCTACAAGTACTTAATGGGCACAGAGAGCACCACTTTCAAGCAGTTAAATATCTACATACAAAACAAGATAACAGATATTAATTCATGGAAAAACTGAAAAGTGCTCAACTTGTTGTGTTTACTCCTGACACCAAACTGCATGTACAAGTGCATTTCTTACCCGGTCACCTTTACCACCAGGAAGGCCTGGAGGACCAGGCAGTCCAGGAAGTCCAATACTACCCTGGGGACCCTGTGAAAATAAGCCAAGGATGTAAGCTTAGCCAATCTTGTTTAGAATGAACAACTAAGGGTCATACCCAGAAGCAGATAGGGCAGAACCTTATTCCCAGAACAGACTTAGCTTGATGAAAGAGGATTATCTGCTGCAAATTGGCCTTATCCAAAATATGGCACTTTAAACAGAATCTTACTATGAATTTATGGCTGACAGTCCCAATAGAAATGACTTACAGGGTTTTCTACCCTCCAGTCCCCTCAAAGACTCGTTCTCTTAAAAATCCTTCCATAGATCTTGCACTCTCCGATTTGCACATTCCTCTGTAACAGTAGGCTCTTTCAGCCAAGACCTCCCCAGCTATGCTTCTGACTGATTCTGTGTAAATACTGCTGGAGCTCTGGTAAAAGGTGGCATTCATAATGTGCTCCATTCATTAGTTTCACGTAGCTGTTAGCAGAAAGCCAGGCTCTCACTGCTCCTGTTCCCAGGAGCCCACACAGGAGTGTGCTGCTCAGCTTTGCATGTCATAGGATTTATGGGCTTATCAAGTAGAAAAAAAAAGTCATACACATCTCCATGTAATTTAAAACAGCATTTTCTAATATTAGCACAGTCACAGAGGACTGAAAAAGAAACTGAACCACCACTCATTTCAATGTTATTTTTGGTTCCCTGCATGGATAAATGGTTAAGTGTAGTTCAGATGATACTGCAGTTCCTTGAAAGTAAACATGAATACTGAATATAGAAATAAACTGCTTACCAACTTCCCTGGTAAACCTGGAGGGCCTGCAGGACCTGTCTCCCCTCTGCTACCCTGGGAGCAAAAATAGAGGGACAACGTTATTTCCTGGAATTCTTCTTGTGATCTGGGAATACACTATGATTTTTTTTCCTTATTGTTAAGTGACTTACACTACTTAGCTGTTGGGTTTAATTGAAACTTCTTTTTCATGGTGCAAAAATACCATAGACACTAAAACCAGTGAAACTTTCTGAGTAAGCATTTTTAGTTAACCATGGCATATAACCTTTATTTGGCATTAAATGATTCAAGTAAATAATTTTGCTGAGTGATTAAGCAAAATGAAGTTCCCTCCATGGGATCACAACTTAGAATTACCTGTCACAAACACAATCACTTCATTATGACAACTCTGGCAGGCACGTATAACTTTAAGCTTTTGCTTACTTTCATCACCTGAGCTCCTATATGACCACATATTTAAAACACCTGCTCCCTAATGCACAAATGTGAAAAGTGAATAGAGAAGTAATGCTTAACAAACTCATTCAGGTTTAAAAAAAGTCTACAGTGCTACAGGGAAAAGTAAGTTTTAAAAGTCACTATTTATAATAGTGATAAGCATAAATATGTGCTTTACTGCATCTTTATATCTTCACTTCAGACGTGTTTATCCATTCAGATCATCATATCACATTAATGCTACAACTCTATTTCTTAATGCAGCCACTTGAATACACACTCTAGGGTAAATCTGACATTGAGCCAAACTTGCAAAGATGTTAACCAATTTTCGAACTAAAGTATCTTTCTCAAAAGATTTTGTCTCTTATGATTAAACTTTTCAGAACAGCTCAATAAGTTTTATAGCTTTACTCTCACATGTACAGCCATATCCCTGGACAGATAAATTCAAACAATCTCCCAACACAAGCTTAGGTCTCACTTATGAAACTCTTCTTAAATTCACAGTGTGACTAAGTAAGTGCTATTTGCAATAAAAGAAAGATACATTTAAGAGCATAAAATGTCAAGAATTTATGTTATTACTTATTCAACTTAATCAAATGTTATACAATGACATAGACAATTTTAGATTAAATCAAAATTTAGCCTTCGAGGGCTGCATGCAATGGATAATTTTAAATACAGGGGATTTTTTCCTAACAAGGATAATATTGTGAAATGTTGTGGCATACTAAATAAAAGGAGATGGCAGACATGGCCTTTTACATTAGGCTCATAAATGCAATGACAACTTCTCACACAAGCTTAGGAAAGCTAATTCTACAATTCAAGAAATAATTAGGTACCCTGGAGAGATCACAGAACCAAACATAAACAGACTTTTCAATTCATTTCCTTCAAAATATCCTATGGTGTTAAAATACCTATTACTTTAAAGTACTTTGAATAATTTCTAGAAGCTTTTCTATGTTAAAAAAAAAGAAAGGAAAAATGTCTCCTAACTCACCTTCATGTTACAACCCAGAAAATGCATTACAATTTTATTTAATCACAAAATTCTGAACCACATCTCTGACCTGAAATGCTGCTATATTTCTGATGCAGGAAAGATGAAGACTAAAATTATGGTCAACATTAGAAACTTGTTTCTCATATCATTCTCATGAAACCCATAAGTCATTCATTACCCATAACAGTCATTGCTATGCAGAGATGAAACAAAAGCAGTATAATCTTCAGAGAGTTAAAATCTTATAATAAACCTCTTAAGCACATCAAAAGTTCTGCTGGTCACACAAAATTCAATAAAAAACTTTCATTTTATTTCAAATGTGGAAAAAATCTTTTGTTAAATGCCTGCCACAGGCACTTTGGCAAACACAATGCTTTTCTAAGGAGGCAAAGAAGGAGGTTAGTTTACAGAAGACCAGAATAAAAATGCATAGTATTTCCTTGTAAACACTGACATTATGTCTGTAAGGACAGATTATTTCAAACTATGGGCCACCACTGCAAGATCTGCAGCAGTGTTTTAGCAAGTAAGAGAGTAACTAGAACCCAAAGAATGAGGAATCCCATCCCTGGCATATCTAGAAAGACTCTAATGCTTCCCCCAAGTTATATCAAACTGAAATGGCCCTAGGATAGGTTATACAGTAAGCTGCTTGCTCATAGTTCTGAAGGAAAAAAAGGCATTTTGAAATGTCCTATGTAAACATTTAAAATGCAACATAAGTCATGTCCTAGAAGAACCTACATCTTCCCCGCAGCCTATAGGAGGGTTTCTGAAACAGCTGGTTCAGGTGTTGACATCTGTTCCTGGCCAGATGAAATGTTCCTCTGTGCTGTAAGTCACTACGGGCAGGAATTAGAGCAGAAGGCAGTTTGGCCATGTCCTCAGCCCACCTTTCTTATACAGCAGCCCTCTGTGTAACAGTACACAGCTTCAGGCCACCCACAAACCAATAGGCATGCTGCACTGGATTTAACAAAAAGACTGCCAGAATCTGTATGGTTTTATGCACTTTTGACACACTTCAGAATCCACGCTTTTCCCAGAGTTGAAACACTTAGGGAGGGAAAGAAGCCACTCTAGTTCAGGGTGAGCTGAGACAGACCAGCTTGCATCCATGCTGGTGAACCTGCCATGGCTATAGGAAAAGGCACATGCAAAATGGTGAGTGTGACATGGTGGCACAGGACTGCAATCTGAACATCACCAAGATGCAGCCTTTCCACAGCTCCTGTGCTAGATTTTGTGGTCAGCACAAAATTTACCTTTCCCTTGTTTCAAGGCACGACAGCTGAACCATTCAATATGTTTAAAGATTTGAGGTCTTTCTCCCAGATCTGTTATATTCAGCCTTTTAATGTAACAAATATAAGAAGACCTTAGAGTATTTACAGCTGACCTTCCTTTAAGTTGTCTGGGATGGTTTTCATCCTCACTGAAATTCTGAAGACTTGATCCTTTTGTAGAATTCTCATAAACAGTTACAGAATGCATTTGCATGCTAAGAGAGTTTCACTGTCTTATTGATTTCCGGTTCATCAATTAAGTGGAACAATAATAAGAATGAGAATACATTCCAGGTAATTTGCATCTCACTTGGTTGCCCAGATAACTGAAACACTAAGTAGAATCAATTGAGAGGTAATCCACAGCATATACCGTAATAACCTTTACTTAAGAGTTTTTACTTTAAAAATTTCTCATTAATTATAATTAATTTATTATATATTATTAAATATATGTCATAGGACTGCTGAAGAGAATTAAATCCGTGCCGAATAAAGAAGAATAAGCAAAGTACATTTTGGATTTTTTAAACTTCAAAGTTTTTTGCAAAATGTAATTCAATTTATCATCTAGATACTTATGAGACTTAAACTTAGAAAATTTTGTCATGCAAGATCTCAGAGGAAATACTCATTTAAGTTCAAGGATTTATCCACAGAAGCATCAACAGGACTCTTTGACCCTCAGTACAGTATTGAAAAGCATTCAAGTATGTAAACTAATATTTGATAGAAGAGTAAATATACAAGTAACTTTCTCTAAGACTTTAATTGTAACTTTGCAACTTTGCCATAATTAAATTGTACTGCTCAGGATAATGGTAAGAGGTAGATGTAGCATGAAATGTTCCCTCCTCTTAACAATGCCATGCTTTGGCCAGAAACAGCAACCCAGTAGCCATCATTCCCTTCACAAATGATACTGTGGCAAGTGTAGAGGGCAGAGACCTTTCATTCTGACTGTGTCTGCAGTGTTAGCTGAAGTCCAGGACAGCTTTGGTACACTAGCTCCACAACAAATCCATTCTTTTACCCAGGTTACTGTCTACACTACTGAGGAGAAGCCAGCATTGTGATATCCGCTGACATCCAGAGGTGTACCATGCCCAAAATTCAAAGAAAGTTGTTGTTGGAGATGGAGGGGTAAACAAAGAGGTATCAGACAAGAACCTGGCCTGTTGTTTAGGAAGACAGGGGTGGATACCAGGAGAAGTGAAGAGGCTTGGAGCTTATAAAATTTGACTGGGATATGCAGTCTGCAAGCATGACAGAACAAGTGCTACCCTATACAGACCATGCTGTGGAATTGGGCAGGGGCAAAAAGTTTTGTCACATTCACCTAGAGGCTTAGGTTTTACTGGATAAAAAGTACCTGTCAAAATGGAAATGTGCTCTGCCCTTTTGACTCTGCTATAAACACTCTAATGTTAACTAACCCCTTTAGCTCTACCTTGAATGTAAACTATGATACCACTTTTGGAACATGTCTGAAATTACGTACAAAAAACATGTCCACTAATTCCTAAACATAGCATATAAACTGAGACAAGGCCATTTCATCCTACCATTAAGAGTTACAGAAAGTGAAATGTTATTTACATTGCAGTCATGTAAAAGGAATATGACAGAAAATCGACATTTTAGTTACTGTAACTAAACTACATAGGGTAACCAAAGTGACATTTCAGCATAGGCAGGACAGAAATATCTTTAGAGACCAGAAAATTATTTAGCTGAAAGTGACTTAAGAGCATTCTCCTATAACTTTAGGTTGTGTGACATTTGAGTAGTAAATCCAAGGTACTCTCCAGGTTCTCTCTTTATAGTGAGGCACCTCCAGAGAGGAAGTCAGCCCAGCTGACCAGGAATTGTCTCAGAGGGGCTATGGTATCAGATCTTGGGCAGCTGGATATTCAGTCTGTGTTGGTAATGCTGGGAAAACATGTATTATTTCCTAATTACAAAGCAACATGTATGAATGCTGGCCGGCATGTACATGAAGTTTGCTCAATTTGCCAGACACGTATTGAACTTTAAGTGATTACTTCAATATTACAAGCTCTCTGCAAAACCACAGGGTGCAATACAGGCTCTCAAAATGTTAGCAATTTATAGGTTAAA
Organism: Molothrus ater; assembly: GCF_012460135.2. Lineage (NCBI taxonomy): Eukaryota > Metazoa > Chordata > Aves > Passeriformes > Icteridae > Molothrus > Molothrus ater. Next base: position 96,049,712 of record NC_050480.2, on the reverse strand, counting down.
TAATTGAAGAAAAGCAAGGGATGAAAAAGCAGACGCAGGGGTCAGTATTTTCTGCAGAAACTAAATTAGATTACTAAATCTCAGCAAATATGAAAGAAAATGGTTTAAGCAGCTTAGGGAGTATGACTAAATTCCACTGATTAGGAGTGACACTCCCATATTTGAGAATTCCTTCCCTTGGCCCACCTGCCATGATGACTGACTTAGAAAGGTTTAAATCACAAATGAGTTTGGTAATTACTTGGATTGGTTAGAGCAATGTGAAGCAAACATAAGGTTAACCAAGAGTGGGGTGGAGAATATATTTCATTTAGAAATAAAATGCAAAATTTCCACGTTGCTCCAGTTGGTTTTTCCAGTTTACTGAACACATGAATAGCAAAAGGGGATTTTTTTCCCCCTACCCACTCAAATGCAAGTTGAAGTTTTTTTCAGGAAAAGCAATAATAGACTAAAATAATACTTTTTAAAGCAAGTTTCTCCTAGGGATCTATGTCAGAGGTAAGGAAAAAGTCTCCTAAAACTTGAGTTTGCCATGAGTTTTTAACTGGAGCTAGTAATCTTGTTTTCAAGTATTTAGTATTTTAAATATTTAGTATCTGCCCTGTGAAACTGTGAAAGTTTACAGATTCACAGAAGGCCAAAATTGGAATCTTTTTTAGTAACAATATCTTCCAACTACATTCCAACAGCTGTTTAACAATAAAATACACTGAAATAACATGGTTTACGACAGAGGACTCTACAAGTTATTTGGCAAACAGTACAAAAGTATTATTTGTCCCACAGAGCCACTGATGACAGTGGTCTCTTGTGGAACCTTTCAAAAAACTAGTTGATGTGTAAAATTTCTCTCAAAAAATGTCTTTTGTGAGTAGAAAAAGCTGAAAATCCCTGTGATTTTTAAATATAACACAAATGTGGGCATGTAGGTTTTCCTTAATGCAAATACAAGTCTGCTGGCCATATTAGCAGAGTCAGCTTTGTTATGCCTCCACAGATCTTGCCCAGATGTATTTTCCTCTGGAGTTCTGGCCCTTCTGGAGCTACAAGTCATGATGTCTCACACAGTTGCAATGCAAAAAACAGGGGTAAGTGAAATAGGGGAGTGAAGAGGATTTTATGTGGCTGTTGCTGTGCAACCAATATACTAGGGGACTACAATTCCCCATATCCTGCAAAATATCAAGGTTTTTTCTTTCTCCAGGGAACAAGCCCAACCCTTCCTGACTTCTACCTGAGTCTTCTATAGCAAAAATAAAATGAAGCAAAGAGAGAGAGGAAAAGGAAAGAACTGCAGATAATTATAAAATGGATAATTCAAAACAAGAAGAACTAGGCCAAGAAAAATACCTGAAGAGTAACCATAAATTCCTCAGGCTTTGAAAACATTTGGTTGTGCAACTTTGATCTAAAACAAGCAAGTGTTAAAACTGTGAAAAAATTTCAAATTAGGAAAGCAATGAAAAAAATTATATATGAAAAATTCTCTTTAGAACAATTACAATTGAATTATAATTGCTTTTTCTCAACTTATTGCCAAATTGTCTAGTTTTAGAAGTTTGAAAATCATGCCACGTAGAATTATTTAACCAGCAGATTTATTTTTTTTTCCCTAGAAATAGAAGGGCAGAATCTTAAAAGCTGCATTCAAATGTATCTGCTACATGTACATGCTGCAGAAGAAAGAGAAAACAGTCTTTATTCTGCCCTGGAAATAAATATTGACTCAGCTTAGACCAAAGCTCTCTGAAGTTCAGTAGTTCAACACTGTGTCCTTCCTAAACAAAAAAACCCTCATCATTCCCACTTTTGTGTAGGTAAAGTGTTCCTAAAAAGGAAAAATAAAATTAGAGAGTTATTCCAGTCATATGCTGCCCGTAGTCTAAAGCTGCCTCTCTGATGAAAGCCAACATAGTTATTATCCAAGACTCTTCATAGCTTTAAGGGAACTACAGATGAGAAATAGCTTACTATTTGATGGACCACATACAAGCTTACTTCATCATCAAGAATTTACTTCCTTTCTCCATGTTGTATTGACCAAAAGTTTTCTTTCTATGCTTTGGTTCTAATGTTTACATGTTTTCCAAAATGAGTGCGCCTTGTAAACACAGAGAAAATAAAGACAAGGAATCCAGATGTCTTGTTGGTCTCTAGAGCGATAAAAAGAAAAATCACTCTATTTAATCTGCTTTAAGTATTTCTGTTCATCTACAGGGTTACTAATAATTAACCTTGTGTGTCAACCCCTGTTCTACGGACTGCTGATTTTGTAAATTTATGTTCACATTGAAAGGATTAAAAGAATAGTTTAGCAGATTACAGTGCATTATCAGAGTGGGCAATTACTTTGGTCTGATTCAATTATAATTCTTGTTCCTGTCACAAGTGTACAGTATCAGCCTAAGAACAGGGCTGAAAACCTTTTCAAGTGTACCCAACACTTTTAAATACAAAGAACAAAAATAAAGACAAAAACAAAAACTTATTTGCAAGTTGGGTGTTTGGTAGGCTGAAGGTGCCTGTATTCCATCCTAGTAAATGCCCTTATAATCCCCTTTCTGTGTCATCCCTAGGCAGCTGTGGACACAGCAGCAATGCAAAGACTGTCCAAAATAAACATGATCTCATGAATACATCTAGCACCTGATAGTATAAACCACAGGGGAAAAAAAAAAAAAAAAGCAGAACAAAATGGAATCTGTTACTTGGGTGATTGCTGGTGCATGTTTAGGAGCTAATTCAGAAAAGATATTCCTGACCCTTATAAATATATCATGGACAGTACCCCACTAAACAACCTTGTGTGAGAATAACTCTACAACTGCATGAGCAAAACTCGTGTCATTGCATTATAGCAGAAGCTCGGGAAATTCCAGAAAATCATCCCCTGGGTATCAGTGGCAAGAGGGAAGCCTGGAAAAGCAATTGCTTACAGAGCCTGAAGCCTGGTTAATGTCATCAGAGTAAATATTTGTGCATGAAAATTTTCTTCAAATCACTGATCCTCTCATCCCTCTCCACTCAGAAGGATTAACAGCAAAGGGAAATTAGATCAGCCTTATGCAGCTTCAAACCATGTCAGGTCCCCTCTAGAGAGAATCAGAAAGCAGTACCCAACACTCTCCAGTATCCAGTTGTTCTTTGTCTTTAAAACTGAGCCTTAACAAATACCATCAGTTCACTTTTCTTAGCAGATTTATTTCCTGCAGCAAGCTATCTGCCCAGCAGCAATTTCTGCAGTCTTCCAAATCTTTCTAGTGTTAAGGAAAATCTCCAGGGAAAGAAATTACAACAGCAGTGTTTCCAATGAAAGATAAATGTGATTCTTCACACCACTATATCAGTTTTTTTACAGCTTTTTGTCACAAAACACACTTATTCCCTCTCTTTTGGCTTTTACTCAGAACATTTAAATACAAAGACAAGAAGAATATAAACAAAGGTTAAATTTTTAACTTGTTACCAAAACCAAAAACATTCACAGGGCATTACTGGAAATATATAGGACTGTATTTCTCTGTGTGACAATGCACATCCCCTTGGTACAGAACTGGTATTTACCTCAAAATTAGAACTTCAGATAAATAATAATTTTACCTTGTGGTTATAGCTTCAGCAACCTATCTTGAGACACTGCAATTTTATATATGTTCAATTAGAAATTTTTTCCATACTTACCGGTGGTCCCCGGGGTCCTGTTGGACCTGCTTCTCCCTCTGGGCCCTGCTGACCCTGTTTTGGGGAACAAATTTGAAATGCAACAAATTGGAAAAGTGATTTTTTTACACATTTTTCTAAATCTTTCGCATAAGATTAATGGTTTTACCTGTTTACCAGGATTTCCCATTAACCCTGGCACCCCAGGAGGACCTTTATTACCCTGTTGGGCAGAAGATGAAAAATATTAGCAGAGCCAATGGTTTGCACTTCCATTTTGAAATCAAAAATTAAAGTAAGCAAAGCTGTAATGTGTAAACACAATCAGCCTGTGTTAATGTTACAACTTCTGCCTTATTTTTGGTGTTCTTTTAACTTTGACCTAAACTTTCTATCTAATTTTTCAAAAGTCAGATTTCACTTCCTTTGCTGTTTATGTGCTGACAAATCCCTAATAGATTTGATTGCTGCTTTCAAATCACAGAAGACAGTATCACTCCATGTAATTTCAGAAAAAAATCATGTCTCAGTCTAGTTTTCTTTTTCAATTACTTACAGCTAAACTCAAACATCATTGTCTGAAACATTCCATGGTCTCAATCTTGCAACAATTTTTAAACTAAATTGGAATTGATGCTGCAATTTGGTGCTACCCAAATGGAGATAACAACCCCTGTGATTGAATCAGCTTAGGGTGGCTATAAATACTATTCTTATTGCAAGATGGTTTTTTTCAAGATGCAGTGAGGTAGGCACATCAAAATCTTTCTCTAGCAATGATTTCCACAAATATAAAAGGAAATGGTCTTCTTAAGGTATTACTTAATGCCTAGAATAATGAAAACCACATAATGTAGCACAAGAATCATGAAAATGTACGGGCCAAAGTTGAATAAAAACTGTATTTAATTCCTTCAGCTTAAGGTTTGTCTCTTAACACGAGAGGGTTAGTACAATTTCATTGAATACTTTAGAACTTTAGATACTTTAGCACTTTATTTGTGCTTTAGATAAGAAAGACAATACTCAAGATGTTTTACCTTTGGGCCAGGAATGCCTTTCATACCAGGAGAGCCTGGAAAACCCTGAAAGAAAAAAGATTTACATTTATTTTTTGTTAAGGTGATTGGAAATGGTGTTTAAAAGAATTATTTCTCATGCTTGAGTATTTCTAGTCCTTTTATTTTATATTAAAACATTCATTCAATAAGGGACCAAGCTTGAATTCTTTCTGTTTACAAAGTAACAGATAAGAAGTATTATTCTTACTTCATAAATTGCAAAAGTAGCATGGATAGGTGAGGAGTTGTGACTTTTTCTGTCTTAGACTAGAAATACATGCTTGTCCCAGTGTGCTGAGACTGGAGATGCAGAGTTTTACAAACACCTTTGGACATTTTTCATTCACTCCTCACTTCTCTGCAACAGCTTATAGCAAGTATGCTTTTACTAAATTGTCTTCCAATTAGACAATTAAGAGTTCACTTAGTATTACGAATTTATGCCCAGTTCTGTTTTAAAACATCTCCATCACTGTTCCTCACAGCAATTACTCCTATAGCAAAGTGGTTTAAAGTGGTTTCTATTTAACTTTTGACAACTGGTACAGTTTTCAGACTTAGTTAATGCACAAGGATTACCTTCTGCAAGAGCCATAAAGCACCAGTGATTCCCTGTAAGTTCCCCACAGGGAATAACACACTGGAGACCTCCAAGCCACCCACAGAAAGAAGCATGAGTGTGATGCATTCCAGATGTTCTGAGCCAGCAGAATATCAAAGGATGATTGTTCATGGAAGGTATGTCAGACTAGCAGCTCAGCTTTTCCTGCTCAGTTTGGGAATAGCTGGGCCCTAGCCAACATTAAGAGACCAGCCCTAATTATAGGGTCACACCATAGGATCCACGGGGTCTCAGGTAGGAGAAACACAAGAAGAGTCACATCCTGGCCACAAGTGTATTGCGAGGCCAAGTTCCCCACAATGGCATCCTAAGGAGATTTAGACTGCTGTGCAAAGGTTTTGCATACACATAGCAGAATTTCCCCTTGCATTACACACACTGTCCCCTGAGCCTTTTGCTTAGATTTTCGCTAGAATTACTCCAACATCAGAGTCAAATCAACCAATACACAGCCTTTCTATGATCTGAAGTGAGCCTACCTTTCAAAGGTAAAATACTCAATACTTACTGGCAATCCCTGGAGCCCTGTATCACCTGGAGCTCCAGGTTTTCCTGGTTCGCCCTGTAAAACATTTTAAGTTGTAATTTATGCAAATCAAACATGATGGAAAATTTTATTTCTGGAAGAATACAGAGTTGACATACTTTTCTGTCTGTAGTATAGAAATGTTAATTCAATTATCCTAATAATGTGCATAAAGCCATGAGCAGCAGCCACAAATTAATGAACAAATCTGGGGCACTACCAAAGCTCATAAACATGTCAATTGTGTCTTACTTTAGCTCCAGGCATGCCAGGGATCCCTTCACGGCCATCAACTCCTGGTAAACCCTTGAAAAAAGAAAAAAAATTATTGTAATATTGAAAAGATTTTGCCCAAGCCCTAGTATGCAAAGTAGCATTGAATGAAGAAAATAAATAAATTAAATATACATACAGGTTCTCCTTTAGGCCCAGGGAGGCCATTTATTCCTCTTGTACCTTGAGGACCCTAAGAATAATAACAATACTTAAAAATTAGCTAAAGACAATGAAATGGCAGCTGAAAAGAATGTCAATACATACTCATTCAGATACACATTATTTGGAGAGTACCAGTTATGCAATGTTTATATGCTATTAAGTAATTAATGTTTGCAAGTCAACACGAGTCAAAATTTGTCTGTGCTCACCCTTTCTCCCTTTGGACCTGCCTCTCCTAGTGGACCTCTCTGTCCTTGATCCCCCTACAAAAAAAAAAAATACTTTAGAAATAAAATCAGAATAAACTTCCTTGATTTTTTTAGCTAAATTCTCAGAAAAGCAACAAATATAATCCACATTTGGTGAAAGTAGACAACTCAAAGTCACACTATATTTAAAAATGCAGTTTTTTAAAACTGCAGTTGACAGATATATTTTAAAAAACAGCTCAAGCCATCATCACCTGAGCATTCAGGAGTGTCAAAGCAAAGTATGTTGCACTTGTTTAACACAGACTTACAAGCACAAATTCCAGCTATGGTAGCAGAGAGCAAGGAAGAATTTAAGAAAAAAAACAACCAACCAACCAAGTACCCCAAACAAATAAAATACACACACTAAAAACCTCCAACAAAAGATTGCCCAAATCACCCTGTATGAGTTTTGTTCTGGTTTGATACCTGAAAAATTCCAAGCCACCCTAATGCACAGCAGGAAGATGAAACCATAACATACTAAGAAGTTAAAATGGGTTCATCTACCTCAAAATCTTTGGGAACATTAAGACATTACTGACTTGATATCACTGTAATATCATTTATTCACCTGTGGGGAATCAATAGAATTGGATTAATCAGAGGCTTCTTTGATTCACAGCTGCAAAGCTGCACTAACTGGGAAGTGTTTGGAGAACGCCACATTCTACTTACAGGTGCACCAGGAAGACCTTGGGGACCAGGATCACCATCAAGACCACGAGCTCCCTACCAAACAAATAGATGACACAAGACAGATATTAAAGTGAGCTGCTGGAGCACTAACAACTTATGTGTCCTCCTGCTTTGCTAGGAGCTACAAAGTCTCTACAGATGAGAGGGCTTTATAGCTCCAATTAAAAAAAAAAAAAAAAAAAAAAACCAATCCATTTTTTTCCTTTTTTAATGGAGATATGAAAGCAAATATATTTAAATATTTAAAAATATCAGTCAAAAAACAACATTCAAATCACTCTCTAAAAATCTAGGAAGGAAGTAGACCTTTACATGTTACTTCAAAAATCTCTGTGTCTTTTTTAATAATACTATATTGTATAATGTACAGAATGTATAGAATTATGTCAAATTATGCAGAGAAATCATCAAGTGTGCTGCTGCTATTTTTATCACATATGTTTCAAGGAAACAATGCAATCAATACCCTGTAAATAAAGGTAAATGGGGAGAAAAAAATTGTTTGAAAAAAGATTTAGAGAGAACATGGAACTCCTTAGTCAAACAGATGTAGTAAATGTTCAAAGTAGACAAAACATTACAGAAAATGTAGGCAAATAACTGCAAAGAATTAGAACACACAAAGGCCATGAGAGTGAAGTATAAGATAGAAATAGCTTAGCAAACATGTCCAAGATGTTAGGATCATTCATGAGAAGATTCATAATCGGGAGAAATTTGATGTTGCCTCTGAGGAGAGATGATCACAAGATTTACATGATTTGACTTCTGAAGCAGGAGACAATGGCAGGATTGCTATGTTCTACTCCTTTCAGAAATTTTTACTATACAGCTTTAACAAGATCACGAGACTAGAAATGTAGCACCCATGTTTGAAATAACAGACAGAAACATTTCGACAAACAAAAGGAAAATTTTCCAGCAAAGTAAGAGCCCAATAAATATTAATCCCACTGGCAGCAATTTAAGACATAGAGATGTCAAGAAAGAATGGGAAAAAGAACAAACTCTCAATAAAAACTCCTGACAAAAACTCAGATGATGATGGAAGTAAAAGGCTTTAGAAAGATACAAATCACAGAGGGACTACTTAATAAATTTTAGCTTTAATTAAAAAGCTATAGTTTATAATTGTTATAACTTGCTATCTTGCTAACTACAAACTTGCATACGTGTAAAACTGCCATAAATGCAAGGAGTGGGGGCAAGGAGTAAAGACTACATGTCCTTCATCAATTAGAAGGACTGAGCTACCTTTCTTCCTAACAAGAAGTGCAGTAGGTGTGGAAATACAGCTGGCAGGAGAAAGAAAATACAGGCGAAATAAATAAGAAGCTTAAATAAGCTTTTAAACCATTCAGAGGTGTACCTTTTTTTTAATATAGGCAATGTTATAGGAAGGTTAATACTCACTTTGGTTCCTTTAGGTCCCATTATACCAGTTATACCTCTGATACCTAGAATGCCCTGAAATAGAAAAGTATATTCAAATTATGCTTAATTCTTCTCATCAGAACTGTCCTAGTTTTCAGACAGAAGACTCAAGAGTTCTACACCCTTTCTTTACAATTATTTTAACTATTTTCTTAGTATTAAAGGAGAATTCTAACTACTGCTGTATTAGAATTCTTAACTTATATGGTAATTTGATATTTTACTAATTTTAGAATTTTAAAAAGTGTAACAGAACTATCAGGCTGTATCATAAAACCACATATACACCACAAGGACAGAAAAAACCCACAAATTTTTCTTCCTGGTTACCTCAGAGTTGAAGCATTCTCACCTGCAGCTTGTGTGAAAGGAACATGGCCAAATTTGCAAAAGTGCTAAGTTGTCCTAAGTGGGGGATTGGACAGATGAAGGAGATTTTACAGAGCCCCAGGGGCAGATAAAAAAGAGCAAGGCTTTCAAGAGTACAAGTGCTAAGTTTATATGTTCACTAAGAGGCTAAATTGAGTAGACATCCTAATGCAGCAGGATGTATCATAACTATCATCACAGCTGTCATCACTTTCCTTCAAAAGAGTCTTGTGGGAAATTTGGCTTCACTATCTTCCTCTTCCCAAGAGACTGACACTGCCTGAGATGTCTCCTGCAGAGACCAAACCCCCAGCCATAACATGCTTGTCCTGCAGCTGCATTATTGAAACAGCTACAGGCCATTCCCCACAGCATGGGCAAACCCAGTCCTCAAGCAGATTCTACATTGGCAGCCTCTACTTGCTCCTCACAAAGCTGGCTGGAATCTTGCACAGAACATTTGAAACCTTGTCAGCCCAAAAGGTGGGGAAAATCATAGTAATGCAACAAGCACTACAGCAGCCCCACAAGGGAGATGAACACAGCTTACTCCTGCTCCTAAGATCACAGTTGGAAGTAAGCACACTGTGGTATCCAATACTTTGATAATACTTTTTGAAAATACTTTCTATCAAAAACAATACCTCTCCCAGTGGTGGCTATCTTATGCAGATCATGTCAGTGGAATACATTGGCTGGATTGCAGGTGCTGTGGTGGAGACTGGATACTCAACCCCTTTCATTCATTTATGTAAGGAGCATATAAGAAGATAAAGCAGAGTCTACAGACCCTCAATCTGTGCCTCTAAAGCATTGTCTGTCCTTTTTCACATGGATTATCTATCTGATATCACTTTCTGCATATTATGAATCCTAAATTTTAATAAAACTGAGTAAAATGAATTGGTCCCCACAGGCCATTCAGACAGCAGAAGCTGCTTCTTACACAAGTACTTTGTCGGCTTCAGGGATAACTTTTCAGGATCAGGCATCAGAAGGAATGGACCCTTTCCTTTATTTAGTCTGTTTTTTACCTTTTTCTAGTCATAATCCAGAGGTTTATGTTGTCATATGTTTATGTTCATAGAGAATTTTGTAATTTAGCATTTAGATGTCATGTGTGTTAAGGTAAGTTCCTGTATAGCATCAAATCTGGACAGCAATGGCATTAAATAAATACTTTTACACCTAAGAAAAAAGCATGAGACCCCATCAGAAAATAAACTATAGAAATTAGAGGTGTTATGCCTGTTTCTCCTCCTTAGAATGACCCTTTTATTCTGTTCCCTTGTCCTTTTCATTCACGGTAACCCTAAGAGCTCCTCACATGGAACAAGCTGAAGAGGTAAGTGTCATAATGAAGCACAGTTATTCAGGACAAGAAAATAACTAGATATGATTGAAGGATACTTCCTGTGCAAAAGGCAAAAAATATCAGGGAAAAAAAAAAACCTGTTCTTCAGTGGTTGCAACTTCATCCTCAAATCTTAGCTAAGTCTGAATTTCACAGCTGATTGTGTTTCAAACACAATGAAGTCAGAGTGATTAAAATTATGAAAAAGAAGGGGAAAAATGCAATATTTTCACAATCTAAGCACAACACAAAATTTAGGACATGAAATAGTTTTTAAAGATAGCCTTTCCATAGAACTATATGGAGCTTTGTTCCAAGCAATAATGTGTGTTTTGGAAGGACTTAAATAATGCTAATTTGATGCATAGACAATAAGGCAGAATAAAGAGAAAGCTGTGTGGAGGTTTTATAATATCTGTTTCCTCACAATAATAAGAAAAAAATATATGTCATTAGGAAGAAAATGAGTAAGACTTTAAAAGGAAATACTTTACTGGAGGGCCTTGAGCTCCCACTTCACCACTGGGTCCTTGGTCCCCTTCTTCACCCTGGGAAAGCAAAAGGAATATATCTGCAGCCAATCCATACCATGCATATTGCTCTGTCATGGTTTGAGGTGCTTGTCCTAATTAATGTTTTCTGTCACCATGTCCCACTTGAAAGAAATCCAAATGAAGTCACACCACTTCCTCAGAAAGACACTCATTCAGGTTCACATTCCATTTAATTATTAGTCAAAAGGGCAATTTAAAAGAAACCTCAGTACAAAGAATAATGAGATTTTACCCTTAATCTGTCATTCAATTTTTCTTGGCATTAATGCCTTTAGATTTTGTCAGGAACTGTAGTAACAGGACAAGGAGTAAAGGGTACAAAGTGTAAGAGGGGAAATTTAGGTTATATAGTAGGAAGAAATTCTTTACTGTGAGGGTAGTGAGACACTGGAACAGGTTGCCCAGGAGGGTTGTGGATGCCCCAACCCTGGCAGTGCTCAAGGCCAGGCTGGGTAAGGCCTTGAGAAACCTGCTCTAGTGGGAGGTGTCCCTGCACATTGCAGAGGGATTGGGACTAGATGATCTTTAAGGTCTATTCCAACCTCTTAATATTCTAGGATTCTATGAATTCTTGTTCTTCCAGACTAAAAGTGCAAAAAGTTTTCTCTAATGGTTTTCCCTGCAACATTGATGCATGGACCAAGGCAGTACAAATCTGAAAATTTCTTGTAAATATTTCAATATTAAAGAGGTTATATAAAAAGGTTAATTCAAATTAAACACCTTGAGAGATTAACATTTCAGTTTTCAAGATGAATCAGATTTGGCCTCTCTTTATGAGCTTACATTTTGTCCTTTCCCTCTCAAATGTATTTTTCCCTCTCATTCTTAAATTAAGTACTTATCTGTGCTGCAGCTAACTTGGTAAATAAAGGGAATTATCCTGCATTTAAATGTTTGAAAGTTTTTCAATTAATAAACTTAGCTTTAATTTTCCCTATAAGTTCTATAATAATCAAATTGAACAATCAAAATCAAAAGCAAGAGGAGTATGACTTGTGCATCATAATAAATAGATAGTACAGGTGAATAAAGAATAGAGAAGTGCCTTTGGCTATTCTGGAGCACTATGATATGTAGTATCACTTCATGCATTCTGTTAAAACAGAATATAATACTGTTTTTGAAAGTGAGGCTAAACTACTATAAGTTTGCTAAAAACAAGAGCAGTTTTTTCCTCTTTTTTTACTTTACCTTATAACCTTGTTTTCCTGGTTCACCAGACTCTCCTTTTGAACCTTTTTGCCCCTAAAATAAACACAAAAAAACAAAATAAATTAATAAAGAGAGACTATTCAAAATTAAAATACAGTTTTCCCAAGCAGACATAGACTGCTGAGAGCTGTCTTGCTTTTCCCTCTCAACCCCCCTTCACTACTCCTTCCTCACCAGTCTAGGAAACACTACATATTAAGTACCATGCTCAAAATCTCTGCTTCTGGATCTAACAAGGCTGCATTTCTAGGCAGGTTACTTCTTATGTTATCCCATAAAAATTTCCTGAGGCCAACAGTATTTCTGGAAACCAGCAAAGAATATATTTTTTAAAAAATCTTAGCTAAAATGAGACACAAAACATGTTAATTTCAATTGAGTATGTTACAGGTCTCCCAGGAAGCGAAAAAGAAGTCAAAAAGATCAAGGATTTGGGGAAATATTTAGAGTTTCTGGAGTCAGACCACAAATTATCCAGGACGTGAATGAAGCAGTCCTTCGCATACTTTAATCCTCTCAGGACCACACATAAATTTTACAGTGAAGGTTAGAGAAGTAGCAAGAGATTTCAACAAGAAGAGGTTGTTTTGGCAGTCACGAGTTAATAACCATAAGCAACCACAGTGATGCAATCCTTTTTGAAATTAGCAGGGAAATGTCCTTTTTCAAGTCAGTAATTACCCTCCCTAGTGCCTTGAGACAGCACCTCTGGAAGGAATGCTGGAACAAACGAGCTCTCTTACCTTCATACCCATTAAGCCAGCATGTCCTGGACGGCCAGGAGGACAAGCGCTAGGACACTGGAAAAGCATTCACATAGTTATTACCACATAGGCTGAATAAGATTGTCTGAGATTACTTAAAAAGAAATAAAAACATGGACAATAATCTTACCAACAGGTCACCATCTTGCAGGCCAATCGTTCCCTAAATTAAATTAAATTTATCAAAGTCAGTAATACAGAAATAACCAGACATGAGTCATTAGGCAACACAGTGATTAGAGAAAACTACTACCTAAACATGGAATCAGAAATACAATCAACCAAAGGATCTCTCACACGAAAAGTACCTTAACCTTATTATAGGACTGCAGGTTCCATCCTTTATCTTAGAACAGCTTTTAAAAAAACTCCAAAATATTTATTTTGCTTTTTAAACTACATCAAATATACCTTCTGTTAAATATAGAACAAATATGTCCAAACCCCATTAGTTTCCTACAGAAACCAAGGCAATTTCTACAATAAGAATAACTTAGTGCCATTCACCAAAAGATTCAGATCTTTACAGAGAAAATTATTTTTACAGGGAAAACAATTTTCCCAAAAGTATTGGTAGGTGACAGTTGCAATAAACTAGACATCGGTGTGCAATGAGGTGGACTCAGTGGGGGGAAGGCCTTTTCTCATATTAAATCAAATACTTGATGGAAGCTAACAGGAGGTTTATGAGGCACAACAGGGAGAAAGATTATTTCACAGCAGCAGCTGGATTCTCTGAAGCTCTGTGGGAGGGAGCACACTGTTTCAGAGAAAAGCACAGGAGAGTTTAAGGATTAAGCTCCTTAAAAAATGGTCTTTTATGCACAAGGATTTTTAAAAAGCCAAGAGTTTTTTGGGTGGTAATGTTATCAACTGGAGCGGGACTGTGGCACTCCAGAAACCTAAAACAGACAAAACTTTAAGGAATAGAAGCACTATACACCACTGACTACTCTTCTCCAATTTACCATTCACATTTTTTGAAATGCTGCCTCCAATTCTCTGGCAACTTGCATTAAAACAAGAAACATGGCATAAGTAAAGCATTTGTATTTAGGGTCTGTCCCTAAAGAGTGGGGGGTGGAGGTTCCCAGCAGAGGAATAGTACAGCTTTTAAAAAGACATCAGCACAACACCTTTCCCAGTGATTTGCATTTCCCAGACCCCAGGCTGAGATGTGTCTGCCAAACTCTCCATTTTATTTCTCTGGGCAGATAAATTGCCACAAGATAAAGGCATAACATACATCCCTCCTCCCCAGAGGTTAAAAAAAGATAGCTGCTCCCCTGGAGAGGCAAAGCACTGCTGTAAACCTTTCTTTTATTCCTTGCAAGAAGCAGATCTGATTGCAAGAAAGATATTAGAACTCAACCCACCTGGAAGCGTGTATTTCTGTCTCACAAGCCAAATACTTTTTTCTTCTCCTAACAGAGAAAAGCCTGCCTCTGCTGAGGTAATACCAGTGAGGCCCAAGAAAGACTACATTTACAGTATTATGATTCACAGGGGAATTTAAAACCCGTGAATTTGCAGTTTACAGAAATAGGAAGGCATCCTGACAGAAGTTACAAAATTTGCATTTCAAACTGCCTTTTTTTAACAATAAAAACTGGAAACTTGCTTTCTAAGTGGAAGATCAAAATCTTTCTGATATCCTAAAGTCAGTATGTATTCAGCTGTAGAACTCGGGGAGAAGATTTGTTCAAGCAGCAACAACACAAAATTCAGATGTAAGCACATATTAAACATATTCACTTACAGGAGGACCTGGAGGTCCTGGTAGCCCTGGTGGCCCTCTTTTTCCTGGATCTCCCTTAAAAAGGGTAAAATATTTTAGTTGATTGATAGTAATAATGACAAACAGTAGTCACAAAATCAGAGAGCGCAACAACAGAGTGAAATTAGGTGGCTACAGAAGGACAGACTGGGTAGGCAGTTAAAACATCAACTCACAACATGACTCCCAGAACAGAATGAAAAAACTATTTTTTTCAGTAGAATGGCAGCCATGTTGTGAAATAGGAGTCACAAGAAAAGCAAAACATTTTCACCTGCTTTAGAAATCTGAAACACCTGACCATAGGATTATCTATGCACTCCTCCTCTATAACTGCTATTAAGTTATGAACAAAAAGAATTAGAGTAACTGGCAAAAGGAGAGAGAGGAGAAAATCCACTTTTGCGGAGCACAAGAGGAATTTCCTGAGTTAGAATTTTTTCCCGTTTGTGAAATTTTGATGCTGAGTGCTCTCATAAGTAAAGACAATGTGGAACCTCTGCAAATTATTTTTTGAAGGTTTTTAATTAAAATAGATCTAATAATTGGGCAGAGACCATCTTTTAACTTAATATTGTCATTTCAATATTACTTTTTATATTTCACTAAGTCATAAATGCAATAAACAAGATTAAAAAAGTAAAGTTATTAAATCTCAAAACATGAGAACTATAGAGCCAAATTTTCCATGCAATGCATAATTATATCGTGGGATTCATCATTACAATGTATTATGGAGGCTTGGGATATAAATGGATTCAGATCTGACTGCATTAATGGAGAATAGGCTCACATGCAGCTTTTGAAAAGGCATCTCACATGCAATTTCTGATTCAGGCAGTCTCTGAACTACCAAGTGACTGACAGAATGTGTGACAGTATGACAGAAAAATGCCATTTTATAATAGTCTGTACACTTCTCTTGGTATCCATTCTTGCCCTTCCTACAGACAAGACAGTGAGCTAGATGGATCATCTTCTAAAGCAAATTTGCAGTTTTTATTATTCTTTTTTAAATTCATTTCTATAATTGCATTTAAAAGTAGGTTTTATTAAATTTTAATTTTAAATTTTAAATTTTAATGCTATTTCAGATTTCAAGTAGAAAAGTACCAATTGGTTTCAGCTTCCATTTCAGTTAAGTGTGGTCAAAACAGGAGTTTGGTGAAACTGAGTGCACAGTTCAGCAGTAAGGTCAATAGATGGAGCCACACAAAGTGAGACAGAGAAGAAACACTGAATTGCCATGTGCACTGGTATGCAAATGAAAATCAGTAGTTTGAGTAGTTAAGGTTTACATTTCCTGTATTTCTGTCAAGTTTGCTTTTTTATTTCAGCTTTCCTTGAATAAGAGAAGTAGAGTATGGGCCACTCTGAAACATTTAATTCTAATCTGACAGGCGGCCCTGACTTTGTGCTACATGTTGTTCTTATTTCTGATGAGCTTCAAACATAATCCTTCTTCTACCATTGATCACTGCAGAGAAAAAAAAAAATTGGAAATGCTGTGATAGCCCAAATACTATTTAGATGGCCCATTTTTTCTTTAAGTACCTTCTATTAATTGAATAAACCTGCATTTTCAGCAAACACAGGAGTACTTACAGGTGGACCAGCAAGACCTACTTCCCCAGGAAGTCCTGCTGCACCAGCTGGACCCTGCAACAACCAAGGTAAATAGTATTTCTATACCATATAACACCAATGTAACAAACACCCAAGGACTGAGAACATGTAATTCTCACAAACAACAAACCGTGCCTTCAGACACCAATATTCTTGCCCCATATACCACAGACCTACACACTTCAGGGGTAGCAGAAGAAAACATACATAATAGACACAGAACATCAGGATTAAACCCATCTCTTTTTTCACTGAATTACTTTTAATTACACTATAATAGCCTTATTAAATATTCAAACAGATTCATTGAACAGTATATTTATGAATTTTAAAATTGATACTTACAGGTGGCCCAAGAAGCCCTTTGCCCTGTGAAATATGGAAAAGAGAGATCAGAAATATGGGGAGGATTCCAAATTTAGTAAAGCTCTTTTCCAAGAATACAGTCTTTCAGATTAAAAAGGTGTAAAAAAGCCCCCATTTGATTCTGCAAAATCGTTTTGAAAACTTGTTTAACTACTGTTAAAAATCAATTTTATTATTAGGTAGTAGGTATCAGCAGAGAATATTAAATTACTGGTTAACTTGCCTTGCAGTACCATTACACATATTTATAAACATATATACTTCCACAAGGGAATGAAGACATTAAAGGCTTTGTGTTTAGCTAATTATAAGGTACCACGATAAATATATCTATGCTATAATAATTTCCTTCTAAAGGTACATTTGAATTTATAATAAAAGTGAACTTTTTTCCCCACATGCTTCCCTGAGGCCTAAATCCATTAAACTTATGGTTTTGGTTATGAGAAAGAACACCAAACTTCTCCTGTTTATATTTTCCATCAGTGTCGTTCTGAATCATTTTAACAAGAAATGCCCAAGATATAATTGTGTTTCTGCCTATTTGGATGATATACTCCCTCTAAGAAAACAGATCCCTTGGTCTTGCATTACTAAAGAAAATGGAAAATTTTATGGAGAACAGTGTTGGTGATATATATGAAACACTAAAATGCAAAATCCCAAATATACTTAAATATTCAGGAGATTTGATGTAATAAGGCAACTGGGCTGAATGTCAATCCAGGGTTGTATTTGTAATCCTGTTTAGAAAAGTCAGTATAACACAGGAAAATTGCAAGCATTCATCAGAATCATTCCATTTTAACCATTTAATACACAGCAGAAATTAAGATTGCATAACCTACATAATGCCTTTGCTATTACTTCACACTTCCTTGCTACAATTCATCATATTATATATATCTATATTTGACTGTACAAATCAAACTTTCACTGCATCACATATTCAATATTATAATATCCCCTGCCTCTAAAAGAAGGAAACCACCTGCTTGCAGGTCTCATTGAAGTACCCCTTCCTAACACACCCCCTAACAGAGGCAGGGAAGGTCAATGATACCAAAAGAAGCAGCTACAGCTACTACACTGTGACCAGCCCACACAGTGGCCCAGGAGAAGGCTCTCTCCTCCTCTGACGGCTCCACTGCATCTCCTCACCTTCCTAGCAAAAAGCAGGGACTCTCCCCTAGCAATCAATGCCTCCCCACACAGCTACTCCACCCTTCCGACATGAACTCCCTACAAGCAGACCAAGTGGCAAAGCTGGGAGCAGCTCCAGGGCAATCATCAGTAAGGACAGAAACAGAGCAGCTCAGCAGCTCCTGTCCCAACCAGCTGCCCATGTTCCTTCCTCTGTCTGTTTCCTAAAGGGAAAGCCTCTCCACATGGCCTGGGACTGCAGCCTGGCATGCCCAGGGGCTTGCTGTGTGCTGTGGAGGTGCCCATCTGACCCATGGAGCACATGGAGCGCACAGCCCTGGCCAGCAACCCAGAGTCTGCAATCCCCTGCCTCAGAGGCACCTAGCCTGTAATCTGGTAAGAACGCCTGCTATCCACCACAAAGAGCCCAGTGTTTGCAAGTGTACTCTGTGCTGGACACTGTGTTTTAGCAGACCTTAAAATATTTTCAAATTCTCTGTCACTAAATACACACAGTCCTCCCCATATGCCACATCAAATATCAGCTCATAGAAAAGTTGGAGGGAATTAAAAGAGAGAATGGACTGAAGAGTGCAATACATATATCTAATGTAGCAGCCCCAGCTCCATCTACCAGGACAGGTCGGAGACAACAGCATATTTAAATTACTTGAATAAAAAAATTACTTGAATTAATCACAGAATTCTAAGAACTTTGTAACCTTGTCATTTAAAAGATTATCCGCCAAAGAGATGAGACAAAGAGAATAAATTAAAACAAAATTATGAAGCAGGAAAAAATGTAAAATATGGGGATGATAACTGAAGATTGCCAGGATACATTCTGGGGAAGAAGAGGTGATAGAAGCAGAGAAGCAAATGATAAAACTTTATGTCCTTAATATTCATTCTTGAAGATACCCAGAAGTCCTAACTTGGCTGATAAATATCACTAGAGGAGCATGAAAAACAGTGATAATAATTTAAAACTAATTAGTGTTGTACCCAAGGCATCTGATTTTCTGTTTGTACTGAGCATTTTAACAACTTAAGAGTTTCTGTGAAAAATGAAGTCTTTGGATTACTATCTAGGGACTACTCCACTTGCAAAAAAGCCACTGACAGTATTCAAAGCAGTGCATAATTACACCTAAGCATTCCATTAATCATGTAGGCAGTATGCAGATTCATAATTGTGCTCACTGTGTGTCTGGTAAATGAGGTTTCATGGATCAAACCAAAGAAGTGCAAAGGTTAAACAGCCCCATTACTTCACATTTGTAGAAAGAGCTTCTCCAAAAGTCTCTGAATCTGAAAATTAGAACTATTGCACTCTGGCACTACCATTTCTACTTGGGTTTGTTGGGGTTTTTTTTTCTGTTTTGTTTTTACAGTAGGTGGGTTCTGTTGGGGTTCTATAGGGGGGGTCTTTTGTTTGTTTAGGTAACAGGGTTGTGGGGATTGTTGTTGTTGCTGGTTTGGTTTTTTATTTTTGTGGATTTTGTTAGTAGGTACAATCTCACTAAAGGTCAGATGACCAGTGCTGGCCATTTTGAGAATCTTCCAGTAGCTGCATGACTTCTTCAGTAACATACAGCCGTTCACCAGAGGGAAAACTGCATTTATACAGGCTTCCCTAGAAGATTTATTTTGAATAATAATCTCTCTATATGGACTCAGCATGTATGGGTTAACATCCATGGAGCTACAAAATCAATCACTAGGCTTCTTCCTAACATGTGAGGTCTAAGGATAAATCTTAATAAGTACGAGGGAAATTACGTGAGTTGACTAAGTACATCCATCTTTTCTCTTTTTTAAATAAATTGGAATTCTCCTTTCCTCATTATAAATATTCCTGTGGATTCACCTGAAAATACAAGCTTCGGTTGCTTAGTAAGCAGAGGCAGAACAACTCCAAAGGCATTCCCTACTGAGGTTCACTGAAGCGTTATCACCTTAGGATTGAAAGTCTCAGGGCAAACAAAATCACTCAGCTTTGAACAATGCTCCAAAATCTTATCAGATTTATTGCTTTTACAGTTTCAAAACATGGTGACAAAAGTCCTGCTGCTCTGAAAAGAATCAGCATTCTACCTTGATAAGTTGGACCAGTTTCCTGCTTTCCCAAATTAACGTCTCAACCTCCGAATTGAGATTAACCCTCTTTGTACATGTTTTATGAATCCACTTATTCTGGAGGGTTTAAAATTACTTATTCTTGCATTATTCTGCAAAGGGTGAGCTAAAACCACATATGTTTTCCCCAACTCAGTTTTTCTTTTGGTTGACAGGCTAAAATGCCACAGTACTTCAACCAAGTATTTCAGTAAATCAGTTTTATTTCCCCATTTTTTCCTATCATAGAAGCACAGAATGGCTTGGTTTGGAAGGGAGATTAAAGATCACCTAGCTGAAATTGCCATGAGTAGGGACCCCTTCCATTAGACCAGGGTGCTCAGAGCCCCATACAATTTGGCCTTAAACACTTCCAAGGATGGGCAACCAAATCTTCTCTGGGCAACCTGTTTCTGTGCCTCACCACCCCCACAGCAAAGAATTTCTTCATAATATCTAATCTAAACCTACTCTCTTTCAGCTTGAAGCCATTTCCCCCTTGTCCTGCTACCACATGCCCTTGTAAAAAGTCCCTCTCCAGCTCCCTGGTAGGGTCCCTTCAGGTACTGGAGGGCTGCAATTAGGTCAGCCTCAAACCATGTCTTTTCTAGGCTGAACAATCACAATTTTCTCAGCTTTTCCTCACAGGATAGGTAGTCCATCCCTCTGATCATTTTTTCCCATATGATCTGAGCAAGCACACCTGACAGAGTTTAACTACCTTTTCTTTTCAGCTAGATTGTATCTAGTAATATACATTGCCTACCACCCAGAATTTAATTCCCCATCTAGTTGACATAAAAAAAAACCAACAAAACAAAACAAAAACAAAGAAAACAAAAAAACCTCTCTAACAGAAAAATCTAGGGGTTTCAGTCTACCTAGAACCTACCTCAGTTCTGCCATTTTCTGTGACTAAATTCAGCTCATATATTGAGCCTGCAGACCAGCCAGCCGTTATATTAACTATTTTCCAAATTTTCAGGTAAGAATGAGCATTCATGAAAAATAAAGTGTCCTCAAAGTGATTCATCTCGAGTTTGAACAGATCTATAATGTCATATCTTCAAGAATAACTTTATAATTTTCTCTCTGGACAACTATCAAAATAATTGTTAAATATAAATCTAATGAAAGTTAATAGGAAAAGGTCAAAAATACAAATACACAAGGAGTGTTATACTAGAACACCATACCTCTTCTATTTAATTTAAATAATTTCTCCAAATTTAATCTAATTTTTAATTAACTTTTAATTATATGCTGTCTTATTATAATTTATTCTAGCCATCTTGTTATTTACTCATCTTCCTTGAGGTTTTTCCTAAGCTAAATTCCTACATGCCAACCATCGTTCACTTTTTCTAGCAGCAAAATTCCTAAAACTTACAATTATTTTCAGCCCCTAAAAATGGATGTCAGATCCATCTGCATGCTAACTGGAACAGTACTCTTTGCATGTCCTTTCTCATATTTTGGCCTGTTTTCATGCAGAACTGCAAAACAGTACAAGGAGTCTCACAGAATTTACACTTCAGTGATGCCATTTAAACACATGGCAAGAAGTTGAAAACAGGAATAGCTGTAGAATCCCATATGCAAATGAAACATGGGCTCTCTTGTCTCCACAGCATGTTCACAAAGAGATGGAAAAGAATGGTAAACATCCAAAACTTGGGAATACGTCGCACCTGCTCCTTTCTTTTCTACAGCATTCAAACCAAATATAACCTTTCAGTAATATTTGCACACTTAGATATAAAGACAAAACTGTTCCTTAAAGTACTACTTTTGTAACTTCTGAGTTTTTTGTAACCTCAGAAATAGTTTTGGGCTTTTCTTCACTACATTTAATGGTAAAAAGCCTTCATAATAATACTTAAGATGCAATATCCTCTTTGTATACTAAATGCATTACTTACTGGAAGTCCACGAGCACCTGGCAGTCCTGGCTCTCCCTATAAAAGAACAAAAATGAGTTTTTAAAAGGCATTAGCATCAAGTTTTTTAAGCAATATACAGGAAAATGTTCTCTTGCCTTTTGAAGGGTATCATTTAGCGGACATAGTCTGCAAGTATTATTAATTTCATTAGTGATATGCTGGTTTCAGTAGGACTTGATGGAAGGGAAAGACTTTCTCAGTATTAAAAAGATACAGCCTCTGGCCTTTTTTTCCCCCACCCCCCGAAACTCAGGCATGCTTCTTACTCTGACTTCTGATTTATATTTCATTTGTTTAACTGATGATGAAGTCAGGTTTCACTGTGCTGGTTCCCACTGCATATTACAATGGCATAATTGTAATGCAAGATAGAAAGGGCCTCAACTTTACTGAAGATGCTCAACCTTAATGTCAACAATGTAATGCCAGCCAGCATTCCTTACTGCTGGCTATGGCAATGGAACCTTCTTCGTGCTGTGTGGAAAGGGCCCAGTACATGTGCATTCTGTAGGTATGTTAGGATTGTAAGAAAGGCATCTTCTAAGTCACATAGAGAAAAACAAAAATGCTGCTTTAAAAAAAATCCATCATTTCATGCATAATTTTGTTCCTACCTTCTGTCCTTTTGGTCCTGGGGCTCCACGTGAGCCATCGGGTCCTGTAAATCCCTTTGGAAGTAAGTTATACGATGTTAATGCAAGGGTTATGTGTTTTTCTTAATCACAACAGAAAACATTATACAACACAGAAAAATGAGCTATTAAATGAAATTAGTAACTGCAGGAGCCTTGCAATCCAAATATTTATTTACATGTACAGATAGAACTGCACAAGTTTAAAGTGCTAGCTTCTAGTGACAAACATCAGTGCCTGTGATCTGTATCTTCAAGAATTACTCAGTTAAATCACAATTAAATAAAGCATGTCATCTCACATGGTCTTATTTCCTCTTAATGGGAGATTGATGAATTTATTTCACAGCTAAGATTAAAAGCAAAAACTGTCAATGTTGTGTGTTTCAAATAAAAGTTTCATTGACAACAACAACACAAAACAAAACCCCAGAAAGCTGTCAGGCTGAATTCAATTTTACCCTTTGAATTTGTCTATTTGGCTAAAATTAAAAACTAACCATGATACTATAACAAGGAATTCATTTGGAGTTCTTATTTTTCCTTTTGTTTCCAATTTTATAGTCAGCTTATATGGCTTAGAAATTTCCTGATATCCAGGAGAGCTTTTCTTGTATATTTATCTATTACTTTTATTTTTTTGGTACGCTTCCACTTTTTTTGGTGCACTTCCAGCAATTCAGTGTTCACACAATTCTTCCAACAATTTGATTTTGAAAGCTTACATGATCATTACAAGAAATTACTGTACAGTACCTTTTTACAGTCTATTAAACCTGACACTGAAATAATTTTTGAAATAAAATTAAATTTAAAAAGTCAAAACTGCCTCACCAATTAACACAGAAGGTATTATAAATCTAAAACACCAATTAAAGGTTGAATAGACAGTGGAATTACAGTAAGGTCTCTTTTTTCTTCAAGTGAAAAAAAAAGGTTCAATATTTCAAGGCTGTACTCTGGTATTAAATTTTTACTCATCCACTAATATGAGGGAATATACAAGTGTGAACAGAACCCAAAAGCTGAGCTGAGTTTAGTGCATTCTGTTTCATGTGACTGTGTTCCCATTAATTTTGGCAAGGAAAATAAAACTATGCCTTAAGTGAAAATTGTAAGAGGCAATGCATTTTAAAACATCTGCTTATAGGGTTTTGACATGTACAAATGGGTTGTGGGCCTGTATTTTTTCAAGAAGATGTGAAGTGGTATTAGATTTCACTCACAAAGCCCATTTCCTCTTACAGGTATGAAATTTGAACAGTTTAGTTAAAGAGTCTTCCAGCTCCATGTCCACTAATTCTCTTTCCAAAAGCAAATTAAATATTAACATTTAACAGCAGTGCAATCTTAAATAGATACTAGGCTTTTTCATTTATATAATTTGCAATACCCTCTAACACACCGGTTTATGGTATATAATCTTTATTTATGGTATTTTAAATTTTTAAAGTTTTAAAAGTTTTTGTAAATTAAACATAAGCTTGCCTCCCTCCTGGCATAACATCTAAGTTCTAATGCAAAAATCTTGCTTCATAACAAGAAGTGCTTTTTAACAGTTCTCTCAAGAGAGAGAAATATGAAGCTTCCAAAAAATGTTTGAAGGCATTTTTATAGCCACAAATTTATTCAAGAAGTATGACCTAACAGGCTATCAACACTAGATGACATTGAAACTTCAATCTTCTCTATTATTTTCCACAGGATAGGAAGATGCATCAGCAGACTTTCCTCATGCCCTTGCTGCTCTGCCCTTCGACCAGAGGTGGCTTCCAGAGGCCACAGCACAAGTCAAGCCGAGTCGAGCCATCTCTGAGATCACTGCCCAGTGCCCTCTCCAGGGCAGGTGGCAGCACTGACAGCCCCCTTGCTTTATTTATTTAGTCTTGAAGAAAGCAAACATACAAACACGGAAATTCTAGAAAATCAAATGTACTCACATCAGCTCCCGGCTCTCCTGGCAACCCAGGGGATCCTGGTTTGCCTGCATCCCCATCTGGACCCTTCAGGATTTAAATGGACAGTTAAAGACGTTTCACAGAGAGAAGCAGAAACAAAACTCAGAATTTCTTCTCTCACAGAAGCAAATGAAAAGTAGCTGCAATCACTTACCGGTGGACCAGGGGGGCCCTTTGGGCCTCTCTCCCCCTACCAAGATATGAAAAGGAAGGTATTAGTCAGAACTGCAATAACCTTTTATGGTCTTTCATGAAAATCACTGATTTACAGATTACCAGAAAAAATCCTGAACTGACTCTTATTGTAGAAAATAAATATTAAATCCATATCATTTCTATTGCAGACTAACAGAAATCATCAGAGAAACTTCTGACAGGAATCAAGGGAACACATGTAGTAGTTCCTATCAGGAATAAAGCCACAAATCCTTATCAGAATTTAGTATGAATGGGCATCACTATGTAATCCCTTCTGAGATTAGATTTATAAAACCCTTACACCCCATTAATGGCAGATAATCGCAGCATATGATGCTGATTACACAAAATAAATAATCCTGAGTTTTCTATACCAAAGATAATCTGAAAATCTGCTTCCTCCACTCACTCCAGCCCACTACAGAGCATGAGACCCATCAATTCCTTCATGTATTTGCAGCCAAATTCAAACTCCTGAAGATCAAAGGCTGACAGACAATGCAGATACAGCTCAGAGCATTTCCTATTTCCTAGGCAGGGCATGGGAAGCACTTACATCAATGCCATCAATACCGGGAACTCCTGGTGGCCCTGGTGGACCTGGGGGGCCTGGTGGACCAGGAGGGCCTCTCTGACAAGGAGTAAAAAAAAGGAGCAATTAGAGCCTGTCAAGCCATGGAGCCTTTCTAGGGGAAACACAGCTAGAGGCTATGGGTTAGTCAGGAGGTCACAGCTGTGACAAGGACCTGCATCCTCACCCCATGTATATCACAGGCCCTGTATCCTATTTTGACTGTTACTATGAGGATTGGCAACACTGCCCTCACCAAAGGACTGGGGAAGGTGTTAAACTCCCCTCCCTGGGCCCAGCCACTCTCCTGTGCCCACAGTGCTGCCAGGGCCAGGTGGGCTCCACTCCTCATCCAACAGGATCTGAATGTCCCCTGGCAATGACAGCGTGGCAGAAATAAAAGTGATCTTTGCAGTTCGAACACCAAAATGCACTACACTAATTACTTTCTTTCAACACAAAGGAGACAGTTTTCCTAAGAGCTCATACTAGCAACGAAAATTTAAATCACCCCTGCTTCACTGACAGGCTCAGAGGTTTCCCCTGGTTCCTCGGGATCACATTAACATCTACAGAGGCACTTTCTCAAAGCGCCGGGCTCCCGGGGGGAGTGAGCAGGCGCCGCCAGCCTGTGGAAACTCAGGGAAAGGCAGTTCCAGATCTCCGTGCCTATAATGGGGAGCTCTGTTCTCCCTGCAGTGAGTTCTGCCCGCGGCCCCACAACGGGGCTCTGTGGGCAGGAGGCTGCTCCGGGCCCTGAGCCTGGACCCGTCGTCCCCACAGCGCTGCTGCTCTGGACACATTTCCTCCACACACCAGAGTTCCCAGAAATATTCTGTCCAGCGGCAGTTGCATGTGGAGCTCAGCCCCGCCGGTGCCACCTGCCCTGTGCTCGCCAGATAGGGCACAGGCGGTGCCACCGCCCTGCGGTCAGCCTGCCTCGGCCGTGTCACCCGCAGCTGCTGGGGGGACACGGCACAAACACCTTTCGGGTGTCGGCAGAGCAGCCTTCGGTCCCTCCCTCTGCACCGGCACCCCGAGCTCCGTCCGCTCCCTCGCACTTACCTCGATTCCCGTTTGGGTCACCTGCGAGGGAGGAAAAATAAAAAACAACAAAGCAGAGTCAAAGTCAGAACAAGCTTACTTGAGCCAGGCCGAGGCAAAGCGCCTGCAGGAAGAGCCCCAGGGGCAGGAGGCGCCGGGCCATGGATGGAGGGAGCAGCCTGCGGCTGCCGGGGCGGGCGGGCGGGCAAGGTGAGCGCGGCCGGAGCCCCTCCCGGCTGCGGCCCGGCCCGGGGCAGGGTGGCGGGGATTGGAGGAGGGCTGGCGGCCGGGCAGGCGAGGACGGAGCGCCAGCAGCGCCTTAACCCTTTGCCCTGCGGCTGCCGCGTCGGACACCGACTCCGCGGTGCCCGTGGGCCTCCCGCCGCCAGGCTCAGCGCGGAGCCGGGGGCGGCCGCGACAGCCCCTGAGGGCAGGCACAGCGCCCGCAGGGACCAGCCGAACAGCCGCCAGAGGAGAGGCAGACAGCGAGTCACTGAAGGGTTAAAATGAGGCAGCGGCTGCTGCTCTGGGGGGTTGGATTGCTAAAAGCACCGAATAGCGGGCAGGTATGGTAAAAAAGAGCATCGGTGGCCAGGAGGGGGGAGAGATAATGAGACTCCCGTGGGCTGCAGCGGCGGGCAGGGCGGGACGGGACGGGACGGGACAGGACAGGACAGGACAGCACAGGTGTCTCACCCGAGCCGGCAGCTCGCCGCAGCCTTCGCGCTGGGGTCGCAGGGGGTCGCAGTGGATCACCATCCACTGGATCTCGAACTGGCAAAGGAGAAAAGTTCATGTTAATTCGGGCGCTGACCGAGCGTGTAAGAGGTGGAATACTGGCACACTATGCAGAGGATTAAACGCTAGGTATTTCATGTCGATAGCTACAGTGGAGCAGGGTTTTGCCCTGCATTCCCCACCCCTAACTGCGGAGATATTTTAAAGAGGGGACGTAAACCGTCCGAGGTGCTGCCACTGCTGAAATCCTCTTTATCACATCTCTACTGTTCTGTTTGTTTGCAGCCATCACGGTTTCCAGAGTGCTGAGACTGGAACACGACAGAAGGAATACCCTTGTTTCTTTTACCTGTTAACTGACATCATCATTTGTGAGCCAATTCTTTCCCTCCTTTATCCACTTCTCATTTTTAAACCATCCTAATAATAGCCAATTGAGTGCCATAATATACATATAAAAGAACTAATACTAATTTAATACTACAAGGCAGCCATAGAATAGCAAGAGCCCAAACAGGAGTAAGTTGTAAACAGTATCCTCACACTAAATCCAAAACACAAGTCCGTACCAGCTATGAAAAGAAGAGAGCTAACTCTGTCTGCCTTTAGGCTATATAAAACAAAAGCTGATAGGAAACCTCTCTAACTTAAAAAAAAATTTAAAATAAAACTCTTCCGGTGGCAATGTAGTAAAAGATGTGACTGGCTTCCCATTGATTTAGGAGAGGTGAGAGAAGGGCATATATGTTCTAGCCTTGCTGTCAAGACATCTTTTCCCTTGCCAGTATTTCACAATGATCTTGTTGATTAAGTTAAGATGATTTAAAGGATGCCATTATTTTGAAGACACCTCATGTAGGTATTCTGCTGTTATCAATATACAGTGTTATTAAGGAGTAAGTGCAGTCATAAAGTGTTCAGAAACAAACCTCAGATAATTTAGGGGTAATCATAAAGCAAATATATTAAAATGTAACCTTTTAAACCCAAAGATGGTGTGCTAGTTTTGCCTGAGATAGAGTTTATTTTCCTCACAGTAACTGTTATGGAGCTGTGTTTTGGATTTGTGTTGGGAGCAGAGTTGATAGCACAGGGATGATGATTTTGTTATTGCTGAGCAGTGCTTGGATGGAGTCAAGGCCTTTTCTGCCCCTGACCCCACCCCATCAGCGAGGAAGTTGGGGTGCACAAGGACTTGGGAGGGGACACAGCCAGGACAGCTGATCCCACTGACTAAAGGGATATCCCCGACCATACAATATCATGCTCAGAATATAAAGCTGGGAGAAGAAGGAAAGGGCAGGGGAGTTTCAAGTGGTGCTCTTTGTCTTCCCAAGTCACTGTTACATTTGATGGAGCCCTGCTTTCCTGGAGATGGCTGAACGCCTGCCTGCCATTGGGAAGTGGTGAATTAATTCCTTGTTTTGCTTTCCCTGTGTGCATGGCTCGAGCTTTACCTATTAAAGTGTCTTTATCTCAATGCACATGTTTCCTTACTTTCACTTTTACAATTCCCATCCCACCATGGGGTAGAGTGAGCAAGTGGCCATGTGGGGCTTAGTTTGTATCTGGAGTTAAACTACAAGGAATGCTTAAAACCCATAGATCAGTATTCCTGACACACATTTGGCAGGATTCCTACAGGATTTCTGTTTCATCTTTATTTCTTAGTCAGCACAGATATGATTAACTGTGTCTGACTGTTCACTGTTTTGTCATCTTAAGTTATACAGAAATTCCTGCAAATGCCCACCATCTTGGCACATCTCAATCTCAATGTCATAATTCAGTTGTCTTATCAGTGTTTTTTAGTTGAGAGTAGTGAAGTTTAGGTAAAATACAAATGAGACCTAAATAGGTAGGGTAGTATTTTCCATATAAAATCAGTCACAGGAATGCATTTAGCAGTACCTTAGGGGCTATTGCTGGCTTGGTGATGATCTAGGGGAAGTCACCCCTCCTGGGCAAGTACAACTCAGCTAAGCAATTTTTCATCTGGAGATTTTCTACAATACCTTGTCAACGACATCTATGTGTCTCCTAAGAGAGGTCTGCTGTCAACTGTTTGTACATTTGTTAAGTGACCAAGAATAAACTACATATATTTAAATGCAACTCATTCCAGAGCTATTTTAAACATGTTTTATCCATTTTTTGACGTCTCTGAAACAGGCTTTTAGAGCTTCTTTCTCCTTGCACCTTTTTTTAAAACCTTTGAACATTACAGCCAATTCTGGTGTTATTTGGCTTTCCATAGCTAGAGTTCAGTCTTCTGAATGTGAAATTTCACAGGGTGAGAAAAAAAACAAGATGTGACTTTTTACAGTACACAGACACAATCTGTTCTGTGATGTAAATTAATCCCTGTTAAACAAATATTGACAAGCAGCTTCCTCTTAGATGCTACAAGTCATGTAGCTTCCCTGAGCTAGTTAGCAGCATGAAATGTCAATTAAATAATGACCAAGAGTCACTTCTAGCAAAGTGTTCAGTATCTATTATGAAAAAAACATGGTAATGCCTCTGAAATCACAGTAATTAAGGCAATTATGTAATCTCACAGAAGTTAAAATTTGAGCAGTAAGAAATCAATTCCCTTACCTTCCTATTATAGACATGTAATTTAGGAAGTAAATTCCTTTTCAGTTTTCAAATTATGCTAAATCTCATATTGCTTAGAGTTTATAATGGATTATATTAATTAATTTTTGATAAAAAGATAAAACTTTTTGATACTTTTATCTAAAAAAGAAAAGATAAAATGCAGCTGTGAATCTGTTTGAAAATTTGTCCTCCATAAAGCATTCCAGAAATCCTGGAATAAATCTTTGTAAAGGCTGAAAGGGAAGATGGAGTTTCTAATGCAACTGTATCTATTATTCTCCTAGGCACTCATAGTAATAACAAGCAATAAAGAATCCCTTTTAAAATTATATGTGTTACAGTGCACCTCTGAGAAGTTGACCTATTCTGCAAGATAAATAGGGCCCTCACCAGAATGCTGCAAAAAAGAATGGGAGACACATAATTTATGTCCTTTTAAAATTCTACCACTGGAAGTAATATACTTTAACAATGCCTGGGAGTGAATTAAAAGCTGTGCCTAGGGCATATTAAATAACCAAGTCTTTTGAGATATTTAAACTTACAGTCAAGCAAGTTAAAGACTAGAACAGCCCCAAACATAGATTTATTTACTCAATTTAAAGAGAAATAAACCACACAGGCTAAAACAGAAATTTCTGCAATATAAATAGACATTTTAAAATTACTAGTCCATGTGACTATGTAATTCCTTTATCATCATCTCAGAGGTTATGGGGTCTGTAAATCTACATTATTGTAATATCAGGTTGAACCACTACCATTGCCTTTTTGGGCTTCCCAGACAGGCCATGCAATTCAGTCGAGTGAGTCCTAAGTCAGTTCTGTCTAAAATAAAGTGTAATTTTAGGCATCCAAACTCAGTTTAAGAATATGGTGTCATGCTTACTTTCTGTCTTCCCTGATAATTTGTTACAGTGCTTCATTATTCTTTTTGTCAAGAAGTGTGCATCATACTCTTGTTTTAAAGCCTAACTTATGCAAAGATTTTACTTTTTTTCATAAAATATATTTCATATGACCAAATCTTCCCAGAAACATGCTAAAGTTATAAACAAATATTTTGCATTATAAATGGTGAATTATAAAAATTCCTTAATTCCATTTTGTTCTTTCATCTTTAAAGGAGGTTGTCCTATAATTAATGTAGCCCTACACTGGTGCCTAAAGATGTACAGTCTTAAACACAAGCCAGGCAGAACTTAATGCCAGACAGGTTTCCCTGCCAAATGCCTGAAGAGCCCTGGGTGAACAATGCTGCTCAGTTGTATACCTTGCTGAAAAGAGAAAGTCTCTGCAAAACACAGGCTGGAGAGGAAAGTGGATAAGATTCCAAGATTTCTCTTCTGCTTTTCCTCACTTCTTCAATCCTGGCCAAAGGTGAGTCAGAGTATCAACAGAAGGCCAAGGTGACCTTGATACCACATCTCACTCCTCACTTGTCAGCTGCCATTTGGAATCGCTACTTCAAGAGGCAAAGGAACCCTCCTCATTTCTGAAGGGATGACTCTGTGTCTAACTGGAGGGCACAGTTTGCTCTAGCACTGTATACCAGATGCTGTAAAATTTCTCCATTAATACCGATAGATTTCTCTGCATTTAATCTACCTTTGCAAAGAGGAAAACAATATTGGCATTTCACCCTACTAACATGCATAGAATATATGTAATGTGTAATGTTTTCATCATCCTACCTATCCATGCATCCATCAGTATTGCTCAGAGCAGTTAGCAAAGCTAAGATACATATGCTAATTTGTAATATGCTAATTGCCACATTATGAGCTCCAGCTGATTATTTTAATGACATTTTCAAAGACTAACTCTTGTTTTCAACAGAATTAGTATAACTTTTCAGCTACTGAAATTTCCTCATCCACATCTATAACAGCATGTTAGATTGATCCCTTCAGACACATGAGGCAGCTTTCTGCTGGCATTCTCATGTAAAACTGATTTCAATCCTGCAACTAAACATAGAGAGGTGATGAAATATGAGATGCTTCTTTTGTTGCAATGTTTTCCCTTTCAGTTCCACACAACACTGGTTAACCTGTGTCCACGGGTTTTTTTGCAAACAGCGTGAGATATAGCTTAAAATGATGTCTCACTTCACTCTTTTATTTCAAAATTGTAACAAGTACAGGGACGTCTAGGAATTATCATTATTGAAATTTAGGCATAACCCGGGTCATCTCTTAACTTACAAGGTAAAAGTGCAAAATTTTAAAAAAAAGTTAACAATTACCTGCCAGTGAGTTATTTTCTGCCATTTCTGCTTTCAGAAATAATTTAAACATGCATTCTACAAACCAAAACACTTTTTGAAGAAATAAAAGATTTTGAAACTTACCGGAACTGAAATTTGAGGATTATTTTTAAGTTTTCCAAGCACAGCAAAGCCATCAGTGTTGATTTTCCCTTTCGGTTTTATGTTTAAGGACTCTATTTTAATACAGTCAATAAAAAGTGTGACACTGTTTGCTTCCACAATTATCATAAGCTTGTGCCATTGGGAGTCAAACAAGAAAGGCAAATGTAAAAATGATGCTGTTTGGTGTCTTCCATCAGCTCCTTTATAAGAAAACTCAACACTTTTCATTTGACCATTGAGATTCACTCCAACTTGTTCTTTTCCTGAAGAATCCTGAATCTGCCAAATAGTCCAGTATTTCTGAAGTGTGGCCCCAGTCATCCGAAAAGTAGTTAGAAAGGAATATTCATCAGGCAATCCGTTGGAATATATGGCACTGTGTAGGATTAAAATACAGTACATTTATTCTGTATTTGTTCTGAAAAGCTCCACATACACCATAGACTAATGAGAAACCATTACTCAGTGGAACCATATCTCAACAATTCTTGTATTAGTGCACTTCTGCATGCTGAGCCCCAAAATCAAGGTGTTACTAAGGGCAAAAGAACTGGTTCAGAAGTGTGGGTTCTTCCAATGTTTCACAATTTTTATGATAACCCGTTCTAAGAATAAAGGATGGAGCAACAACTAACTCCTACTTCAGATATAGAGAGTATATCCTACAATTATCCTGTTTCCCACTGTTAGACTTACAAAGTCACTCAACATTTTATGACTTTACAATGACCAGGGAGAAAGTGCAGATCTGATTTGATTTTGAAGGCATAAGAATGTCTTTTGCAAATGCATTTTCTTGTTCGGCCTGCCAGTAACCCTTTTGTTAAGGTATAAGCTATCGCTTCAGCACAAATCATTGACAAATATGTGGTGAGAACCCGCACTCATAGTGCTCTATGTCCTGTGACATTAAACCACAAGACTACAAGTAGCAGGGAACAGATTTGCCACATATAAAATATCTCATATTTTAGCAACTCCTATAAGGTGAGCTTTGGAAACACAGGTAGCACTGGCTGTGTCACTGTGCAAAACAGTCATTTTTTATTTCAAATGTATCACAGTACAATATTTAAGAAATTGGCCTTTCCATATTTATTCTATGGATCATAAAACTCTAGTGTCATATCCAGTCAATATCAATACCT
Source organism: Molothrus ater (assembly GCF_012460135.2). Lineage (NCBI taxonomy): Eukaryota > Metazoa > Chordata > Aves > Passeriformes > Icteridae > Molothrus > Molothrus ater. The sequence continues at coordinate 96,016,522 of NC_050480.2, read as the reverse complement.
TATTTGCCATCTACCCACATTTAAGAATAAGTTTAAATAAATTTCTTAAGCATGAAGACATGCAGAGCTATTTTGTCCCAGCTTTCATTAGGATAACTTCTCAAACAAGTAGACATCTTGAACAAAGATGATTTTTGAGAGGCAGATCAATCCTATCTCAGCAGCTATTTATATAGCATTACTGGATCTCAGGATCTAGGCTATGGGGGAAAAAAAAGCAAAAAAAAACTGTCAGCTCTTATTCTGTATGCTTGATGACTACTGATTTAGAAAGAGAGTACTTCCAGAAGCAATCTCCCTAGTTTGTAGTGTTCCAAGCTGCAGTGCAGCTGTGCTCCAGCAGGCAGCGGCACAGCCTCAGCAGATTTCAGGGAGGATGCAGCAAGCCTGGCAGCAGCAGCAGCTTCTGCTTACAAATAAAGTACCCGCAGTGCTGGTGTTTCTCCTTTTCCCCAGGAGCCTTTGCACACACCTGAGAATGGGGGTATAAGGCAGGGGAATGTTTAGGTGGAAAGTTTAGCTCATTATAAAAGGTGTGGAGATATACAAAGCTGGAAGAGGGGGCTCCTTGCCAGTATCTTTAATCTGTCTGTGCTTTGCTGTGAATTGTGTCTCTTGACTGAGGATGAAATCCTGCTCCACCTGGTTTTGTTTGATAGGATTTTATCTAACTCGTTGTGTTCTGTCATCATTTATTTTCAGTTTGTATCTTGCCCTCTTGCAAGCTTGCAAATGTCACCTTGTGGATATTGTAGCTTGCCTTCAGTTCTGAGCACTTTGCAGTGTTTACTGTATCCCTCCTTGTTTTAGGTTTCTGGCCTACACAATAAGCATATATATTCTTTCTTCTCCAGGAAGATAGTTCTTCTCCCTATTCAGACATACCTTCACTCTTACTAAGCTTCTGATCCAGTTCAGCACATCTTTTATGGCTCTTTGTGTCCTTCCTCTATAAAGTCTCTTTTAAAAATCTCCTCTACTGCTAAAACTTTAGCTCAGCTGGGTCATTTATCTCTTCAGATGCTGAATCTCATTTGTTCTTGCAGAAGAGCTGGTTTTTCTACTACCACACTGAAGGTGGTATTGTTAGGTAATCTTTAAATAGCCTCCTTGTGACATTCAACTTTCTCTGTTAAGTTCAGTGACACCAGGGTGTCTGATAGACTGAGCCTAAAAGAAGCAGTACTAATCCCAGATCCTCTGTGAAGAGGTTTTCAGCATTTCTCTGCACTGCTAAGTTTTGTTGTCATGGCAATACTCGTTAAATTATCACACACATTCTCATCCGACCTCAGCTGACACAATTCTACTGCCAAAAAAACAAAACAGGAAAAGAAACAAAAAACCCTAGTACGTGTACATATTTTTTGATTAGAAGATTGTTTATGCCAGATTGGCAAATGAATTCTTTGCACCATATTTAGCTATAGACTTAGTATTTTTCAAGACATTACATGGGTTCTCCTTTTTTCAGACATTAAAATAGGAAAGAAATATGTTCAGTTTTTCAGAAGATATGCAAAGAAGAGAAATAATGTAAGAGCTTCTGACATTGGTAAGAGAAAATCAGATTATAAGAAACATATATCAAACCCTAAAGATAAAAATTCAGAGCACAAACATGGAAAAGTATTCCCATTTTTAAAAAGTACTAATACCCAATCAGAAGAACTGCTGCCTTTAGACTAAAGACTCAATATCAGTAACATGACTCAACACAGTGAAGCATGACCCATCACCAGAAAGGACCTCTGTAGGGGACTGTTACTGTGTAAGATTTATACCTATAATTCTACAAGCAAAGCAGAGACATATGCTCATCTCAGGTACTCCAACAGTAATGATCCTTTAGTGGTTTAATTGTATTTCAGAACACATTTCTTTCCAAAGCCTGTAATCCTTATATAGGCAAAACCCTTCCAAAATCAGCAGCTTAAAATGCTAACTATTTGGAAACCATGGCAAATTTAGCATGATATTTAAATAAACAATTGTAGAGAAGCTATTCCTCCATCTTACTGCCAAGTGAAGGGTGATGGATGCTGTAAATTTATTGAACAGCTGATAGCTGTATAAGCACTCAAATTCTTTCTGGAAATTATTTTTAACATAGGTGTTTCCAATTCCACTGATTAATGGAAGAGAACCAATCAATTTTAAATATAGATTCAGGTAAATGAGCAAAGAAAGAATTTATGTAGAAATATATTTAAAGGCCAAAATCCAGATTTATTCTTAACCTATTTCCTATCCACTTAAAATTGTTCAGGATACGAGCCATCAGATATTTTTCTTTGATTTAGTTTTTTTCTTCAGTTTGTAAGAAAGCATTCCAGTCCTGCTTTCCTTGTATACTCATACTATTATTAACTGCTTCAGTTGTTTTATGAATACAAGATTAGGTCAATTTTTTTTATCAGATATTTAACTATTTGCCTAAATTTTTAAAGTATTGTAGGGTGGGAAGTTTGAAACATTTGTAGTCCATCTAGGGGAACTTCTGAAACACTACTATTTCTTTTAAATCTTTCTAATAAATACCTGACTTTCACTAATCCTATATTATGAATACTTAACAGGAAGATTTCTTTGAGATTTCAAAGCTAAGTCCTACCCAGCCTTTAAAACAACCAGTCATCTGACAGTGGTGAGGAAAGCCCCGACCCATCCCAGTGACCCCAGGATTCACCAAGAGCAGAAGACTTATGTTAGAAGCCCAACTATATACCTATTTAAGTTCTACAAAGTAACTGTTTATTTTATTAAATTTGGTTTTTTTGAGTTAGTTTATTTCTTAGGTGAACTCCATTGCTCACTGACTTAACTTAGTCCTTGCTAAATAAGGATTTTAGAACTGTTAGCACAACCCACTGGAGGTGGCTGTGGAAATTGCAGTGGCCATTCTCATGATAATGCAGTATCATGTGCCCAGGGCTGAGGGTTCTTTTGGTCAATCTGGAGACACTCATGTCTGCCTCTCCTGGAGCTGCCTAGACTCACAACTGACCTGGCACTCCCTGCCTGGCAGAAACTGAGCAACAATAAAACTTAGCTCAGCACTTTTGAAAGCATCTGTCCTAAGTCATTAACCAGAAGCCATTTGTTAGGACTCATTACCCTCAGCTGATCTTTATTATTCAAAAACTCCCACTGCCGAGCTAATTAATTCTCTTATGACCTAATTAGCTTCCTAGCTGCATTTTGTCTTCTACTTCAGCATCCTCATCAATATCTGGGTGGGATATCATACTCACAATGTGAAAGGAAAAGCACCTGAAGAGCTTTGGTGGTTAAATGTAAAAAACCCAGACCTTCAAGTACATGCACTTGAGGAGTGCTGCTTCACAGAAAAGCAATATTCCCAAAGGGGAAAAAAAACCAGAAAATAGGCCTTTGAAATTCTCTGGATATTTCAAGTTACTGGTAAAGCTTTATAAACTTCCTCCCTATTTTGTTAGGGGTTTTCTGTGTGTGTGTTATGACAGTTGCATTCATGAAGTCAAAGGTTTAGGATTTCATTCAATGTACAAAGATTATTAGCCCTTTTCCCACATTTAAAAAAAAAGACTCATGAACATATTTTTGTGCCAATTTTTTTTTAAGATTTCCGTTAAAAAATAAACACAACTTTTATCCAAATCAACAGGATTAATTTTGTACTTACTAACTGGTGGACACCTAAACATCTACACAGATTAAATTGAAGAATTATGGGTTCACCACATCCAGTGAAAACAGCTATATGTCATGGCAGTTCCACACCAAGTTATTACACCACGCCATTACATGGAGAACACTGGATGATCCTTCAGCAGATTTTACTCTAGAAGAAGCACTAGCCAATGGGAATTTATTTGGATGATGGGAGAAGCTAAGTTATGACTTGTGTGCAATCATTTCTGTTCATTTTGGGATATACTTCTGGGCAAGCACACAGAGCAGCAAAAAGACCAAGCTACAACTTGGTAGCATTTTAAGGAAGTTCTGTGAGTTTTTCAAGGCATAAGCTATATCTACATCAGAGACTGAATGCTGAGCCATGCCCATCCAATTGAACTCTCATTCCCATACCATATAGCCATTCTAAAATGGGCTCTTCTGCCCTAGTATTAATCATCATGTGTTAGCCTAAAAAATTATTTCCCTGTTGCCAACATGTTTGATGAGGGTCCCTCCCCAGTGCTCCCATGGCACTTGGGCTATATCAGCCACCCAGCTCGGGAAAGCCATGCTGGCCATTTTTCCCAAACGCACTCTATTTTTCCCTGCCCCGCCTCTGGATGCAGCAAGGGCGCACAAGCCGGAGGGTGACCCTGGTGTGCGAGCCCGGCCCGCGGCGGCGCCGCTTCAGCACCGCGGGCAGGGACAGCTCCGGGAGCCGGGGCGGGCAGCGCAGCCCAGCCCTGCCCTTTCCTCCTCTCCCCTTCCCTCCGCTTCCCGCCCACTGAGAGGGCCACGCTGTAAAATAACTCTGGAGCAGAGCAGCGAGCTCTGCCCCGGGACAGAGGAGCAGCACACTGAGACTCTGGAGCACCATCGGGGCTCAAACCTTATATGAATTTCCTGGGCTGACGACCCCAATGGCAGGAGTCAGCTCAGATGCTGGAGTAACGCAGTCAACATAGGTTTGTTCAGGGGTAACTTGTGTATATCAAGCACATATTTCACTAGAACCATCTATAGCAAAAAGCCTAAATGTCAGAATCTAGGATATTCCTCTGGCTTCCCTGGAGGACTTGAGACCCTGGCAGGGGGCTCAGAGACCTTGGCATGGAGTCAAAAAAACCTGTGCCTTTGATTCTAGCCCATGGAAAGTGAAAATATTTCTGCTTTCATCTGAGAATCTCCAATTTCTAGTGAAGTGATGATCCCATTTGCTGTCTGTGTTTGGATTCACATTCATGCACTAGCAGCCCTGATTTGTGTTTCAGACTGAAAGTAGCTACAAGCCCAATGTAACCAAACACTTAAGCTCTAAAGTAGCTTAATCTGGTGGCGATGAAGGTAGGAGCCAGGGAGGATTGCAGCAAGAAAAGTTGTTAGTGATAGGTGGAGTAAGACAGAAACGCTTCACAATCCAATTATTCCTAGCTGAAACAGTAGTCCAGTTAATGGTCTTGCCACTTAATTGCTAAGTTGAGGCATTCTTAATTACATAAGGTGCTGGAACAGAATCCAGACTTGCCTAAATTTGGCAAAGACATCTCTACCCTGCGGTACTGTCTCTATTCCTTCACCAGCAGCAAGTCTGGCCTGTAAAGCACTAACACAATTAGATCCTTAAATCCTGACTTCTATCATAAATTCACTGTAACGTGCTAAATAATAATTTTCAACTTTTATAGATTAAGTGACCATAAATCAACAGGAACATTCATGTACCTGTTACCTAAAAGAAACAAACAATGGAAAAAAACCCTCACCTCAGAATCAGTGAGTTCTTATCCTACCTCATCTCTGAAATCCTCACATGCTCAGAAAGATCCCTTTGTGTCAATATTTTAAGACAACTTTTTTGCCTCTCCTCCTGTTACATTTTTTTTTGCCTCCCTATTTCAAATCATCAGCAACTTCTGACATTGCTTTCTAGAGGTGAATCCCTTAGCATCAACAAATCTTGAGGCACTCTGAACAATATCAGTGGTTAGAGGGAAGTCCCTGAAATTGCTGCTACAGATCAGTCTGATCTGGTGGTAGCAATGAAAAAAAAAAGGTCAATTCCTCTTTCCCCTCCTGAAAACTTTTTAAGTTCGTGATCTAGCTGGTGGGAGATCTACCACTTAAAAGATAAGATTGCAAAATATCTATATTTTAAAGCCAAACAAGGAAGGCATTACCTGGTTGGTATCCTGAAGTCTACATTGGGTCCCAATTTATAAGCTACTTGTAGAGAAGTGGATCCCACTACTCTCTCAATAATTCCTTGGGAAGCAGCTTTTTCTATCTGAAACTGAGAAATCAGGTCAAAGCCTGCAAAAAAAAAATACATATCCATAATGTAGCTTTCATTTAATTTGAGAATTGTGCTGTCACAGAGCTGAATATAACCTGATCTATTTTTTGAACACCAGCTTTTTCCTGAAAAAGTCAGGGTGCTACTTGCCTGGTAGGTCATCTTGGCCAATCCTGATTGTTGGGCAGATATCAGTTCTGTGACTGGCACCCAGAATAGCCGGTAGTCCTGCAAAAAAAGGTGAATTTACTAAACATGTGCCTGCACATTGCCACAAATCACCTTATAAAATCAATGGAAGCAACTGTAAGATTATTAGGACATAAACAGAGCTATAAATAATAATAATCAGAGGTATATAACAATTTAAACTGTACTCAGTAAAGTAAGATGTATAAGAAAATCTTTTTCTAGAGAGCTCCAAATTAAAACCAGGAACTTGATATGCTATTTGATATTTTTTCAAGCCTTTAAATGAGAGTGTTATAATTACTCTTCTCTAGCAGAGCTATTGAGAAATAGTAATAGTTTAAGAAGGGCTGCTGTGTAAGGAGGTTTTGGGTTGTAACTTTTTGTGATTCAAGCAAACTTAAAAAAAAAAAAAAAGCCAGTTACCTAAATCAACAGTCTCTCTACTCCCAAGGAAACTTAAACAAACCTCATGCCAACTAAAGAAGTTGTTGTGAGTCAGTTGGCATCTTTTCCATCTTCTCTGGTATTCCAAGCTTTCCCACTTTCCTCTGTGCCAGATTTGATCAGAAAATGAACATTCATGAAATGTAATGTGGTGACAAGAAGACCTTACAGACCTTTTTTTGTTTACCAAAATGAGAATGTAGAAGAAATTTGTTTGAGGAAACTAAATCTAAAAGTCCTATTTTTCAGAATATTATTTATCAAAAAACCTTGTCATGGCCATAAGACCTACAAGATACCCAGAATTAAGGAAGGAGGAAGGAAAAACAAGCATTTATTTGAAGAGTTTAAGAGCCATGTACAAGTCTAGTACCAAGTCAATCTGGAAAATGTTAGCAGAATGTGTGTAGGGAAGAATGCAGAGTGGAAGCTGGAAGGAGAAGCATTTCTAACCTACAGAGAGCCTCTTGTGTGCTGCAAAGGCTCAACCCTAAATGTGGGTTTCCTTCTGACAACATAGGCTTAAAGAGAACATTCAGGTTGACACATTGCACCTCAGAAAAGACCTCATTCTATATTCTTTGATGAGACACATGGCTGACATCCAGCCATTTACATTTTATGCCCAGCAAATAAAGTAGAACCAGTTTATTGCCACATGTAGCAGAATATCTAACTAGAAGCACTGAAAGACAGGGAAGGTTTGTGTCCTGTATTTGCCATCTACATCCAGATTTTAATCCTTACCTTAAAAATACATCTAATAGCAAATTTAAAGCAACACACACAGCTCTTGCTTTTTTCCTGGTTTTCATATATATCCTTCTACCCATTCATGCATATATAAATGCACATAGACAGCTCTCACTTTGTGTGATGGCTAGTTACAGAGGATTTTAGTTTTGAATAAATACAGAATAATTCTTTTGACATTCAAAATTACACAAAGATAAAAGGTAGATAAAATCTGTCTCCTTACTTGATTGGTGTTGGATGGTGGCTGAGATGAAAGACCACAGAAAACTACACAGGTAAAACAAAGCTGTAATTTTCCTGCAAACAGAAAGAAAACTCCAGTATGAATCTACAGTTTCTGACAGGTTCTGTTATTAAATTTCTCCCCCAAGCCATGCATATTAAACATATAAAATACCACCTAAGGATCTGCCAACAGATTTGACAAGACAATTTCTTTGGCAAGATAATTTTTTTAACATGACAACGTTTTATTTTTGCCTTATAAAATATGTCAATAAAGCTCTTTCTGTTGTAGTCCACTCGTATAATGCTGGCAAGGACAGCTTTCACTGTTCTAATCTCTTATTTACAGATGTCTCTAAATCCCACTTGTTCTCTTACCAGTGGCTTTTCATCTTCACGGCTGGATTTCTTCACTTCTCTCATGTGAATGCGCAGGGTAAATCGTCACACTGCCTGCTTCCCTCTCATTAGTCCGACAAGGGAGTGCAGCAGAGGGTGCAGACAGCAGCTCCTGCCCCACCAGGACCCAGCAGAGAGGGAGGTGCAGGCTGCTGGGCTGGTTTTAATCTTTCCAAGGGAAGGAGGTGGAGGCTAGACAGACATGTGGGTCCTGGTGGGCTCTGAGGGCGGACCTCTGGAGCCAGCTGAATATAAAGAAGCCAAGAGAGCAAATTAAAGTCTGCTTCTTTCACCAGCACAAGGGCAGGGAGATGCAGAAAATATGAGTTCAGCAAAGCCAGTCTCTGAATGGTGGGATCTGCTGTCCAACCAGGCAGGGGAACAAATTATATGTACCAGGAAGTGTGAGGAAGCTGGTGGCCCTGATATGGTGTTAAGACTAAAAGCTCTGAGAAGAAGCAAATCCCTGTCCTATAAAGAAGGTATTTCCATTTCTCACTGATTTACTCATCAGGTGACCTCAGGAGAAGCCTGTCTGTTGAGGTCCCAGTTGGTTTTTCTGAATAAAACAGGTTATGCTCAGATTCTAACCTCCAAGGCATACACATAGGTATTATTAAGCAAACTCCTGTTCTGTTGCCATTGATAAAGCACTAAGAGACAATTACATATGCTTGGACACACAAAGACATTTACTCATATTTGTTCTCCCAGATACAAAAAGAGAGAAAAACTAAAATCTGTGCATGCAAAGATCAAGGAAAAGATAATAAAAAGCCAGAAGGTCCTCATAGGAACCACAGTCAAAATTCATGTATGTATGGAAAACTATGCTAGGTTGTTCTTATACATCATATTTGTAAGGTTGAATCTTCTCTAGACTACTGATATTCTGGTTAATAATGCCCTATAATAACACCCTAAATTTCCAGATCTTTCAAAGTGTGGAATATAGGAAATGCAATAATCTCTGCTGTATCTGATAAGTGTCTAGATAAATAACTGGGTAGTGAACTATCCCCTCCATCCCAATTTGCTGTAAATCACATTCCCAGTATTGGTAATTTCAATGTTAATGTGGTTTAAAGTTTTAAATCTATTGTTAGAAAGGGTGGGGCTGGATCACACACATGAACAGTTTGCCATGAATGTCTGATTTTGATGCCTAAGGCAGTGAAGCTTTGGTGATACCATTTTTTCACCCTTGAAGAGAAAGATACACCCAGGGACCCTTGTGGTCCAGCACAATTGTGAACATTACATATCAGCACCAGGACTGTCACATGAAACCTCTGTCAATTCAAAAACAAAAGAGGTGAATTATCAATTTGATCTCACAAGAAGTTTGCCCAAATCACCACACACCTGAGTGCCTTATTTCCCTTGCAGATATTTCCATTGTGGCATCCAATGGTACCCATAGGGCCTGAAAGGAGTCCATAGGGATCTGGAAAAAGAGCAGTACATGGAAGTCACTTGAAGCTGGAACAAAGGGGAACCCGGCATGTGAAGGAACGACAGAGAGCACCCAGGAGTTAGAAAGAATACCAGAAGCTTTGTGAAGGAATGGAAAAGAGTCAGGTGCCGAACCATCTCTTTTGTTGTCTATAAGCTGTGGCATTTCCTTTGCTTTTGAGACTGCTTAGTATTGCCAACTTATTTGAGGTGGTATTAAGGAAGAAAAAGCCATTTCAGTAGTTAGATATGAAACTAAGTAGTAGCACCTTACAGGAAGCTGGCAATGTTTTTTGGTACATAGTGTGAAGATGTCTGCCATCCATTGTGTCTGGGGTAATTCACACACCCATCATCCTCTCCTAGAGGGGGAGTCTTGTTCAGAGAAATTCAGAGAACATATACTCTGTTTCTGGGCAATCTATAATCTAATTTTGCTTGCATTTCATTGCAACAATTCTCAAAGGTGGAACTTCTTTTATGTCTGGAGTATTTTTCCAATAGAGGATCTTCAAAAGACATTTTTACTGAAATAAAACATGGGAGATAGTATGTAATTAAAGCTGGGAAAATACATTTACTATTCTGTTTGTGGGCAAAAGAAAAATTCTTTAGAAGACCAATAGCCTCTGTTTGCCCTCTGTTCATTTTGATGTCTTGCTCTTGAAGGAAAACTCACAGTCTGTAATGAAATTCCTGATTAGATGCTCTACAAATAATTATCACATCACCTTGAAAGAGCCAGAAAAATACTAATTGACAGACTAGTGGTAGCAAATTTAATAGCTCCATGATCTAGCCAATATTATTCCCATTTCAGAAAAATGTAAAGTGGGATAGATGGAGTATGTATCTTACATATCTTGCTGTCACAGAGACAGTCCCCATCCAACTAACACTCATGTTTAGCTGATCTGACTATTTTGATGTCACTCTACATCACTTCATAGTTTTCTCTTCTTATGAATTGGGCCAGTATAGTTATTTTCAGAAAACCTCAGTGTGCAGTTATTGCTGTTTAGCCACTTGCTCAGGGATTCATCATCTAAACACTAACTGCTCATCTTTTGAACATGGATGAATTGAACAGTGGTGACTTTACTCAAATACTGACTCCTGAAAATAAGCTATGTAGGAAGGTCGTCACCTCACTAGCATGTGGAGAAGTTCTTACACACCTGACTTCATATTCCATTTCTCAAATATCTGATTCCATATTCATTCCATACTCCTGTTCTTCTGTGTGGCTTGAGTTGGAGAACAGACAGGTATTCACACAGCTGTCTCTGAGAATATGGCTGGAGAGAAATAGCAAATGGATAGACCCAGTTCCTCTTGCAGATAGAAAGCTTGCTCTCTGTGATGAAAAGGTTTGCAGCAAGGTGGCTGCAGGTGGACTTTCAGAAGGTGCAATCCAGTTAAAAACAAAAAAGGCATGATTTAGAGAAGACCACGTGGCAGAGAGGAAGGTTTCTCAGTTCAAGGTTGGATTTACAGCAATTTAGGATGACTAAATTAAGGGAAAAATCCTTTTCTGGTGTGTATTTTCTGTCTGGGCTTGAAGCAGCTCAATGTCTCTGGCTTATACTTTTGGGCAGGACTTGTAGAAGGACCTAGGCCAGTTCATACTTCCCCTGAAGTATCTGTGACATATATGCAGGTACTGGGGTCTCAATAACAAGCTTTGGAACTGGAGGAAGTAAAGTCCAGTTTGTGCCCCTGTTTAAGTGGGGCCTCTGCCTGTGTGAGTGATCCCATAAAGGACCAAGTGGTTCATGCTACCAGTCCTACACAGCTCTTCCACACATGAGGAGAGGAGAGGCAGGGATGACATTACTTCTTATTTCTTGCCTATCTGTCTGCTATCTCCTGGAGACAGACACTTCTCTCCCATGTGGTCTTCTCTAAATTGTGCTTTTGGTCTTTTCATGTGACTTCAGTTCTTGTGGCCACATTCTCTGTTCAGTTTACAATAACAAAAATCCACTTTATACATTCCAACCTTCTTTACCCTTACCTAGAGTGTAAGGGTCACTGCTCTCTCTGAAGTTTACCAGAACCCAGGATAAGCACATAGCACACTCTTAACATGAGTAGGTTTGTTGTAACATTGTGATTGGCTCTCTCAGCTTGAGATTAACTGTGTGGCTGTAAATGACGGCATTTCCGAAAGACCTGCTCTTTATTAATCATGCTAAGAGTTAAGGTAACTTGGACCTGGGACTGATCTCATTGGCATCAGGGGCAAAACTTGCACTGACTTAAGCGCCTTTTAATTAAACCAGCAACAAATAATTAAACCAGCTTCCTCAAGTGTAGGGTAATTGAATTGACAGCAAAACTATAATCCTTGTCAGGTTCCAACACATCATTGGAATTTAACAAATAATCTATTATCCAATAAATTCTTACCTTCATCATAAAAATGTACTTTTCTGTCCAGAATTTTGTGAATTTTGGCATGGGAAGAAAAACAGCTTTTCTTTCCAAGCTGTCAGATGCTGTTTTGCATAAAGACCAAACAGCTTCTTTCTAGTAGAGGTTACTCAAAGAAACCTGGGAATTCTTGGGGCCAGATTCTCATCTCCTCAGCATGATCCTATTTACAGGTGAACCTCACTGTACTGGCACTGCAGCCAATTTGTGAACACCTAGGCTGTCCAATGTAGAGTACAAAATTCAACAAATCCCTCAGGAGTGTTCCTGGAGCACAAATAGAGATAATCTCTGTATGAAGCCAGACAAACTTCCACCTTAGCTCTATGTCCCCTTGCCATAATAATTCTTTCTGTGGATGAGGCTTGCAGTTCCTATTACCTTTGTATCAAAGTCTATATTGTGGCATCATTCCTATTTTTATTTCTTTCTAGGTCAGAAGACTTGTATGTTGTCTCCAGGGGTGTCAGACAGCAATTTTCCCCAAATGTTACAGTCAGTGTTTCAGATTATCCTAAATACAGGAGAATTTATTTTCTAGTGGAACAGCAGAGAAAGAGAAAAGTTAAATAGATTTCAAGTGTAACTATGCTAATATTGCCATGAACACTGTTGTGTTTCAGCAGAGATTATTACTCTAACCTCAATTAACATACATCTGTATCCATCTACTGATCACACGCATTCTCAAAAACTATAATGAAATCAGAAATTGGCTCTGCTGTTATTTATTAATTTGTTGATTATAAAATGTAGTGAAATTTTCTCATTTATGATAGCAAATACTACTGCCAAGAGCTAGATCCAAATTTCATGTAACTAAAAACAAAACGCCACCCCAAATTTGGAAGTATTTTCAGTCAGAGTTTAATGAGTCTTGATAATATTCTTCTATATTGTTCTCCCTTCTAATACCCATGAATTTATTAAGATTCTTTTCTAGCCAAATTACATTAATTGAACTTTTTGTAATTGTTCACATGATGGTACTTAGTTCTGTTGATATTTATCTCTAAATACTGCAGCAAGCATAATTTCTTTTATTGTCATCAAATACCCTAATAGAGATCACGATACCAGTAAGAAAATACCTGAAATGGGATCAGGTTTTCCCTCTCTTACACCAGCACATGAACATCAGAACATCAGCTCATAGGTAAAAATACTCATAAAAATAAAATTAGTATTTGATTACTTGAGGCAGAGACCAGGCTTTCTCCCCACCTCTCTGCCTGCCTTCTCTGGCCAGACTCAGCATCCTGCCTCCTATCCTCAGCCCAATCGAGCTCCAGCTGCTTGGACCCAAGGATAGGACAGGTTCCTCCCCATCCATCAGGATCTCTCAGAATGAAAGACCCTGACAGGTTGGGAAAGAAAGAAATGTATGTATATAGCTACTCGTTTACACAAAGTAGTAAATTCTATGGCACAAATTCTGAATTTTGTGGCATAAGGGGAAAAAAAAAAGCTATTTCACACTGTCAATGACCATGAGGATTCTGTAAGATTTTTTTTCTAGAATGGCAAAGTCCTCCAATTTTCCCAAAGTAATTTCAGGATTTTCACAGGGCATCACTGTATAGTTTCATGCTTATTTAAGGACTACCTGAACAGCTCTGGGATGGGGACAGTAGGATGCTGTGTTCATTTTGAAATGAAAGCTGTGATTCAACAAAGTGTGGTGTTAAGACCACAGAAAACTGGCACACACAGACTTCTATATAGAACTGATGACATTTAGAATATATATTTTCATCTTCAAGACGTGTTCTGTATCAAAAGAACTGTTCCAAATTTTAAAAATGGTTATTTTCTCTCTTACAAGAAACATAAAGGACATAAACATACAACAATAACACAATAATTAAATACTTAAAGTATAATATTAGAAGTTAGTAAGTATTTAAATCTGTATAATTAAGGTCTGCAATTTCACACTCCCAGTTACACCTGGTTATTGACCTCAGCAGAGCTACTGAGTTGCAAAAAATCTTCTGGACAGGAATTCATTGAGAAAAAACTAAGAACCACAACATTTTTTTAACATTATTCCTTTTGTTTTCTCCCAGTGAACCCAACATTAGGGCACAACGGGAACAGTGTGCTGCCAAAATGAAAACCACAAAGAAGAAATCAAAGGGCAAATTTCATGATAATTTTCAAAGCAGAGGGAAGCTTATTAGTGAAGTCCCACAGAGACTTGTACAAAAGCTTGTGCCATTCAAAATATTCATAAATGTGATCTGGAAGGCAGGTATATAATGGAGAGGTTACATCTGCAGATAAAGGAAGTTACCTGAGCAATAAAAATGAACATTTGAAATTTACCCAAGCAATAAAAATTGAGTTGGCAGTGTGCCCTTGTGTTCTGGCTGGCCAAGTATCCTGGGGTGCATCAGGAAGAGTGTGGCCAACAGGTCCAGGGAGGTGTCCCCCTCTGCTCTGCCCTAGTGAGGCCACAGCTCGAGTACTGTGATCAATTCTGGTCTCCACTGTTCAAGAAAAACAAGGAGCTACTGGAAAAGACCCACTGGAGAGCCCTAAATGCAATGGGGGTCTGGAACATCTCTCTTATGAGAAGCGACTGCAGGAGCTGGACCTGTTTAGTCTAGAGACAAGAAGAGTGAGAGAGGATTTTATTGATACATAGACACAGCTCAAATGCAGGTACCAAGAAGTTGGTGCCAGACTCTTTTCAATGGTGCCCAATTACAGGAGGAAAAACAGTGGCCATAAACCAAAACATAAGAAGATCCACCTCAATATGAGGAAGAACTTCTTTACATTGAGGGTGGCACAGCACTGAAGAGGCTGCCCAGGGAGGCTGTGGAGCCTCCCTCTCTGGAGACATTCAAAACCCACCTGGAGGTGGCCCTGTGTCACCTGCTCGAGGTAACTCTGCCTTGGCAGGAGTGTCGGACCAGATGATCTCAAGAGATCCCTTCCAACTCTAGAAGTTCTGTGATTCAGTGTAAGCTGATGGTATAAATTGTTGGAAGTTCTCAAAACACCTAGTAAGCTTTTCACAAAATAGCAGGTGAAATCCCATATAAATAAATAATAATAGTGAACAAATAGTCCTAAATTTATGGTGGTTTCTACTGTTGTGGAAATTTATGCATCAGCTGTGAGAGGCAGAGCTATGAAAGCATACCTTAGTGCTCAGTAGTGGGCAAAAAGCACACTGTATGCTAGGAGAAACAATAGCGAACAAAGCAGAAACCATCAAATTGCTGGGGTATAAAGTGGGGTCAGCAGGGATGATCAAAGGTTTGAACTGCTTTTAGTAGGGAGAAAATTAAATGGATGAGGATTCTTCAAGGCTAAAAACATGAGATCTAATGAAGTCTAAACACTATGGGAAAGTGAGTAAAGGACAGTTGTCACTCTGTTGCAGAACAAGGACTAAGTTTACAAAGAGAGATGGAAGCTAGAATTTTTAAAACAAGCAACAAACAGCACTTCCCCATACCACTCGTAGGTGAGGGGTAGGGATTTTTTTCCACCACTTTTAGTATTCACCATAGAAAATGCTAAAATTTTTATGGGATCAAAAAGAGATACTGGCTGGGAAAACACATGGGAGAAATGCTCCTATGTACTTGTGCTACATTTACCTGCTTCTCTAGGCATCCACTGTTACCTTGACCAGAGAAATTATACTGGACCAGATGGACCTTTCTTCTCACATGATACAGCTGCTCTTCTCCTTTAATATTTAAACAATTTGGAATACTGAAAATTCAAAAGGGAAAGACTGCCCTTGTAATACCAGAACACATTTCAGAGGACTTAGACATAGTAGTACTCTTAAAAAAAAAAAAAGCCAAACAAGGTGTGAGAAGGAAGGGAATATTTTACTTATGTTTCCTAATATTTTCAGAGTGCAAGATGCTGGGATGGAAGTTTTGTCCTTGTATCTAGAGAGGATTCTCAAAGATCACCTCACAGACTGGATGTAAGAAAAGAACCCAAAATGTAGAAGCATAAAGGAATGATCCAGGGATGCCACCTGGTCCAGCCTCCTCTCAATGCAGAATCATATTCAGAGCCAGAGCAGGTTGCTCAGGGCCTTAGCAGGCTGGGACCAGAGTATCACCAAGGGCAGAGACTCCAGAACTTCTCAGGGTGACTGCACTGTTTGTTCAAGCAGAATTTCCACTTCTACATCTTAAGAGCACCTTGGAACCTGTGTCTCTTAGCACTCAGTTCTGGGCCTCATTCCTCCCTCTCTTGCCCTTGAGAATAAATGTGAGAAGGAGTTTCACTACCACAAACAAGTGATTTGATAGTTTTTTTTCCATCTAGTTTGTGTGGTTGTAAGTAGGTATTTTCTGCTGCAAGAGTGTGAGGAATCCAGTGCTCACTTTAAGAGCAATGTTTAAGAGACATGCAAGACCACATGATTTCAGAAAAAAATACATTTTACAGTGATATCTGGAAGATATTTCTTCTGGAAAACTACATGAGAATCTTTTCTTAAAAAACAAAACAAAAAGAGAGTCTGAGCAGAAAAGTGTTTACCATCTCTTCATCTTGATTCATGTTTTAATGGTTGACTTTAAAAAAGATCAGCAAATCTTTTACTGCAACTCACTGAAGGAGGAAGGTGGCATGCCTATAAAAAAATCCATGTTGATTATGCAGTGGCATAAACTTCTCTGTCTCCCATGTTACTGATGCAATTCTCTGAACTGGATCTCATATATGATTAGATATTTCCTGTTGTCATGTGTAAATTAGTCACTCATTCCTGCAAATGTCACAGAACTTGTTTTGTTTCTTTCCCATTTATTTTTTATGCTCTATAGCTGGATGGTCCAAGACAACTGTTGTTACTGCCTTTTTTAATTCAGATTTTTTTGCCACCAGTGGGCTCCATGTACAACAAACCTTAATAAGTCTGATTATCCAAAGATGCTATACTTTCTGGGTGTCTTTTGGTTAAATTTCTTTATGTAAGGTTGAAGTAAATATTTTTAACAGTAAAACTTCATGTTAAGTACCTCAAGATTTCTTACCTTTGCTTACAGTTGAGATGGTACTTTGTTCTTATACCTTCCTAAACTAAGTATCAATCTAAGAAAAGCCCTCCAGAAAAGGTATTAGGAAGATGAACATTCAAATCTAGCTGCTATTATGGTTTACAAATCAAGAATCAGAAGCCTCACCACAAAAACCAAGTAGGAATGTCTCCTGTGTACAGGATGCTCATCTCCATCCAAAGGAACTATGCACACCAAAAAAAAAAGTGAATAAAAATAACTTCACTACAATGTTCCAAATAATCAAACACATTTCTTCACAAAACTTGAGATCTTGCCTGGGTTATGCAGACTGCATTGCATGCTGCAGCCACTCTAGAAAGCAGCCACTTGCTGCAAAGATTTACAGCACAATTTAAATGGTTGAAAGGGAAGATGCATGTTCAAGGGAGGAGGATTAGTTCAGTGGCCCAGAGGATTAGCCATGGGAGAAGAATTCTGCCTCTTCTAGGTAAGCACTTAGCCTTACTCAGAACCAAATAAAAGTTGTTAGTATCTCCTGTCTGCTAGTCCATGTGAAATGAATTAATGATCCCAGGCCAATCCTTAGCAGACAAAAACCCCACTGCAAAATCACTTTCCCTTCTGGAAGCTTTGTAAGAAAACCAAGAACTAATTGGACAGAGAAAATTAACTACCTTGTCTCTTCTAACCCAGGTCTTTCCAGGCTAAGAATAAAACCAGGTAGTGGGAAAGGGTGAGCAAGTAGCTGCTTGCCTGGAATTAACAGTTTTGAGGATAATCAGATGACTTTACAGGAGTGCAGTATCTCTCAAGCCCTTGTGAATCCATCTGGAAAACACAGGTACATGTGAGCAGCACTCTATTGGGTACTATACTGTATTTGAGACAGAGGGTTATGTTTAAATTGTTAAGAATATTTAAATTTGTGTTAGCAATTTAAAGGATCATTTTGGGTCTGAGTTCTCTTGAGCCAAATCTTAGAATAATTAAAGTACTGGACAGAAAAGCACAAACATCCTCTTGTGTTGGGGTATAGCGAGTTTGCCAAAGGTGTGACAGAGACTCATACACTAGTTCAGCTTTACAGGGGTTTCTGCAGTTCCTCCAGTCCATCCCCAGCCCAGAGGAGGGCTAATCTCAGGTGCTGAAGACCTGTCAAGTTCTGTTATCTCCAAGGATGGACAACTTGTTCCACCATTCGATTACTGTCTCACGTGGATACTTCATAAATATGCTTACTTCCAGCATTCCAGCTGAACTACTTAGCAGTCCTGGAGCAGAGAAGTACCAGCAAACTGCTCGACACAGTCAGCATATAAATATGGGAGAGAGCCTTTTCCACATTCACTGTCAGTCAGACTGTCGCCTGCAGCTCTAGGACATTTCTCAGAGTATTGCAGATGCTTTGATGTAATTGAGAATAATACTCCAGGGCACTGAACACAATTTTCAAGGTAATGCAGCTCAAATTTGACACACAGTGTCCTCTAGTTCTGTGAAATTGCAATAGGTTTTTTCAGGAAATTTCCTATTTTCAAGTTATCTGTGTCTTTAAGCCTCCTCCATAATCTCATTTAATGCCGCCTGTGGAAAACTTTTTTTAGGATGAGTTCAGGTCTATATTGGAAAAGCCTTTCCTAGCATAATAATGACAGAGTGTGGGATTTCTTGTGACATTTTTATACTGGAAAAGTTTTAGTGTGTATATATATATATATATACACACACACACAATTATACCAGATAAATGGGCTTTCATCAGAAATGGCATAAGTGAGTCCAAGAAAAGCAGAGCTTCATTGCAAGGAAATTATCTAAACTGAGAATTTTATTCCAGTGTGAAGAGGGCACAAATAACCTGTCTGTGGCAACCCAATTTGTGAACTGACTTATCTGTCCAACAGATGGAGTTTTACAATCACCAATGCTCAGATTCTCACACTATGTTATTCATTCATTATAAATTAAATTAGTTCTAGCCACATATTAGTACTGCTTGATATTGATAATTCCAGATAGATATACTCAGACATGAATTATTGGCTATTTTCATTATTATGAATATTTAGGTTGTTAAAACACACAAAGTCAGTTTCTATCTTTAGTTATACTGCTGAGATATTCAAGAAATGTGATTTTTTTACTTTTTGCTTTCAAGTACTCTAATATTATCTACACCTTGCTTAAAAACAGTTTTGCTGCAAAAATATCAGAACAATTAATACTGTCAAATACTAGTAAACTGTACATTCTTATGTTAACTATTACACATTTGATATAGATGACCTTTCATTCTTTTCTACACTCACTGCATATTTGGAAGGAATAATAAAAACACGTCAATGATTTAATCACAAAAAGATATTTAAGATATAACCCTTTAATCACAAAAAGATATTTCAGTAACTTCACCATTGTGTTCCCATATTTTCTATAAGCTGACATCTCTTATTGGCTTAATACTGTAGATTTTGAAGAGTTTTCATTTGCTTTGCAACACAGTAATAGCCTTATCACAAGTGAAAAACTCTGGAAAACAAATGCAAGTGTAACAGCCAGGAGAGTGATTATGGATTGACCTGTGATAGCTGGATAAAGAGCTGCAGACTGATGGCCATTCCCAGCCTTACCAACGGAACAAGATCCATTCCTTGGGGATTTAGTTCCAAATTCTCATGTTTAAGCTATACTCCTTTGTTATCATCTTATTGCAAAAGTTCCATACCTTCTCAGTGATTTCTCATGCTCCTCACAGCACTGACTCCTTCTTCTTCACAGCACAGACAACAAACTCCAACTCTCTCCTCACCCAGCTAACCCACTCTTCTTCTTATTGGACACAGCTGTGGCCTGTGACGGGCAGGCCTGTTCCTAATCTTTGGTGATTAGTACAGCTGCAACTCCTCAGGTGTGAGGAGTTATTCATTCTGCATTATTCTCTTACATTCTATCCCTCCACACTCCTTTATTGTTTCTTTGCCTTCTGCCCTGATGAATCTCAAATCACTCTCTGCATACAGTGAGCCAGGAGCACACATGGAATGGCTGGACTTCAGTGACTCCCTACAGATGGAAGAAGAAATTGAAGCTTGATTCCATACATGCTGGACATCTGGGCAGACTTGTGGGCTATTGTTTACAAAATAGGTGTTGTGGTAACATCACCTGTAACTACACCAATTGTTGATTTGAAAAGGCTGGAACTTGATCATTCTTCCCAAGATGAGGTGTGAAGGCCTGGTCACCAGGGTGGACTTCGTGTTCTGGATGCTAAAGGTAGGGAGGAAACTTCCTTAGGTCTTGAGGAAGATACTTGAGCTGTAGGTGAGGATTTTAAGTATATTCCTGTTGATTCCCCACAGGTATTAAGCTATGTCTATTCTCTCTATGCTCACTGACTAATCCCACAACCTGGATCTTTTTTGAGGAGGAGAGCTATAAAACTGGAATTCTGAGTATGCATGCAGCTAAATCTCTTGCTTTCTGTATTCTTTTTTAAAAAAACTTGCTGGGCATTTCAGTTGTTACATAATCTTAACATTTACCCTAGGAATTTCCTGGGAGTGTTACCTAATGCTACATTTTGTACAAATGCTACAAACCAGTATGAAAAAAGGAAACACACTGAAATGGGTTTGATGGAACACATTAGTTGTGCAAGAGTCTCCAGACTTTCCCAATGCCCTCTGTTGAGTTAATCCTAAAAATTTATTCAACCAGCTATTATAAACTGGTAAAAAAGCTAAAGAAAAGAATGAATTGGCTAGCATCACCCACTGCTGACCACATCTTTCTGTTTTGCAACCAGGGTTGAGACACTGCAGCTTTAGCAGGTTTTTTCTTTGCTGGGGGTTTTTCCTCTTAGGTATATTGCACTGGATGGAAGCCAAAGGTAGAAGTGTCTGTAAATTATCACATGTTCCAGAGCAGTAATAATCTCAGAGTGTCTCTGACATTCAGAAATAAAAAGATATTACTTCGATTGAAATGTGGATCTCATAGCAAAGAGGCCAAGAAAATACTGTAAATGCTGCAGGTGTAAGGAAATGAGTGAGTACATACCATGCTGTATGCACATTCAAATGCTATGGTCTGGCCTGTTCTTAAAAGTGGTAAAAAAGAGATAGTGTTATGTTTTCTTCACTGAATTATAACTACATTTATTGATACTTATAAAATCTCTCAAAAATAAATGTCAGGGATGCTGAATTCATCATTACTTACTCAGTAAAATAGTATGTTGATAACTGAGGGACACCCAGCATTCTGAAATGCAGATCCATACCATTTTTCTTGCTGGGTAAATATGGAGTATTACACTGTGAATAAATACACACTCAGGACTAGTGTGTATTTACATACAGTGCAAGTTTTCTCCAGTACTTCCTGAAAGTCACTTTTCTACCATTGTGAAATATATTTGAGGCCTGAACAAAGTGGACAGCTGGCACATAGGGTTGGACCAGAGTTTATGTTCAGAATGCACAGTGTAGACACATCATGTAAATCCCCCAAGCACTGGTACCTCTCCATCTTTTACCTATGCAACCATCCAAAAACATTGAACAGTTGTGCAAGATCAGTGGACGTTGTTCCTTACCTCATTATCAGCCACCTTAAAACAGATGTCCCAAAGAACACACACCACATTAAATGATTCAGCTGAGATTTCCATTTCTCTGGACATCTGGAAATAAAGTGAAATAAAAATGCTAAGTGCTAAATTTTGGATTGTGACCTTGGGTTGCAGCTCTCAGCCCAGAACACCAAATGCAGGTGAAGGGACTGCAGTCTCCAGAGAGAGCAGTAACCTTCCTTTAGGGAATCTGCCCATCTCTGTACCAGCAGCAATGAGAAATGTATTATCTTCTCTTATCATTTAAACACTCAGGGCTAGAACAAATTTTACACTTATTACTTAAACTGCTTTGTAGAAACCATAAAAATTCAACTCCTATTCCAAAATGTTAAGATTAAAATGGAAGAAAATATTGATGGTGATGAGTCTTGAATGAGTTGCACCTTTATGTAGCTGATTTGGAGAGGGTAGATACTTGATACTGTTTAGGGAACAGGGCCTTGGAAGGAGTCTGCCTGGAGTAGCAAGGACAACTCGCTGGAGGTCCCCCAGGACAGGCCTGGCACTGCTGTGGCATTACTGGGGAAGGGCCTGATGGCCCCAAGGGTCTGACATGGAGTCCTGAGCCAGGGCAGGGGTGAGGGAAGCCAGGCTGGGACAGTATCAGAAGAGAGGTAACTCCCAGGTTGAGGGAAGTGATTCTTCCCCTCTCCTTCACTCTGGTGAGACCTCACCTGCAGTGCTGCATCCGCTCTGTGGCCCCAGCATAAGAGGAATGTGGACCTGTGTGCAGGATGTGACAAGTCCAGAGCAGGACCCTGAAAATGATCAGAGAGCTGGAGCACTCACCTGTGAAGACAAAGTGAGATAGCTGGGGTTGTTGGACACCTTAGAGCTGTCTTCCAGGATGGATGGGCTTTGAGCAGCCTGGGCTACTGGAAGGTGTCCCTGCCTATGGCAGGGAGTTGGAACTACCTGGCCTTTAAGGTCCCTTCCAAGCCAAGCAATTAGATGATGATGATGATGATGACGTATGGCCCCCACTAGAGGCCTCTGATTTTTAGGTGATACATCAAGAGTCATCAGATCTCCCTGAAAAAACCTTAATGCTAAACCCCACAAAACAATTTTAACATACAAAGGAAGATACTCTGTCCACAGGGAATAGCTTGTCTGGGAGTGACATTGGCTGCAGTTATGCCAACTGATTTAATAATTGCTACATCATGAGAGTATGCAGTCTTTTTTCTATTTAAAGCCCAGAGAATGAGGAGTTTGAACAGGTAGTTATTGAACTTATTGAACATGTAGTTCAATAATAGTTGTGGGAAGTTACTCCAAAAAGGGCTAGTTGTTCTGGAAGCAAAACACACAGCTTAAGGATTTGAGATGGATGGTGATGGGTGGGGTAATTCCTGGTATCAAAAAGATTAGGAGAGTGAAACTACAAAATCACAAAAGTTGAGAGATCAGGAGATGGTAGATTTAAGAGCAACCTTTTTTTGCCTTTTCTAAAGAAAAAACCTAGACTTTCTGTCAGGGCACAAATATGAGAGAAGTAAAGGAGAGGGAAATTTTAGATGATTCCTAGGATGTGATTCATGTTAGTGAACAGAGCCTTGGAGAAAGGGTATTTTCACTCAGTGTGAAACCTTGAGACTAAGTAATTTGTGTGCTACCCAGACTGTGATGGAAACAACCCCTCTATACATTCTAAGATCACTGTCTTAGAAGAGCATCTACACTAATGTAACCATGCACTAACTGCCTACAAAACAATGGGAACAAAAACCAAGCTCAGAGGGATGCCAAGAAAGATTGAAAGAATAACTGGGGGATGGAAGAGGAGACCCAGGTGAACAGCCTGGAAAACATATGCAGACAGAAAATGAAGAAACAAAAATCCATCCAGAATTTAAAGTCAACAAGTACAAAAGGAAGACAACATAAAGCACTTGAAGCAGCAGGAAAATGGGTGTTCAGATTTGCACTGTTTCTGCTGCAGTTGTTCTGTGAAGAAATACCAGTCTTTGGCAAAACCAAGCATGTTTATGACATTTAACAGATTTATACATTTCAAAGCATGCAACTAGACATTTTATTACTGCTCTCTTTTATTCTCTTCCCCAGTTAGTCCCCATGATGTCCATAGAAATCAATGGAAGTGTCTCAGTTTTCAGAGATGTAGACAAAACTAGGATCTTGCCCAGGAACATTTATTTCAAAATGGCTGATTGACACATTGATATGAAAGCCCCCTGAATAAGTAATAGATTCTTTCATGTGCCTGCTTGGTCTGTGTGTGTTCTGCCTGCTGCTTGCACAGCAGATGCTGTAAGAGCTGCTGGAGGGAAGACAGGGAGCAGACATGTAGGTTAAACATAAGCAGTGATGCTAACAGGGTTTGGGCAGCACCTATTCAGTGAGCCCATTAGCTGTGAAAGGCACTCTGCTGTGAGACAAGCTTAGGTCTGACCAAATTTTTTTCTCACTGAACACAGAGATATTTTAGAATTTTTTATATTGTTCCCATGGAAACTTCCCCTATGTCACTCACATTTTTCTTGCTGCAGGTCACATCCTATTATTTCATCTTCAGTTATCATTATTATTATTAATGTAGATGGCAGTTGCTTTATGACTGCCTTGCAGATTGCATACTCCTATGGTCACCCTTTAAGTTAAAGATATAATTGTCATAATTGCTAGGATTTAGCTGTCATTCACTTCCTGTATACAATGTGGCAAGGAAAAGATCCTCATGGGCTTTGTTTGCCAAAGCAGCCTGTTTCAAGTACAATGGTCCAAAATAGCATCGGATGTGGTTTGCATAGGATACTCCTATTCCAATGTCTGTAATGTTCTGATCCTCTATACAACTTGTGAAAGGTCATTAATTGTACTCAGATGGGCCTATTACAGGGTAAAATCCACAAGTTTGCTGCTTAGTGTTGTAAAACCCCATATTTGTGGGGAAAAAAAGGCCAGTTGTGCTTTTCTTCATTTTGACTAGCAACATTCTAGCAACATTTTCAGAGATGCTGAAGTGCTCCCATTATGTTCTTCTTTTTCCCTTTATTCCTTCCAGAAGATTTTTGCCTGTTGGATGCCAGTCACTGTAGCCCATGATAAAGCAATTTTGGATCTTAAATGAGTAAAGAAACATATTGTAATTATTTTTGTATATGTGTACATATGTATGCTTTTGAATAGATGCAGTTCTGCAATTGCTTGCCTAGAAAATAGTTCAGCAAAATATCCCTCAGAGAGGAAAATTAGATGATCTGTGGATGAAAATCAGCTTAGATCTGGCCAAGTTACAGCTTGCTGAAAATCACTTCTTTCTAAAAAACACAATCTTTTTCTTTAGAATGAGTACTTAAAATTGAAAAATACTGCATGAGTGCACAGCTAAGAGAATCACCTATTTTCTCCAATAGCAGCTGTTTCTCTAACAACTCACTGAATACACAGCTTTTTGCTGCAGGCCTTCCCAGTTCTTCCTAATAAACAGCACCCTGTGTTTCTGTATACCAAGTATGTAATATGGTAGGAAAAATTGTATACATTCATATTTAAGATATAGAAATGGCATGTCAGTGTGTATCTGTGCAATCCTAATGGATCAGACTGAGATTTGGTCAGGACTGATGCCCTGTTTCCTCTAGTTTCTGCAGAGGGGTTTACCCTGGCTCCTTTGTGACTTTAAGAGGATAGAAAACTCTACTTATTGACAATGCACTATTGTCAGTTGTCTGCTACAATTCCTTATCACCCACAACAGAGCATGAGACACTGACAGGCAAGGAATAAGGAGTTAGGCAGCAACTCCCACAAAGCTGCTTTTCCTGTGCTGAGCTGGAAAGGGGGGAATTAAATAGTAAATTATCTTCTTGTTCTTTCACTATCTTGCAGCAAGACTAGTCCTGACACATCTCCCTTTTACATGTGCTTTTAAGTTATTTTTTATCCTGTATCCTTGTCTTCTTGCTAAAATATGCAGTGCCAGTATTTTCAGCCTCTCTTCAGTGCAGAGATATTGCTTCACGTTTGTAATTTTTCTCATTCTTACATAAGGTACAGACTCTCTGAGTTAGGTTGATCTGCATCATACAGAATATGCATGTCAAACTGCAACACTCATTTGGCTAATAGCTGCCTTCTCTTCTTATTTTAATATTTTTCCTCCTGCATATTAACATGGCTTTGTTTCTCAGTGCCTGGATGCTTTTGAGTATCATGGAACTCTTGCTACAATTTGTTCCTTTCACACAGGATGTGAGAGCTCTTTTTCTGGGTTTGTAGGAAACAGGAGGCAGGTCTGTGAGTGAGAGCACTTTTCAACCTGCAGCCACAGAAAGCATCCATATTGACAATTACCACTTAATTCTAGTGGCTTCATTGTCAGATGTATTTTTTTCTAGCATTCACTGAATGTATTTTTGTCACAATACAGAAGGTATCAGAGTGGAAGAAAAAATATTTTTGAGAGAACTCTATTTTTTGGAATTTATGCTTTATTGAAATTATCAAAATAATAACATCAGAATGGGAAACATCTCTCCTCCCAGCATTTCATGTATGCATTCTCTTTCTAGGTATCTTCAATCAACTAAATGATTTAGTGAAAGAGCATATTCATTACCCTATGCTCTTTTTGAAATGGTAATAAATTAAAACAACATTTTTAAAATGTAGCTCAGACAGAAACAGGCAATGACACATAACTGACTGTACATTCTATTCTCCTAAAGCAATGACCAGACAATACACACCTACTGTTAGATCTCTTTCTGACTGTAGTAAAAGTAAGAATATACCTTTTTTATACCTCCTGGTTCAGAGAAGCACCCAAAGAGTATCTCTAATTTCCTCATAATAGTGTCCACAAAACATGAAACCATGTCCTACATTAGGATGCACAACTCATCATGCAAGATAAGACAAAGATATATAATTACAAACTGTTCTATTTGATAAATATAGGGTCCCCACCGTGCTACCTTTAAATACTCCTCTTTATTGGGACATAAGACAAGATCAGACACAGATCCAACAAGTTAATTATAGTGTTACTCCAATTGTATTATAGGAGGAATATATTTAATACACAGTATTATAGGAGGAATATATTTAAACAAATGTTTACTCTAAAGAAAGACCTAGGGGACATGAATCTATGCTTTCTTGGAGGTCTCTCTATGGAATAAGTCAAACTATAGAATGTCCAGGATAGGAAAATATATTCAGAAATAAACTGGGATTCTTTTAAGAACAATTCACTTAATGAAAACAAGAAGGTGCCTGAGCCATTTAATTTCCATTAACTCTAATTAATCAGAATGGATTTTTCATCATTTCCTATCACATTTCAAAGTTAGGTTTTCCTTTTAAATGTATTTTAAAATCCTATCTATTTATCTCAGATGCCTAGAGCCTGCCAGCTCTCTGTATTCACTCCAGATCTACCATGGCTCTATCCATTGACATATCCCATACATTGGGTTTAGATTGTAACATCCTCCACTAAATTTCACAAAAATGATTTGCACAGACTTGCATGGCCCAGGGCCCTTATCATCTATGCATGACCATCTAAGCTAATTTTAACTTGCACAGTTTCTTGAGTACTCTGCAAACCCTTAGTTACCATGGAAACCCCTGCACCTCCATGTGCACATACAAAACTTCCACAAAGAAATCCACACGGGGAAATAGTGCCTGTTTTTAGGTTAAATGCTAGTTAGAGGTTGTGAATATTACAGATCTCTAAATCACCAGTATCTATGCCTTTCAGAAAATGATGAGGTTTCACCCATCATGTATTGGGTGAAATGGTGCTGCGTGAGTGTCCTGCAAATTAGAAAGAAAATCATGTTCTGCTATTGTCAGCGTGGATAACAGAATAAAAGATTTGTAAAATTTCCCTTAAAAAATGACCACTTCTTGTAAAAGTCATCTTGTCCACCATTACCATGCTAAGGATAAGCATTAAACAGAATAATGTTGTTTTCACTTGGCTGTGTAAGAAGTGACTTTTCTGAGACAAACAGGCAGCTGGAATTTTGAAATGATGTCTTAATAATAAACGCTTCAATAAACATTTTCATACTCATCTGAACAAAAATCATCTGCTGAAATAAAAATGCAAATAGAACCACAAAAAAGCATTACTCAGTGGCCATAAATATGTGTTGTTTCTGGTGGCTTTTTTAGCAAGGCCAGGCTAGAGATAAGCAGCAGAGACATACCAGTGAAAAAGGGGAGAGGGAAGGAATGTGAGCCAACAAATATAGGTAGCAGTCTTCCAGATGTAGATTATCATAGGGGGACCATTTTAATATGTGTGTATCCTTTCTGTATTGATTGTATCAAATGGTTAGGTCTGTGTTTTTCCTGCCTTCACTTTATATTGAAATATATTAAAACATATATTATGGAATATTATAAGCAGAAAAAATTACTTAACCAATGTAAAGGTCATAAATACTATCCCTTATGTTTCCACTTCACTGGTTATAGATAATGTTGTTTAAAGTGTTTTACCTTTTACCACCCCTCTGGACTTGGCCAATGTTGCAGTGCATTAAATCTAGATTAAAATTGATGCGTGTCTGATTCTGTCCCTGGTATTTTCTGACTGTTTCAGAGAGTTCATTTAACCCTTCTCTCTTTTATTTCTACATTTATGCATGGGAGGCCACATAACCTATTTCCATTGGCTACTTTTGGTATAAAGTAATTGTAAAACATTGCAAGCAGATAAAACAATGTCTACTATGCTTTATTGCAATGAATGGCTATGAATATTAGGCTAAATCAAAAAATGAATAAGTGTTTTTCTTTGTTTGTTTTTTTTTTTGGTTTTTATCCCAGCTTACATTACTTTGTAATTACTTTGTATTGTATGAATCAGACTGGTTGTAAATCTTTTTCATGTAAAATAAATAAATATCTGTGGTGCAGAACTCACTGGAGTCCATTAAGAAATAACACAAGAGATAATCCTCTATCAATTTCAGAAGATTATCTCTTCCTGATAAGATACTTCTTTATTGATTTCCTGCTTACTGAACTCCCCAGGGTCTTTGCATAAGAGATGCTTACTTGCTTTTAACTAATGGCATTACAACATCACTTCCACCTTCTCTTTCAACAGTAAAATGTAACAGAACAAATCATCTGCAAGGGAACATCTGCTGCAGAATATGGGACTGCTTTGTTCACCTTTATGTTAATGGACAGAGGTCATTAAAAATGGATAACTAAAGCCTTTAGCGCTTTTAATATACATCCCACCTGATTTGAAAATGAGCTCACTGTTCTGAAAGTATTTGGTATCCTGATATGGGATGTGTTTATACAGCTGTTTTTCAGTCCATAGGCTGACGATGACATCAAATGCAGTAAAAACAGAGCACACCTCAATATCATCATCTCTTTCTTATAATTAAAACCTTAATTCCATTCTTGACCCCAAACAGAGATGTAAGAAGAGCATTATGAGATGCTAAACATATTAAGTGTCCTTTTAGAAATAACACTTGATTAAAAGTCCTTATTCAGGTCAGTTGCTCTCTTAGCCATAATGCTACAAATTCAATCATCTAGCTGAAAATGCACTATGCATAATAAACATATAAGCTTTATAAAGTTCTTTTTAGAAAAGAAAAGTGACTAACATGCAGAAGCCTGAATCCTGACTTGACAAGGGTCACACTTGATTTCTTTGCTATTAACTTTCCAGTGAAGGAAGGTGACTCAGTAAGTCCTTTGATAAAAGCAGCAATGTATAGCACAGTCCCAAAAACTCCATCCAAAACCATGAAGAGATGTTCCAAGTAATAATAAACCATAACAGTATAATTATATGACATGGAGATGTATTTCATTTTGGTTTTACAGGTGAAAAAACTTAGGGAAAATAGTGTATCAAAGACCAGACAGAAGCCCAGAGTCCTGAAGACTGCAGTTCAGAGAAATGAAATTTTGTATTTGCATCGTGCCCATGTAGGATGTGAAGTTGACTTGCTGAACAATGCTAAGAAGATGCAATTTACTACTTTTTTGAACAAGGTGTTAGAACATTTGGCCTTTGTGCTGAAGAGACTGACTCCCTGAATAGTTTGAAAGACTTTTAAAGTGAAAAAACACCAAAGGATTTGTCAGATGATATCCTAGTAACTCATGGACATAAAACTCTTTTTAAGGGGTATGAACATCGGTTTTGTCCTTTCTTGTGTGTCTGTGCCTCAACCTGCATCTCGATTCATGATGCAAAAGAAAAATAACAGGTGAGGAAAAGTTCTTCTCCCATAAATTCTTGTTTGATACAAAGGGATTAAGTGTAAAAAGAAAGCACATGTAGTATTTCCTCTATGACAGCTATTTTGTTAACTTCCCTAGTCTTTTTCTTAATGGTTTCATCATTTTTTTCTCTGTGGGTCTTGGAATTTTGGGGGGGGATTTGGGGACTTTTGTTTGTTTGTGAGGTGTGCTGTTTTGTTTTGTTGGAATCACTTTGTGGAGGAGGTAATGGAGGAAGGAAAATGTCAATGGAAATCATGTTATCATGCTGCATTAACTGTAACTGCTGTATTGGATAGTTTTTGCTGAGCTGGGACCAAAGTGAATCCATTTGGAGGACTTAATCTTTATTTCCTTATCTTCTGACAAACAATTATACTGCTGCCAATGTCAATTTGAATGTTAGCCTATGTTTTTGTTCTTAATGTCTTTAGCTATAAGTTCAGCCACTTAGATTCAGGTATTTTTTCACTGTCTAGGGAGAAAATATTGAACCCTCAAACACCTGAGCGATTCTCTGATCCAGAAACAGTTATGTGCCAAATAGTATTTAATAACTGCTACCACAGAATCCCAGAGCATCAGAGGGCATCTAAACCTCAGCATTTCAGCCTGCAGCTCTTGTGATGCTCATTGCAAGCAAAGGGGGGAAAGTTGGGCTGACTGCTCCAGGGCAGGCAGGGTGGGAAGGAGGGTAAGGCTGCACGATCAGAGCATGTCAGAGGAGGCAAGCAGCTTCTCACACACCCCAAATGCAGCAACTTCCACACGACCCTTCACTCTACACTAGTAAACTTCCTCTTGCCACTTTAGCCCCAAGAGCCCTTGCATGTGCTTTGCACACCAGTAATTACAAGGTGTTTCGAGACTCTGCACCCAGTCTAGATTGTAGATGTTTTTTTCCACAGCCCTCTCTGTTAAGCTGTTAATCACTATGACATTCTCACCCTCTCTCATTCCTCCATTGTCCTTTCCTTTTTATCCTTCTTCATGCAAAAATAAAACTGTTTCTTATTTTCACATTAAATCTTCTTTAGTTTGGATGTGTCCAGACACCTCCGTTCATACGTTGCAAATGGTTGTCTCATCTTCTCTCCATCATGCCTGTTTAAGACTTCAGGTCCCAGAAGCAGAAATTGCTCATGGGTGTCCAAAACCTAACTGGGAGGATCAGCACTACTCTAAAACTGCTGCTAGAAGGATATTTGTAGCAGTAACACTCAGAGAGTGTGATTGAGTACATTTGTGGTGATTTGCAAACATAGTACTGAAAAAAACCCAAGGCATGAGTGGCAAAGCTTAAAACTTATAACAAGTTGCTGAATGATACACTGAAACATCACAACATGCAAGGAAAAAATTATTGAGATGTTGAACAAACTTACAAGTAGAAATATGACAGATTTCAGTGCTGAGCTATTCAGTTAAAACACATACTGATCTTTCTCCTTAAAAGTTTTCATAATCTTGTAATAAAACCTACCTCAAGCAAAACAGCCTACAAAATGTTTGTGTCTGAGAAGTAAAAGCACTCCTGTTAAGTAGAGTAAGGCTGATAAAGGTCAGTTGTGGCTTCTCACAGTGAATAGATGCTGTGGACTGAGATGTGAGACAGCAGATTAGATGGATGAAGAAAACACTTTAGATGTTATTATACGTACAAGGTTTGCCAAAAGACCAGGCAGCTCCTTTGTAGCAACTCACAGTTCCTGTAGCCTGTGTACCTGTTAATGAGAAACAGTGAGGTGGAAAGAGTAATCTGTTGCTCTTGCAGAAGTGATTTCAAACATTAACTGATGTTTCACTTACATCAAAAGCAAGTAAATGGCATACAGAAGAAAAGTGAATTATGTCCTCAGAAACTCCTGGGTTTAGGGTATCTTTAAACACAGGCATTTGTTCATGTGCTATTGTCTTGTACTACAAACTACATTTTCAGCAGCTGTGATGTGTCACAGCCTCACGTGATCAGAGATGCTTAAAGAGAAATAGATGTCTCTCAATCCACATTTTAACTCTACATTTTTTTCTCTATCTCTTCTACCCAATCTTACTGCACAGCCTCACTGCCTTGTCCTCATGACTGCCAACTTCCTTCTGTCATGGATCTTGGCCTTCCTGCAGCCTCAATATTGGACTGACCTGAAAGTGTGGGAAGATCTGGATGTAGGCAGGAGCAGGCAGTCCTACCCAGCAGGCACACCAGCTCTGGGAGAGGAGGAATGTGCTACATGGCCATGGGCTTCTATTGCAAAAAAGGAAGTGCCCACAGACCAGAGAAATTCAACCACATGTAAGTAAATACAGAGAGAAGCCTCCTTCACAACAGACACCAGGAATGACATTCAGTATCTTTGATTTTTACTGTTTCCATTTTAATTTATGCTGGCTGTTAACTATAAAGCTTTCCAGATACTTTATTCATATTTTCCTTAAACCACATCAGTTTAACTATCCTCAGCATTACTTCTTTGCTACCTTCCTCTCCTCTGGCCTATTTAATTTTTTTTTTCCTATATTTATCTCTCTGTCCATTAATTTTCTTTTTAAAAAGTCATCCTCAGGAACCGAAACACCCTTCCATTTACTTCATGAAAAAGGAATTGAAATTTTTGGAATAGCAGGGTATTTTCATAGAGTTCCTCTGCTTGTAGGATTTATCCTTTCCTCAAATGGTTTGTCTCTCTCTTGACTATTTTGTTTGTAAAAACTTAAGAAAATAGGAGTTTTTCCTAAGGCGTTTTGCATGATGATGGCATTTGGTGATAGAAGGCCATCCAGAGTGGACCATAATGCACTGCAATATGCTCTTCCTGTTGTTGTTTTTCAACAATGCAATCCTTAGAATACAAAGATTATATTAGAGATAAATAAAGGCCCATCATGGGCACCACTCCAGTTAAAAGGTGATGAAGGTGTGAATAGAGTCCAGCTCATTGCTTACCAGAGTGGGATAGAAACTTTTAGGCACCTGATGATCATGGTGTATTACTCATAAATACATGGTATGGGATAAGGTAATTGTTTAATGTGTGTTGATGGTGGATGCCTTTCATAATGTGTGCTCGAGAAATTTAGAGGATGCAAGTAGATGTTGAAAAGGGCAAAGAAAATGTGGATACTGACACTGAACACCTGTACACTTTGTGTTAATTGGTGAAGGTAGTATTTCCAACAGCTTTCATTAGCAGTGTTCCTCCAAGCTTCAGTGTTGCTTTCCTTCTAATTTCAGTTTCCATACAGCTCAGAAAGAAAGAATTCTCCCTCAATAGCAACAAATTAAATAAAACAATAAGAGTGGATAAGATCTTTCCTTATTTGAACAGATGACCATCAAATGCTTTAGTGGAAGGGCATTTGATATAAGAATTCTGAATCTGTCCAATTCCTCCAGGGCTGAGCTCAGTGTTGCAAAACAGCCACTTTTTCTCTTCCATCTCCTGCACACTGCCTCACAGATAACACAGCAGCCACACTCCTGGTGGGTTTCAAATTGCTTATTGGGTACAGATTTATAAGACAAAAAGCCAGAAAAAAAGCACAGTTACCACAGGCTGCAGAATATACAGTACAGCTGTAGGTGGGCATTTTAAGGGAAACCATGGAGTAAAAGCCAGCTGCTGCAGGGTGCAGATGGCAAAGCCCAAGCCAGAGTCCAGGTTGCCTTTGTGGCAGCTGTCACACAATACTCTGCAGCTGCTTCCTACTCCAGCTTCTCAGATTACCACAGAATGCATAGCCCAGCTGATAAATATCTTTAGTATTATGGAGGAAAACTAAGTATTTGTTTACAAGATAAGACATGCTTGCCAAGTTTGTATTCAGTAAATTATGAAGTCTGTTTTGTCATACTCTGGTTTTGTGGTTACAAAGTAAGTTTTAGTAGCTAAAGAAGAAGTGTTGCAAAACAGTGTCATTAAGCAATCCTGAATTCAGAGTGTACAAATACAGACCAATTCCTGTTTAGTTTTAGGTAAGTACATACAGTGAAAGAATACCATTAGCTGAAGTTTTCATGCTGTTGCAGATGTCATAAGTTCATGGGAAAAATGGGTCACTATTTCTAGTGTGTCAAGAAAACATGGCAAATAGGGGGTTCAGACAGTCCTCACTTGTTTTATGGAATTATTTCATGCTCAGATCTGCTATGGAGCCAGAAATACTGGCCTGTATTAATTGCCTGTACTAATTGCTGGTAGAGCACACAGCCCCTGCACTCTGAGCTGGGATACTCTAACATATTGATGTTCCCTTTCAGTACAGGAGCAGCATGTTTTGCCTTCATCTCTTCTTTTGTGCCTGCAGCTTTTGGCAAGGTCATTTTAGGGGTAAGGGAGGTAGGAGGTGCACCTCAAGGTGCTAGTTTTTAGGTTGTTCACAACAGGGACTTTTATCCCAATGGAATTGGGAATTCCATTGCTCTCTTTTAGATCTCAGGAAAAATGAGGTTTTCCATGAGTATATAAAGAATGGGTGAGAGGAGGGAAGATGTGGTGAATAATGAGATGTCATTCTCACATGCAGGTGACCCATGAGGATCAGATGTGGGTGGAGTTCACGAGGCTGAAAATATCCCCAGGTTCCCCAGGACAGACAGAACCCTGACTTGCTCTTAGAGTTTCAGTTTGTCCCAGGCCTGGGACCATTCTGTTTTCAGTGCTGTAACAGTCTGTAACAGTTGGATAAACAGTGCTGTAACAATTTGGATAAAATCCTGGTTTTACTGAAACCTGCTAACTCCTCCAATCCTCAGCAGGACTAGAGTTTTAGCCTTTATTGTTTTTTCTCCTAAATACATATACGTGTGCATACAAAAGAAAGAAATGAGAGATATTGTTGTTCTATGTCCATAAAGTCACTGAACATATATAATGTTTGCTTCCCTTTATTCAAACCAAGAACTTAGGCCAAGTACTCTTTTTATATAAACTGAATACTGTGACTTTCAAAAAAAAAAAAAGTGATATTTTTTCATCATAAATTGGTATTACATTTTTGAAAAATATATTGTACAATCAAAGTTCTTTATTCAGAGTTACTTACAGTTACTTCTTTCTGAATGTCAATATTTGTGTCCCAGCTGAGGAAGAGAACCATCACAGAAGCAAATAGAAAATATAATATGAACAGTACATTTGCTGTGCTAGCAATCTTTCAGAGTGAGCAGATGCATAAATGTCTTTGGAGAAGGACATCACCACTGTGTGTTGTACATATTCACTAATTATAAATGTCTATTACAAGATTCCTAAGAATCCATCTGAGTTTCACCCCCCCACACACTTTTTTCCTACCTCTCCCAGTGTTCTTTGTATTTTACCTGAATGGGAAGGTGAATACATTACCATTTTCACAGATGACAACAGTGAAATATATTTGCTATTCCTCATCTTTTTTCCATAGTCTGCTCCCTTAATTAACCAGATGAATTACACTTAGTTCAGAAATTCTAAAAAGCCCTGATGGTTAGCTTTATTTTTTAAAGTATAAAGCCAAGTCTGTTGTGAAAAATAAATTATGGATCTCTGAAAGTAATTTCTTCCCATTTTTAAATACATATTGAATCAATTTTAAAACCTTAAATATTTAATTATTCTTTAAAATTAAGAAATATGTTGTATTTTAATAGTCCTGATTCTAACTTCTGGTTTCCCTCCATTTATTTTAAATCTTACAAAATACATAAATTTTTCAAATTTCATTTACATAGTAAGGAAATAGTGTATCAATATTATAAAATCCATATACTGTATCTTTCTGAAGGCAATATGTCTTTGCAGTGCTCATTTCACTATGCACACACTTTAATGCCAGAAAATAATAATATGATAATAGCTGGAAGTATGCAATAAAATTTAGGCTGTAAAATATGACTATGTATTACTAAAAATTAACAAAAACTCTTATACACGTATCCCTTGTAAGAAATTAAACAATATGATGTAATCCTGCAAGTTATTGGGAGATTGCATTTAATGCCTTTGCTGTCCCAAATAGAGCTGGATACCTGTTCAACCCAGTCTGCCTTTCAGGCATTTCTAGGGATACTTAAAATCTCTGCACATATATAATGCTTTCTGGCTGGAAATGAAACCATTGCCACACTGAGTTTTCAAAACTACTGAAGTTTTAGGCATTCATGTGGCCTGCAGTACTTTGAGGAAAAGTCATACTAGTTGTGAACAGCTCAAGAGGTTTTTTGTGAACACTGAGATACACAAAATGTACATATCTGTAGTAATCAAAGCATGGAAGTACCAGGAAAATAGACTAGAGTCCATATGCTAATTCCTCTTTGTTTATATTGCATATAATTGTATTTAGGATTTTTTGTTAGTAGCACTGCACTCAACCTATAAAATCTTAAAATCAATGTGATGAGACACCACAGCTTTATCCTCTGTGGTAACCACACACACACAGACACACTCTGGGCCTCCTAATCTCTTCATTTATTGGAGGCATAAAGGAGCTGACCTTTTAAATTCACAGTGAAAAAAGATCTTCAGAGTATGACAGAAATTCTGATTTTTATGTTTCTCTGAAAACCACCCGTCAAACCTTAGAATGTGACATATATTGCTGTTATAATATATTCTTTATATACTCCCATAATCATAGTTCTGCTATTTATTTTTTTTTCCTTTAAGTACAATATTATTTTTTAAAAAAACATAACTGAGGGAGTTTTAGGTTTAATCTCCTTTTTACTACTGTTTTTGCACAGTGTAATATTCATACATACAGGATCTGTCCTGAAGATTGCCAACCAGTTGACTCTTGCTGGATCCTCTTTTAACCTTCCAATTCAGTCACACTCTAAAGCTTTCTTTATTATACCAATATTTTACAAGCACAGCTCATGGCACTGATATTTTCCTCCTTTCCTTTAAGGTGGGATATCACATGATACTGTTGTTATACCATAGTGGTGATCCATTGGAGCTGTGCTCCCCTTACCTTTGGTAGAACATTTCTCCCTGTTTCTAGAACTGAGATTTGGCTGGCATTCCAGATCCTACATAATATCTTCCAGGAATGTTTAGGACATTATGTGACTGGTCAGGGAAAATTCATGCCAAGCACTGCCATGCATGCTAATTTCTGACAAACACAACCTTTTATCTGTCAGCTCATTGCAAGCCCTGGGAAGTCACTACAAAGAAGGAGCCCCTGTTGACTGGAGACTTGAACTTTGGAGCCTGTGAAAAGAGTGAAGGAACATATTGGTGTTCATACTGAGATGGATGTTCATGTAAATCACGAGGCAAACAGGGAAAGACTGAAAAATGGCTGGTTTATTGGAAGAGACTTGGAGTCATTTCCTGCTATTACCAAACTTGTTCTCTGTGAAGCTGGTATTTATAATCTTGATGCTGGCACTCGTAGCAGGCTGTTAAGAGGTTTGAAAGATCTGTTGTCATGTTTGCTCATATTCCATAATATGTTTTGGTTTAATCCACAGGTTTAATCCATTTCTTCTCACTCAAAGAAAGGGTGGGATTACCTGCTTGAGCCAAAAAGGATGCTCAGCACAGAGATGTTAGAAAACAAATTATTATTGTGCCGATGATCCTGTTACTGCTGTAATGAAGCTGGAATTACAGTTTTTACCTAAGCCAAGAAGTTGAGATCATTTTCCATAAACTGAGATGAGAAAGTTCACAGCACACTTATGTTCCAAAAAAGAGATTTTTTTCCCCCAAGTTTGCTTGTTAAGTGTCTAATTTCTAAGTTTATCCATAAAAAGGAGAGATTGATTAATCTCAGTAATAAATTGTGAGACAGTGGGTCTGGGAGCTAGATTTCTTGAAATTGCTGACCAAATTATTACAGAAGTTGTAGTTGAAATTTTAAGCATGCCTTATGCAGAGGACAATTACCATTTTATTTCGCAGTGTATTGAAATAAAACTGCTACATAGAGAAACCTGTCTCTTCTCATTTAAATAATTATAGACCTACCTTTTTATTTTTTTAGTAAACCTGATGGCAACAACTGCACACTGTCAGTAAAACAAGGCTATCTTTCTGCATAAAGTGACTGGCTGCATTTTAATTAAGAAATTTAAAAAGTTCAGAGGAAAGTGGCAAAAGTAATTAGACTCAAGAAAAGACTTCCATGTGAATGAGAATTGAAAAGTTTGAGTTCTAATGGACACGAATAAGAAGAAACATGAAGTAGACTTTTAAGGATAGGATATTTGCCAACTGCAAGCTGTGGGGATTCTCCCACCTTCCCTACTCTTGAGGATCTTTGTTAGACCCCAGAAATTGGAAAAAATGTTCAGTCACTTGCCTAACTGCTGTGCCACTCCAAAATTTGCCTAAGTCTCTTTAACTAAAAATGCATAGACAGTCTGCACTTTGTACCTCTCATATCTGGAAGCACCTTTTTATCCCTTCATAAACATATTCCATGCTTTAAAAGTTCACCATTATAGTTAGGGAGAACCACTGAGACCCCTCAGAAGTGTTTGGCAGAGCCTGCAGTTTACATCTAACCTGCCTGAGAAGCGACCACAGCCTTGTATAAGCTGCTCTCCCCTCCTTCTCCTTCGACTGCACTTGAAGGCGATGCCATTGAGAAAACAGGAGCAGAGAAAGGGAGAAGTGAGTCTCAGCTTACCCAATGTGGAAGGAGCCCAAGGACCCTTCTTCCTGACACATTGGCATGGGCACTCCTCCCTCTGCCAGGGAAAACCCCCCATTTTAGTCTCCAGTTGCTGCAGAGTTAGTGGCACACGGCCTGTAGATATATGGGTAAGCACATTGACCTTTCTTATAGGATTTCATGGTGGATATGGCAAGGGATGACTGATGATGGATGCGCCTGAGCTAAGGATTTCTGCACCACATGTTTCAAGTCTATTGCTCTCCTTAAGAGACAATATGGATATAACTATTTTATATTTTTTACTGTTAATATAATACTTGCATGTAGTCAGTTGTTATTTTCTGAACTTGTACAAGTCTTCTTTCACTTGGAATATATACATGAGGTTTGAGGATATATATGCTGTATGAAAAACTGCAGCACTAACACTAGAACACTCTTTTAATGTACTATAAAAGTCAAAAACTAAGCTTTGTTACCCCAAGAGAAAAGACCTTTCTGGCCTGATCTGTTACTGTAGAAACACCTCAATGTGAATGTTCCACTTCAATCATCATATTGGTGCAAACAAAGTACAGAAACCTCTTTATATCAGCATTTTTCTTAGCTCTTTAAAATACTATGTTCTGTGCAAGACAGTGTTTAAGAAAATACGACACAGAAAAGCAGGTGTGGAATGATATGAGTATGAAGGAGGTGAGCACAACTCCTCATCCCTACACCGCCAGCATTTTTAGTTCTTCCACGATGTCCACACTTCCTCTGTCTCCATCAGGTTACCAAGGAATACCAGGCCACACCACATCATGCACAAATGCATGCACACAAATAGGTGTGGCTGCATGGGTGTGCAGGAAGCAACCAGTATGAAGTAGGACAGCTGTGCTGATAGCAAGGGCAGGTTTGTGTGGGTAAAAGCAGACACATTTAGAAATCTAGGACAACAGGAAACAATGGCTCAAGAAAGCCATAGGTAAGAACAGGCAGCTCATCTATTAAGTCATGATTCATTCATGTGACAAAGCCCCATATCAGAACTCAGAGTAATTACTGTTGAGTCATGCAGACAAGGAGACCAGCTTGGAGCTGGCAC
Organism: Molothrus ater; assembly: GCF_012460135.2. NCBI lineage: Eukaryota > Metazoa > Chordata > Aves > Passeriformes > Icteridae > Molothrus > Molothrus ater. The sequence goes on along the minus strand of NC_050480.2, from coordinate 95,977,058 downwards.
AGGCATTGCCAAGTGATACAGCAGCAATCACCTGGGTGGGGACAAGGGAGGTGCCGCTTCAAAATCCTGGGCAAGGCCAAACGCCACACAGTGAGATCAAACTACCTGTGTTTATTATAAAATAAAACATTTTAAATTCTGTCTGGATATGAAGAAAACTAAAAAATATTACAAGCTACCTGATTTTTGCTGTGCAGCCTGATATATTAACTTCATTAGGAATAAGCTGTCCTGCCATGTCCCTCTCTGATACTTGCTTCCAGCTAAAGAAGGAACAGGTACCGTGGGAATAAGCAGAAGCAGAAGTGAGAGGGTGAGATAGTTTCATGTAAAGCTTGGCCTTTCTCTGGCTTTGGAGAGGCCCTGTCAATTCTGGGCATGATAATATTCATGCAAAAACCTATCTGCTCACATTTTCTTGCTTTCCTTTGCATGGTGACTTTGCAAAACTATGTAAAGATGATTTATGCATGACGTACAAGAGGGCTGGCAATGAGTCACAGTCAAAATGCACAAGTTCATTCAATGGAATGTTTCACACTACACCAGTTATTATTTGAATTCACTGCCCTGGTTGAAAATTGCTCCCCTGCTTTGCACAGCAAACAAATAAAATCCAGAGGTAACTAAGCTACCTAAGCTAGCTGGGAACACAGCCACGTGTCTTTGGGAGGCTTGTCCTGACGCAGTGAGGGATGAAGTGAAGTGTGCTTTGGGGAGCTGCTGGCCCTCAGGAGAGTGCAGGACGTCAAAGTGTTCTGTCAGCACTGCCTGATGAATTGAGTATTTCCAGGCGTGCCCTGTGCAGCAGGGGCTCAAAGCTGATGCAGTCACAAGGCAGGGGAGCCTCATTCCCAGGCTGGAGGGGGCTGCCCTTCCTCCTTGGCCTGTTGCTGCTCCTGTGATGCTCCCGTGTGCCAGGATGGAGTCTGTCACTGTAGACCAGATTTTTGTGGATCTTCAGCATGTGTTCCTTTCTCCATGAGGAGTGAGACATTCCTCCTGGCTATTCAAACCAAAACTGACAGGCAGCCAGGTTCGTCCTATGTAGGTTTATTGTGAGGACTCCCCATTTTCCTCTTTAAAATGCATGGAATTCATAGAAATGCATACACCTTGACACAATCGTTTAAGTAAAAAAATGTAATACTCAGCAAATATATAACATATTGGCAATAGAAAAGGTTTAGTAAGATTTTTGTCTTGTTAGCATCTAGGTGATTAAATACATTTTTGGGGTAATAGATTTCCATTATTATGTTGAAAGAAAAATTAAATTTTTCAGTCATTAGCTAAAATAATACTGGTATTGTTATTTTGCAAGTAACTCTGACTTGGAAATCTTTGCTTAGGGAGTACTGATTCGAGATTTTGAGAATCTGGAAATGAAAAAAATGCAAAATAAAACAATTCATTAAGAAGTTGTTATGATTAGCTTTCCTTACCCCTCTGCAGAAAGTTTATGCTACTGCTGGTGGCTTTGCAAATGAGTTTGTCTTGGAGGAGCCTAAAAAATCTTGATCCCACTTGGAGACAGGGAGTTAAAAGCTGTAAAGCTGAGGGTAGGACAGAAATCCATTTATTGGCTACTCTAGACTTCTAATCCCTTTTTTCCCTTAATAAATAGAAAAGTCTAATTTGAACACCTCAGAAATAATTGAAAATATGTGTAGAAGGACTGTGGAAAGATAGATCATCTTTGCTGTATTACAGACAATTGATGCAGTTTATTACCTGTATATTGTTTTTCATCTGTGCATATTATCTATGAAAGTGGTAGCTAAGAGAAGTTATGAGGATAAATTTTTCAATAAACCCTCTCCATTTAAACTGTATTCGAAAGAGTAACTTTTTATATTTTCAGTGTTTGAAATGTGTTTCAAACAAATCCAAATAACTCATGCAAATCTTTCATCTCACTAAATTAATGAAGAGTTTCTGACTTTTAAGTAGCTATTCAAGAATGCATTCTCTTGTTTTCATAATCTTTTTTCTGTTGGAAAAGTGGGTGTCATGTGAGTCATTTCTTTTTGAGTTGCATAAGCCAAAGACTTGCGTATGACAGCTGGCCAAATTTACTTCCCAATTAATATAAATAACACAAATAGCTCCTTTCCTTAGTTAAAAAAACCCACCTTGCTATACAGTACATATTATGCACTCAGATAATAAGGACACCAAAAAATTGCTACCTAGAGTGTGTCGAGATATACAGCATTTCACATGTAATCTAAAAAGAGATATACTATCTCAAACATTGAAATAAACAAGGTTTTCATCCAAGAAAGAGAAGACAAATTATGCAAACAACCTTGGCAGAAAATTTAGAATGGTCAATGCTTGTTTTGAGATGAAAGCATTCAAAATGTTACCAGCAGGAAGAAAGTTTCCAGTGAGAAGAAACTTCAACAACCTTTTAAAAAATAGAAAATGAAAGAATCGTGGTCCTGAGAGCAGAAATGGGCCTGACTGTCCCTGCCCACCTCCCTGGATGTCCCTGCCCAGTACCCCATGTCACCCTCCTGGAGCCCCCATTCCCTGCTCCAGTGATGCTGTGGCAGAGCTGGTCTCCAGCCCCCCAGCCCTGCCATGGGCCCCACATCCTGCCCTGGCCAAGCCCACCCCCACGGAGGTGCCTGGGGCTGGGGCTGCCTCAGCTCCCTGCTGGGCACTGGGGTGGCCCTGGCTGCCAGACCCTGCCCTGCCAGGCCCCTGGGGACTCCCTGCCACTCCATCCCCCGGGAACTTCCCCGGGTGCTGGGATAGGATGGAAGCATCACAGGGCTGCTTTCAGTCCTGCAAAAACATACACCTGCATTCCTCACCCAGATCTCTTTACAGTGCCTTTTTTTTTTTTTTAATCAAAAAAATTATGTTTAAAACACAACCACATTAGGAAGCCTGCCTTTCTGAGGTAAAGAGCACATACGTGCCAGTGCTGGAAAGGCAGAGATTTCCCATCCTTTCTCTCAATCAGAGAGCAGCTGTCAGATTTTTGAGCAGCATCTCAACAGCAGCTGTCAGATTTTGTGGACTATTTCCTGACTATTTCCAATATCAGGCACCTTCATAATCTGTGGTTATTAATGTATTTTTAACTTCCAACAGAAAACTTCCAGTAGGTATGCCAAATGAATCACAATGTTCAAAGCTTGCCTAGTGCTTCTAACACAGATTAGAAAGAACTACAAGAAAAAGCTGAAGCAAGTAAAAACTGCAAAACAGAACAACACCTGCTGCCCCAGAAGCAGCTTCAGGAGTGGAAGGAAGCCCTCCCACAGTTGCTCTCCATGCTCTGGGCAGTGCCACACAGCACATCTTCATCCCATAGGTTAACATCTGACTCCAGCTCAACTTCTTGTCAGTGAGGTTCCCTTCTGCAAACCTCTTTTCCACCCAGTCAGTGTCCCAGTTGCAAGACTGTGCAGTATTTTCACATCCTGGGTGCAAGACACTGCATTTATTTTTGGTGAGCTTCATGAGGTTTCTCTTTATGAGAAACTTTCCTGCTCAAGACAACCCTATCCTCCAGCACACAGACTGTTCATCCCACTTTGGTGCTGGGATGTTCCACCCTATCATCCCAGTCATCAATAGATGTCAAAGAAAAACAATTTTGACCCCAGTATCAGTCCCTGGGAAACACCATTAATAACTAGACACCAACTTGACTACAAACACCATGAGCTCATTTCTGCACCCATGTTTCAGTCTACCTGTCTACTCAGTTTGTCTGTTAAGATGCTACCAGAGAACATGGCAAAAATCTTGCTCAAGTCAAGGTCAATTAAATCTATTGCTCTCCGATTGTTCACAAGGCCAGCCATTTCATCACAGAAGATACTCATGCTAGCCAGGCAGGGTTTGCTGTTCATAAATCCATTATGGCCATTCACAGTCCCTTTCTGGGCCTTCATGCACTTGGAAATGGCTTCCAAGTTTATTTGCTCTGAAAACTTTCCCAGGAACTGACTTGAGGCCAAGTGTCCTGTAGCTGTCCTGTAGATAGAGCTTCCCTTGTGCACTTATGAAAGTGCCTTTTTCTTGTCACTGGGAAACTCCCCTAACCATCACTGTTTTCAAAGCTGATGGAACCTGGTTCTGCAACACAGCTGGCCAGTTCCCTCAGCATGAGATCTGCACCTGTGGATATCTTTACATCCAAAGTGCTTAAGTAGGCCATATTTAGATCCTCATGGCACTGTGTCTCTCCCTCATACTCAGTCAGTCAGCAGAGACCCAGAGATGTCTGGAGAAATACCTGCTTAGTAAAGACTGAGGTGAAAAAGGTTCTTATCTGTGATTTTCATGTTCTTTTTCAACCACCACATTCAACAGTCAGTCTTGCTGACAAGGTACCTACAGAAAATGTTTTTTCACATTTCTCTCCAGGTTTAAATCCAGCTGAGCTTTGGCTTTTCCCTGCATGCCTGGGCAATGTCTCAGCACTCCTCCCATATAACCTGGCCCCACTACCACCTTATGTACACTTTAGCCTCAGTGATGTGCTCTGCTTTCAACCAAGCTGGCTCCCAGTTATGCTGGCTAGATTCCCTGCTTAAACATATTCAGGAGTTTTGGACAAAAACAAACTATTAACTTACTATATACAAGCTTTTTGTTTAAAAAACATATGGCTATTAGCAACAGCTATTTGGAATAGCTTTGATGTACACAAGCCAAGAATATATCTTTTTTGTCTTCCAAATTCATCAACAAAAATAATTGTAAAACAAAATGAAAATACCTATCTAAAGTTTTTCTTCTTCCTAGATTTCTCATATTTATTTCTTACTACCAAGTATCTAAGACTATTTTCTGCTTCCTTTGTATACAGATGTATAGATAAAGTAACATGCCATCAGCTTGTGTAAGTAAAACACAGTAAATCATCCAACAAGTAATACACCTCCACAATAGTCATCTTAACTATTTTATTGACTATTAGAAATTCAGATTGCTTAACTGTTTTATCTTCATTAGTCATCTACTTAATTTTATTTTTGTAAGTCTTTTATTATAATACATCCTGTATTCTAATACACCTAATGCGTTTTTATATACCTAATATGTTCTAATACACCATAGTACAGACACAAGAGTTGTGCTCATAAAAGCTATTGAGTCACTGATTGGTAGAATCATGCACATTTTCATGCTTCATTACAACATCATAAGTCAAACACAAATGACATCTTCTCATTTACTGCTTTGATTGCCATGTAAAATTGAAAAATCACGAAGAAACTTACCCAAAAAAAAAAAATTCCAAAACATTTTCCTACAAGGATTGGAAAAATCCGTAGAAACCAAATCAAATGAGTCATGAGATAGCACGTAATTATCTTTCAGCTTTTTTATTGTCTGTGTTTATGGCATGAAGGTTTTTCCCTCTATGAACTGTAAATCTCTTTAACCATGCATTCTGCCTTCCATCACCTCCTCACATCTCACAGACGGAGCAGGAGGAGGACGTGTCAATGTGAAAGCTACACAGGTAGCATTAAAGTAAGGAAAGCAATTGGGAGGATTGATTTTTCATAAGTGATGTGTGGTGACTCAGTGCTTCTGTTTGGAACTACTCCACCTTTGAGATGAGAGCATGACAGGGAAACTGTCTCTCCCATCCAAGTGCCCATGGCCAGACTTGCATTCTGCTTTTGGCCCTGCTGTGTCACATTGACCTTAACCCCAACAGCCCTAGAGATGTAAAGGAAGCATTTCAGCCTGACCACCCCACTCCCAGGACTGACAGCAATTTATGAATGTGTCAGATGTAATTTCTTTAAAAGATACATAGAATAAGTGGGTTGCAAAATATTACAAAATGCAGATACTTTCACAATGTAAGCTTGTAGCTGAGAGTCAAGTCTGTACCTGAGCTAAAAGACAGACGGATGCAGCAGTCTGGATCCAGTTTCCTCAATCCCCTGTGCTTGCATCAAGGGAGGGTCACTGCCAGTCAGCCTAGAGATGCCTCACTGGGACTCCCATTGCAGGTCTTGAGGCTTTAAACGTAAACTGTTTAGTAAATTGGGAGGTCCAGTCTTTCACCCCTGGAAGGGCTTTGGTAAAGATTAAAGATGGATAAAACACAGAGGTAGAAATGGATTATAATCAGATGTGTTAATGGCTGAGTCTTTGAAATGAAAATCTCAAAAAAGAAAAAAGAAAATTTATACGTTTGTCAGCTGCAGAGGGTATCTGAGACTGACCAACAAGGACAAGATTTTTCCCATGTGCTCTTGAGAAATGTATGAAGCAATTATTTCTGGAGTGTTAGGTACATATTGTATTTATGATTATTGAGGCTACTGAAACTGTAAGGTATGTTCCCCCACATCTTTTTCTAATTTCTCATACTGATGCATCCCAGATCTCATCACTCACTACACACAGAGCTGGGGGACACCAGCCCAAGCTGTGGACTCTCCTGGAGGAGCCAAGGACATGGAGGCTCAGTGCTAGCACTATTTTACAGAAATCATGATCCTAAATAATGCCAAAGTGCACATATGCTTTAGGGATCACAGGGTGGACTCATGTTATGAAACTCAGGACAAATATTCATGTATATATGGTCAAGCAGGAATCTGGATTCTCTTAAGATGTGTGAGGTAAAAGTAAGGTGGATTTCTAGTCTCCTTGTCTCCTTGCAGTATTAATACTCCACTTCTTCTTCCAGGTATTGAAGTGGGAACCCCATATCCATAACTTCCCAGGGTCAGATCAGCAGAGCTTATGCTGGTTGCTCTGGAGGTTGACAATGGGACATTAGCACCATGTGCATGTCACCTGGGTAGGAGGTGGTGCAGATGAGAAGCAGGTGCCAGGATGTCACATGAAGCCCAGGTGCCTGGACCCTCAACCTGCACCAGCACACGTTGTGTATTTGGTTCTCTGCTGCTACTCTGAAGTGAGACAATCCTTGCTTCCTAAAACTCTCCTCTGTTTTTCACTGTGGATCCAGTGTGCTTCACATTGCTCAGAAAGCCAGACATTTCCAGGGAAGGCTGATCCTGCTGTGCCTGTGCAGGACCAAGAACATGCATGAACAGTAAAGCTGCTGATCCCAGGAAGTGCCAGAGTGATGATGTGCTCCATTAGCTCATCCAGCTGAAAGACTGAGGATGGTGTGAAGCATCTTGGCTGGGATGGTGCTGTGCCCTATGGCAGTAGAGCCAAGGGCCAAGTTTACCTTGCAGACTGACTTGCACACTGAGTGAATGCCCCCAGAGACATAATCTTGATACTCATCAATTATTTATCAGGAAATAAATTTATATATGATTCCATAAAATTACAGTCTTCACTATACAAATTACTTATTAAACAAAACAAGAAAGTAAGAATAACCCTAAATCTCTGGCTATTGTTGTTAGGGTGCTGCATAGAGCACTTAAAAGTCTGCTGTAGTTTTGGCTCTGACCATTCACTAGCACTGTTGAGGTACAGAGGAGGTAGCAGCCAGTCTGAACCCAATGCTGAGTGTGACTAGCAGCGTTTTCTATGATTCAAACTGTTTAAACAAGTTATGGACCCAAAACCTGCTCAAAGTCAATTGAAAGGTTTTCTTTGCTAGGATTTTAATTCTCTTTGTTTGGAGAATTAAAATCAAGGTGTAGCTAATCCCCACCGATGCTTTTATTTGTCATAAAGTCTTTGGCCATGTCTGTTTTTACCAGAAGAATTCTTGGGACACCTACAGTTGTTAGTTTTTGTGGACTAAAGTAGGTTTCTCATTACCTAAAACTGTTTGGATCCATCTGCTAGTAGTCTTTTCATCCAAGTCTCAGTCCTGTATGCAGGTACAGAAGATGTTTACTAGAATCATGTCTTTATCTTACACCAAATGTTATTAAAAGTGGGACTATGAAGAGTTCTTCTGCAGCTCTGTGCTCTGATTTCTCAGACATCAATAGTTTTCTTGTCCAGACTATGTTTTCTTAATATTAGAAAAAATGTGGTTTTGTCATGTTCTTATCCTTGATTTTCTTGCATAATTTGGCTTCCAGAGAACAACTGGCAACTAGAAAGCAATGTTTCTAGTATAAATATTTCTCATAAAATTATATTCTTTCTTCATTGTTTCTTTCCCTTTTACACCCTTCAGATTCATTATTTTCCCCTTTTCTTGAGTTTCCTTTAAATACATTTTCCTGAAAACATGGCAGTACTGCCAAGGGAATCTTTGCTTTTCTTGACATTGCATTGTACCTCTGATTTTAGCTATTCTCATAGAAAAGAGAGAATATTTGTGCTGAAGAGCAGAGACCAACAGAAACATGAATATCAGAACTGGGAATAGAAATATCACCAGAAATCAAATCTTCCTTTAAATGCCCTTGGTATGAGGAACAACACACTGAATGAGGAGAAAAATTCCTATTGTCTAACCATGTATGCAGGCAGAGAAGGTTAAAATTAGATGGGCTGTTTGCTACTTCTCACATGCTGGTTTAGATTGCATCAGCAGCTCCATGCCTGCTCTACTATAAAAAGATTAGTCAAAGCCAATGCAAGGAAAACATTGAAATTGTAACACACTGGAAAGGAAAAAGAAAATAACTGTGTATCATTAACAGTCCAAATATTTACCCTCAAGCATTTTTTTTAAATCCTTTTATTGGTGTTTTGCCCACTTTAAACAATACAAGTTACGAAGTTACAGTATTATTAGTAGTACAGTAATTATACAGGCCAAAAGAAAAAAAGAAAATAAAATATATTACAGTACAATATATTGTACTGTAATTGTATTGAATAATTACAATACAATGCTTCCATAGAAAGGATAAATAGTTAAAATTAGCATGTGTGGTAATCCATGTGATCATCCAAACCTATGTTTGAATCACTGATTCTAGTAAAACAGCAAGACAAACCACAGTGACACATGGCTACCTTAAACAGACACAGTAAATCTCTCACAGCACCTGTAGTTTATAACTCAGAGAATTGGGAGGAATCGGGGCAGAATCTTAACCTGAATTCTAACTGCTTGATAAGTTTGATTCAGTTAGAAAATAATTCCAAATATTAGGGAAAATATTTCGCATTCCCATTCTATATGTAAAAAATAAAGCAAACAAAAAAGTGTTTTGAGATCATAGCTTTATCTAATTTTCTATCTTTACTGAATTAAAAAGTCTAGCATTATATTGTGAATCTTGCAATACATGGATTTTATTAACGTTTGATTAACACATCAAAAAATGAAGAGTAACTTCTTTGGTTATTGAATGATATTTCAGAAATCAAGTCTTAAATTACCTGTGATAGTTACCTATAAGATTTTTTAAATTATTAATTTTCACTTCTGCAGGAAAAAATGGTGGGTCAAATGTTTTAATGAAAAGTTTTTGCCAAAAGAGAAGAGTGTTTTTTTGATGTAAAAAACCCCTAGTAGTTAATTCAGAAATACAGAGTCACTTTGCATGAGCAAATTTATTTAATATCTTGCTAACTCTTAATTTTCAAAACCCTTCTTTCTTTAAGAATGTTTTCTGTATTTTTCTTTTCACAAGGATAAATCAGTTATTTAAAAACTTATATCTACATTTAATAATCAGTTACAAGTAAACTTTATTTATGCATTTAATTCTGGCTTTTTCTAGTAGGTGGAAATAGCCAAATATTTCCAGGTAAAGTTCACATTTAATCAAAATCTATAGTCAAGAGAAAGGTCCACTATGCTCAGTGTAGTGAAAATACAATTTCAAAATTGAATCAGCTCATATTTCAGTAAGTGAACAGATAAATAAATTAGTTTCATGTAAAAACAAAACAAAACTAATAAAGCAGGCTGGGAATTCATTATTGGCTGCACCAAATCCCCTTGTAAAGAGTTTTTTGTGAATAAAAGTTGTAGGTCTTGTCTGAACAGTTAGAGACTTTAAAGACAAGACAGAAAAGGAGTCACAGTGAGAAGAAGAAATTGTAAAAGGTCAGGTCAGTATTGTTTTGAATAAAAAGAGTTTAATGAATTTGCATAATTTGACAGAAGAGACATGCTTTTTTCCTACAATGTTCAGTGCAGGGAAATGGTAGAGGATATTACAGATTGCTCCCACTACCCTTTTTGTATGCTATGAAGCCAGATCCTTACTCATGGGGACTCTTTGGAGGCTCAGGAGGAAGGTGGGGTCTAAAGATGAGTCATATCTAACATAGACTTCAAAGTGAACTCCTTACATGCTGACTGGTTACTACTACTTTAATGGGCAATGAAAATAGCCTGAAAATATACTCTAAGTCATAAATACATACAGCATTTTTTTAAATTGAAAGTAATAAATTGTTAAAGGGATTAGAATAATAAACAGAGGAATAGTTACTCTGTTTACTGGGGTTCAGTGTACTCTTTCTAAAACATCCTGCCTTGAATAGCAAACAGTTTCAGAAGCTTCAAAAATATCTAAATAAGAAATGGGAAATCTCCAAGATTTAGAAAGGGAAAATGGTAAGAAATTACTTAAATAGTTATTGACCAACAAACTGATAACACAGTCTTCAACTGCCTGTATCAGGTTCCCTATTTACACTTCCATTACATAATCTAATCAACATATCTTAAAATATGTGCATGGTCAAGATTAGCAGATGGCCATCTTTCTCTGCTCAGAAATATCTCCAAAAGCTGGTCTCTGAATAGCAGTTGGCAGGAAAAATATGCAGATGGCTGAAGTAACTTTAATATACATCCATTTCTGATACTGAATTAAATTAAATAGATAATTACACATCATAATCACTGATGATTAATTACAAACAACAGACATAAAATATATATGTTTCATATGTTAGTTCTTCAAGTGGACTGCTGGGCATTGAATAAAAATATTAAAACCCAAAATAGATATGCTGGCCAAAACAAAGCCAAGGAAAAAATCCATAACTAGTCAATACAACAGATCTCTTGCACTGTAGCCTGAAGGTCAGTCGTCTGTGACTCTGATGGCATGTCAAGAAGAGTGATTTGCTTCAGCTGAAAAGAAGTCTGACCATAATTGAAATATAGTCAGTCTGCATTAAATTTAGATCCCTTTTTTTCCACAGAACACCAGGAGACAACCTGTATTGTGTACCCACAGGCATAATAAAGAACACAACAATTGAGCATGAATTAGAGAGCTGAAATAGCTTTAGGCTACCTATGGTTGGACTGCAAAGATATAGCAGTGGTTTCTTAAACCATTCAAAATAGTCATGGACATCATTAAATTGCAAGTTCCATTCTGGACTGGTGTATCATCTATAGCACTGCAGAACAAATCGATGTCTATCCTTTACCTTGGCCTACTGGCCTCCACACCAGTGCTACTCAACGGCAACATCACACACGGCTTTTGGGTCCTCTGAATCCTCCTTCAGGCTGCTATTAGTGGTGCCAGAGTTTGTGTGTCCCTTTAATGTAATGGAATTCTTCCCCAAAATTGCTGAATCCACACATAGATCAAACACAGCATCATCATCAAGGTGATGCTTCAGCTAAAATATTTTCCTGTTTTGATGAGAGGCTCATACTGTATTATGTATTATGTATTACTGTATTATATACTACATCCTTACTGAAATACATGTTAAAAGAGAACAAGGGAAAAGATGGGGATAAAAAAAATGTCTTTCACTCAATTTTTATTAGAGGAAGTTTCAAAGAATTTGCCATGTTTCCTTTTTCAGTAAAGATGCCCCCCTTTCCTTTTAACAAGAAAACATAAATTATACTCAACAAAAAGGGATCTCATGTGTCTGCACCACCTTGGTTATTGTATCAGTTTGACTGTGGTGTAGTAATTACTGTAGCATCTGAGCACAGCACAGCACAGCGTCAGCAATGACAGCTTTACCCTAGTGTGATGAACAGCACATCGATCACTTGCATGAACCTCAGCCCAAGTCCATTTCAAATGTTTACTCACATCTTCCTGGTCACCAGCCTCAATTATTAATTCTATTTTTGTCACTACAGAAGTGATCTCCTGCAGGCACTGAATACTTTCCAACAAATAACCCTATCCTGGTCCCATAGGATTCCTGAGTCTGAGTTTGAGATTCTTTTTTCAGTTAAAACTCGGAAAAGATAGAGGAGTGGATTAAGATAGTACACACGGGAGCTGCCAGAAGGAAAAGATAGCTACAAAGAGCCATGGTACTTACCTGTCTACTGACAACGTTTTTCCTATTGGAAAATCAAGTTTCAGTAATTGTAACACTATCAAACTGTTCTAAAGAGTATTAAAGATGAAGACTATGCCCTGCTTCAGGTTTAATCATGTTTTGGTTTTGTTTAATTGTAGTTTCTAGGCATACCTATTTTGAAATGACATTTTAAAAGTATTTGGAAACAGTGAAATATCTCCACTTTCTCAACTTACCATGTTTCATAGCCTTTTTTTTTTTCTATTATTGCTTTCCATTCCCCATCAGTCCACTCACACTTAGAATAAAATTTCCTTGGGAAACTTCACTTGTAAAACATCAGGAAGATTGAATGTACCCAGCTACTCCAGAGAGTAAGATTAAACCACCTCCACTAAGCTTATGCAACTCCAGTTGAGAAGTTCATAATTTCAAAACCAGGTGTCTTACTGAACAATTTTACTCTAAAATGCTGGATTAATGAGTTTGATATATTATTTCAGTGACTAACTGGACCCATGGCTTATACCATGGGTATATATATTGCATAAGAGTAATTGTACATGAATGGCATATTTTTCTGATGTACTTTTGTAGTGTTCCAATTCAAGTGCCAGATGATAGAAAAATAAAACTAGGGGTATGGAGAGAAGAAACTGAAATGGGTATTTAAATGTCTTGGACTGTATTATCATTCTGACATTTTAAGACAATGTATAATTGTGAAATCTGAATTTCATGAATGTTACAAGAGTTTTGCAATTAATTTAATCTTTATAATAGGTGAAGGCAAGGCATGTTACCAAATATATTTAGTTGTCAGTGATTTATATTATGTGACTTCTCTACATAAAGGAGAGATATAAATTTTGTTTATGGACCTGAAACAAAACTTCCTGTATTTATCTTGAGAATAAAATACACTTGAGGCTATTTAGCATCTATCATTGTTTAAAATGGCTTATTATATTATGTCTTTTGTATTATACCTTTACATAATTTTGCCTCTGAAATTTATAATACACACAAATTTCCATTAAAAATTTTATTTAAAAGATAGGAAAATCTTTGTGATGTATAGCCAGTTTCACCAAAAAGTATTAATGATTTTCTGCAGAAACAAATAGCAGTGATCAAGTGTAATTTTAAAAAAATTTAATTAATCATTAGGAGTTAACCTTAGTCATACAGAATTTTAAAGCAAAAACTCTATTCAGGAAGTGTATTGATTTAATTACACTTTTTATACTCTTAGGCAAAATGTCTAAGGTATGCTCTGAATTGTATATTATATGATGTCTTGATTACTTGCTTGTTAATAATTGTATCACTCATCTGGAAATAATCTTCTGACATTTAGCTTTACTCTGTGTGCTTTTTAAAGTGAGATGTGATTTAGCTGAGGCAAGGAAAAGAACATGAAGTAGGAAGCATATGGAATTAATTATTTACTGTGTAAATCTACATTTACATTCGACTGTGCTAGACCACATAAACTGGGGGTTTTAAACTCCTGCTAGCTATGGATGTGGATGATGCCCTTTTTGGATTCATCTGCCCTCTGCCTGCCCTCTGCACTTGCTCCCACAGCTGCTGATCCACCCATGAGATCTGCTCATATTTAGAAGTTCCAGCTCAGCACTGATGGTTTGGATAGCCAGGCTAACAGTTTTGTCACTGTCATATTTTCTGGAAAAATCTCCTAGCCCAGGAGTCTTCTCCTGGGAAGCTGAGAAGCCTCAGAGAAAAAGGAAAACAATATTATCTCATTTGCTTCTCCTGTGTTTTGCTGCTTTGGAATGTTGGAGATTGTTCATCCAACATGTGAATTGTTTTTATTTATTGACCAAGCTGTGTCGGACTCTGGAGAGAGAGACACGAGTTTTTCTTTAGCATCTTTTAGCCTTCTGTCTGTATCTTTACTCTTTAGTATAGTTTAGTATTTAATTATTATTTAATTAATTGTATTGAATCCTTATTTAATTAAATTATGATTTAATATAATATAGATCATAAAATAATAGATTAGCCTTCTAAGAACATGGAGTCAGATTCATCATTTCTTCCCAACGAAGGGGGACCCAGAAAATACCACACAGTTTAGGTCACTGCATTGTCCGGACCAATAAAAAGATGCAGTGCTAATAATGTATAACTGAAGCTAAGACAAGCCACTGCAGATGAGAAGTCCTCATGGGAGCTACTGCTGCAGAGCATGGCTCACACAGAGGCTTTGGAAAGGATACATACCCACAGCTAAACTTTCATGTAGTCTTCAGGATGTAGTGTGGGCAGGTCATAATCTGGCTAAATTGCACCTTTCAGTGATGATGTTCCCATCCAGACATAAAATGCTTTGGTCATACAAACCCTGACAATGTTGTGCAAGATCTAGGTGGGAGCTAGCTCTCAAGAGCAGAGCACAAATCCTAACATGCTCTGAGTTCTGCACTGATGGCTAACCATGCTGATCTAAGTTAGTATCTACTTTGACCTGTCTAGGCTTGTTCAGCAAACAGGGAAACTGGCCTGCAGGCCTGCTGACAGTGCAAAGGAAATTTCAAAGATGGATTTGGTTGCAACACATACTTTGTTTGGGGTAATATCTTCAACATAATAACCAGTCTGGAGAAGACAAGGTTCTAGGAGATCATATAGAAGCCTTCTAGTATCTAAAGAGAGCATAAAAGAGGGCTAGAAAGGGACTTTGCACAAGGACATATAATGATAAGACAAGGTGGAATTACTTTAAATTGAAAGACAGTAGGTTTAAATTAGATATTAGGAGGGAATTCTTTACTGCGAGGGTGGTGAGGCACTGGAACAGGTTGCCCAGAGAAGTTGTAGATGACCCATCCCTGGAAGTGTTCAAAGCCAGGTTGAGTGGGGCTTTGAGCAGCCTGGTCCAGTGGAAGGTATCCCTGCCCATGGTAGGGGGCTTAGAAGTTGCTGATCTTTAAGGTCCTTTTCAACCCAAAAAATTCTATTCTTCTATAATAATGTAGTTTTATTCTGTACTACAGAGTGGACTTTCAGCAGTTATTATTGGGCATGGATAGACCATTTTCCAAAACAATTTCCTATCAGGTTACAAACACACTTCATTCTATTAATTTCACTGTTTAGTGGTTAAGATTAGCAAATAGTTTCTATTTCCAAGGCAATTAGGGGGGGAAAAGTGATTGTAACATCATATTTCCTGTCACTACTACTTGTTCCTGCATGGATGGATATGATAGAGGAGAAACATTACACTCATGTCCTTAAAAATATTATGTCTAATATATTATGTAGCAAATTATAAAAATTAATAAATTGCCCCAAGTAAGTGAATTGAGTCTTCCAACTATTTAAGTCATACCTCACTTCCCACAAGATCTCAGTGGATCAGGGATTCAAGTTTCACTGTGGTGCATGCCATCCAAGTCCAAGCAGAGAGCTTGGAATTGCCCCTGCAGAGCTCCTCATTCAAGCATCGTGCCTCAAGATCTGAGAGGTGCAGAACTAATGAGCTGTTTTCCAGTCATATTTAGACACATCATAGTAGATCATTGCAATTTAAATATTTCCTATTGTTATACTGAACAGTATGTAAAGCAGACAACAGATGTGCTGATTCTCCTCCTCCAGCAAGCTGAATTAACATTCATTCCTCTCCCGTTGCAAGAGACTGGTGCTGCATTACCGCAGCCTACTCAGATAATTTAAATGCAGTCAGAGCCAAGATAAGATAAGAAAATGGGCAGAGTCATGTTTCCAGTTGCTCCTTTGCAAATCAGAAAGAAGAATCTCTCATTCAAAAGCGAAAACAATAGAAAAAAACCCCAAAGTAAAAAACAACAAAGCAATTAAAATGAAAAGGGAAAGCTAGAACAGGAGCTGGCGCATCCCAGAATTAGTGTGTCTGTCTGAGTTCAAATGTCAAGTTTGCTACTTGAATGGTGTCTCAAAGGTGCTGTATATCACCTAGTAATTTCTGTACTGCTTTCTCCTGCCACCTTCTACCAAGAGCACATGTCAGAAAATTAGGCCCAAGGTTTTATTTAGATAAGAACAGGACAATGTATATTAGACTGATGATAGACATAATTTAATATATTGTTCCATCTTTTCATCTATACTCAATGCACCAAAGTTATTGTTAAAGAACTTGAATTAAACTTATCCAACATAAATAAAATTTGTTGCCAGTACTGTGATGCTTGAGGATTTTAAAATATATTTTAGTTGCTGAAAATTTATGTGCTTTTTGAATACATAAAATAAACTTTTCCTGTTAATGGACACTAACCTCCATAGCAGGAGTAATTAAAAATACACTGTGATCATGATCCATGAGAAAACAAATACAACTAAAATAACCCATGAAAAGTGAGAAATTAAGTGGATATATTAATTTCTGTATGTTTTATATAAGAGTTTAATGTAGGTCCTCCTGTATACCTTTAACATACCCTGTATTTGTAATAATACAAAACTTTCAGAAGATCTTTATCTGTATGAAAAGCAAACTATATTACTAGAAATGGTATCCTATAAAATATAGAGCCATAGATTCACAGAATCACTTTAGGTTGGAAGAACCTTAAATATTGTCTAGTTCCAACCCCTTGCCTTTTATGATCATCATAATCAAGTGGTTTGGGCTGAAAGGGACATTTACATTCATCTAGTTCCAACTGCCTGCTGGGGACAGGGACATCTTCACTAGATCAGGTTGCTCAAAACTCCATCCTTCATCCTGGCCTTGAAGACTTCCAGGGTTGGAGCATCCACAGATGACTGCTGGTTCTTAAGCATGCTAAGAAAAATGTAATTTATAATGGAAAAACCTGTAATTCCCAACAGTTTGTATTTATTATTAGGAGTTGCCAAATGGGAAGTCCAGCAGAGGCAAGGCTGTCTCAGTCCCACATCCACAGGGGACTGCCAACAGTGGGACTGAGCATATACACCCACATGCTTCTAGGTGTGCATGCACATTTAAATGTGATAACATGGCATCAGAGGTGAAGAATTAAGTAACTGGTACTTGTGTGTGTATTTCACTGACTTGGGTTCACTATGTGAAATGCCAGGGTGCTCTAGCTGGCACTGATGCCATTTTCACTCTCATTTCTTCTGGTACCTTTTCTGATCCCTTTCTCCTGTCTTACCTGGTGGTTTCACTCATGAAGTCATGACAATCTCACCTTCTACTCACAGTAGAGTAGGCTTTTTGTGGCTTTTGTGTTACAGATGTAAGCTGGAAGAAGTGACTTCTAAAGGTTCCACAGGGGAAAAGGGTTAATACAGCAATAGTTTATTTTGGTAAAGCCTCAGCATTTTTTTAAAGCTCAGTAATGGTAATTTGGAAAACATGTATTTAAGGAAGAAAACAAAGGGTTTCTGCTTTCCTTCCTCACCATTTCCATATACAACAGGCAGTAAAGAGGCTGAGGTATAGCATACATGAGAAATATTTTTCATAGGCATGGAAGAAACTGTAGCATTCAGTCCATTTCCAAGAAGCAGATATCAGAAAATGAATTGAACTGGTGACAGAGGCAGGAGAGAGGGAACACCTTAGAGAAGAATTAAATCTCTGCTAATGATTGCAGGCCATATATATTTGGGTGTCTGTTCTCCTTTATTTTGTAAACCTTGTGTTCTTGGTCACCTCACTCCAAAGTGAAGAGGACCTTACACAGTAGGACACAGAGAGGGCATCAGCTCTGAAGAGAAAGTAACTGATAATCTTCTCCCATTCCCTCCCCCTCCTTCCCTCCTTTCTCCCTTTCTTCCTCAGAAGACATTTTCATGCTGTGTCTGAGTTAGGTTCTGATAACTGGCCTCCCCCTCAGAACTTCGATGATAATGCATGCTAGAAGTTATTTAATACTAATTGCACATTATTTAAGGCATAGAGGTCTGATCCACTGCAGAAGCATCACATCATTAATGTAAGTGCAGTGATTGATAGCTGCACTCTGTATCTGCATTTGGCTGTAACAAGCAGTTCAGCTAAGAGAATGCCTGTTCTCTAACCCTTGGTATCATCCCTCACTGCTTTCTGGAATGCTCTCAGCCAATGTATAGTGAACATTAAAATATGAAACAGTCTAACACTTAGAAACCTTCCCCAGCACAACTCAAGCTGATGTGGCAGGGAAGGCACATAGAAGGTCTGTATTCTTTCCTATTTCACTCCTTTCTTTCAGAAATACCACAGTGGAAATGGGATACAACCAGCAGTGGGGTCATGAAATTTCTGCCATGCTGAGAATTTTGGGGGGGGGTTTAACCATTGTGTCATCACTGCTCAGAACTCTGCTGCTTTTGCTCTGGAGCTTGGCAAAACAGAATGACATGAATGCGCCAGGAATTGAGTGTTGGCAATTCAACCGTTGGCCCAGCAGTCACAGATGTTTTCAAGGCAGCTCATGTTGTGCTGTTCACCAGCACAGTCAAAACTAGAAATATTCCCCAAACAGTTGTCTTTAATTTGGTTTAAATGGATGGGTTATGGACTGAATGCATATGCATCACCAGATATGAAACTAGCAAGCACAATAATATAGAAACCCTCAGGAAACATGGGGGCTACTGTTCTGTGTGAAGGGATTAATGGAATACAGGATGCCTTTAATATCCAGAGATCTGCTATTAGGTTCATGCCAATACTTTGTTCTCTGCAGCATCATAAATGATGTGTCATGCCAACCCTGCTTTTAGGCAACCCAAAGAACCATCTGCTGCCCTGATTGCAGACGCCTTGTCCTGACATGTGCCAGCAGGACAAGTGGCAGCATAATGGTGCTCAGAGTACCGTGCTGGAATGTGATCCTGGACAACTGACAACAAACTGGGTCTGTTTGCTTTCTTGTTTGGATACTGAGCATGATTTCCCCTTCACAATATCTTTGTGAAGAAAGAAACAGCTTTGCAGCCACCAAATACTTAAAGCTGTCAAAGGTGCATTGTCTGTCTCAGCAAAGATGATAAGGAACACCTGCATTTTAATTCCCCATCTTATCAGTAACATGTTGAAACACATTCAATGATCTTAAAGTTCACTGGGGCACTTGCCTTGTATTTAAATACAGTATTTTTGCAGGCATCCAATGTGAGTGAAATAGCTGTCTGACGGTGGTGAAAAATGAAAATGTTGCATATAACTTTGTCACATCCTGATTTTACATTACTTTGACCTTATTCTTAGAAGAATATCACTAGCATTGAAGGAATAAATCCTGTTGCACATGAACCTGATAGGGGGAAATAGGGTTTTGTAAAGTATAATGTAATTCCCTGCTTGCAGTACACAGCCATAACTGAGAAGTAATGACTTTTATCTAAAAAAGGAATCCATTGTGCTAGCTGAATCTCTGAGACAGTCAACTTCTGCATATAGTAAAATTCTGGATTGAATTGTTTTTCACAGAAAAGAAACCGGAAAGTTGATTATTAATTGTGTGTACATTATCTTTCAAAAATATATATGAAAGTAAGGACAGGGTCCCAGCAGGAAGAGCAGTGTTTTAAATCCTTTTCAATAGGCTAAAAATTCATAAATACTGTGATGTTCAGACATAAGCATGGAGAAAAGGTCTTCCTGAAGGAAGGAAGCCATCCACATTTGCAAGCAAAACGTTCCCATCTCTTGTAATATATTGCATTCAACCACTGTCTGCTGCTAGGCTGAAAGGTTTTCCCATCACTACAAGTAGAATAATAGCAAGAACAAGGAATAAAGGCTGAGCAGAATTGGCCTGTAGCATGGGAAAAATATCCTCTGAGCACTGAAGTTAGGAATTGTATGACAAAATCCACCCAGAAATTTTGCATTCTTTGTGCAAAAGAAATACAGACAAACCAATCATACCCCATGCTAATGATCACTTTCCTCTTCTCTCACAAACTCAGTTTCATTCTTCCTTGTCCAAAGTGAGGAAAAGGTAATTTGAACTAAGATTGACCCGATCAGCCAGTATGGGGGGTTGCATGAAGGGGACTGGCACGTGATGTACCTTTGCACACAGGCCAGTTTTGAACGTGTACCCATCATTGCATGAGGCTCGTTGCTCACAGCGCAGTACAGCCTGTGGCCTGAGCCCCATTGCCAAGGCTCTATGGGGTTTCCAAAGGCAGATCTATTGGCAGCAGTCCTGAGGGTGACACATTCATGTTGACTCAGAGCACATGCATTAGTCCCATCAATACTAGCTCACAGTTCTCTGCACCACACAGCAGCAAGTAGTACCACTGTACTTTTGATTCTGTCATACTTTGCATCCTCTTTACCCAATTCTTGCACTCTTGTCTAGCTATCTCAACACCATGATAAGCTCCTCAGTGTCTAGACTGAATACTGGACAATTCAGTGTTGTACTTTGAAGAATTAAAAGGTTTTCTTTCTTGCTGTTGTCCAAAGTTGTATCTCAGGGTCATTTTGCAGCTCAGTAGTTGCATGGTATTAGTCCTGGCTCCCTACACCAGCGCATAGGATGGATGCACAACAACTGGTGTAAAACACCATTTTGATCTGACTTTAACAACAGTTAATTTGATTTAACAGTGACAGGATAAGCTCCTTCAGTGTTTGGTTTGTGTACACAATGGTAAAGTATCTTTGCAGGCATTCAGGAAAAGCTCTGTTAAAGCAGACTATTCTCTGAGATGTTAACGGCAGCTTGCTTTGGATTTGTACCAGCTGTAAAGACAGACACCTGCTTCTGCCTCTGTTGCTCTGGATAGGGAGTGGGATGGGAAGAGCCAAGTAGTTGTCTGTCACCCTAGAGCCAAGAATGACACAAGAACAGATGAGAGGCCCAATTGCAAGAGGAGAAAAAGAAGCTTTATTACAAAGGATTTTTTGGTTTATATAGACCACTACGATACATTCTACTTGATTGGCTAGTTAATGAAAAACATCTTTCTCACACACCGTCCTTGAGAAAAACAGGAAAACAGTGGAAAAACACCACCTGCAGATTGTTTATACTAACAAATTATCACATTCCTACAACTCCCTAAAATTCTCACAAGCCACTGTGAGAAATGACTGTTGTTTCTCTCTCCCTGACCAGGCTGGCATTCACAATTGCCCATTTCATCTCCACCTGTTATAATGAAACTATAAAGATTAGCCTAGCCCCAATGTACAGGCAACCACAAACAGAAAACCAATTACTCTTGCTGTCTTGACCAGACAGTAGTAAAAGCCATTATCTTGACTGGAACTCTTTTGTTTACCTGAATAAATATACTGTTTTTTCCATAGCAACACTTCAATAATCCAAAAGATCTGGCAGTTAAAAAAAACCTGAATTAATGGATAAGTTTCACTGGCTTTGTAACTGTCTCAGCTTCTGGATGTCCTGTTTTCCAGCCTATTTTATAAGTCTAAGTGCAGCAATGCAGCATTTCAAATCCCAGAAAATGTGAGACTTATAACAAAATAATAAGAAAAAAAATTTTATAGCAGACATGGTAGATGTTGAGGACTTTTCTTTCATTTTATTAGTGAGCTGCAAAATTTATTTTGTGCCAGAACTGGCTGAAGTAATACAGTAGCATAAAATTGAACAATAACCTGAAAAACACTTTTTTTTTTTCTGTAAGTGGCAGTATTTGTATGACTCTTGGTTGTGAGTAGAATTTGTGATGCTTTCACTCATCCTTCTTTATAAAAAGAGTATTACATCTTTCTACTTTGGCAGATACCTGAACCAACTCATTTGTGAGGTAGCTGAAGAGAAAAACAAATAAATATTCTTCTGTTGGAGATACAAAGTAGCCTGACCTAGACACATCGTCTCATTTTTCTCCAGGGCAATCAAAATCTAAAACACTTTCAGATTCAGTGGAGATGAGATGGCTTCGATGGTTAGTGAAATTTGAAAGCAGACTGACCGTAATAATGAAAGTATTTGCCCTCAGATGCAACTTTCTTTTCACCTTCGAATGGCATTTAATGCTATGCAAGGGCCAGAAACCTTCAGAATATTATTTCTCATATATTAACTTGGAAACCCACAGTATCTTATTGCAAAAACCCTTTATTTCCACTGACTCTGTTCAAATGCTTGCCTGATATTAGAAAAACAAGATGTCTCTTTGGACTTTGGTGTTCCAGAATGGCATTTGACCTGTGTATTTCCATTTTCATACTTTTCAATTTATTATGATCATTAGGGTCTTAAAATCTCAGCATTTCAGAAGTTCCTATCTAAGCAAATTTTTCTATTTCAAGACAGCATTTTTTAATCCAAAAGATATGTACAGCTGTGGTATATTTAAACAAAAGATCTGACACTACTGAAATTGTGCAATACCATTTAAGTTTAGCAAGGATCCATTTTTTTAACAGCTGAGGTTGTAAACTTAACAGAAGATTTGGAAAGATCAATTAAAAGACCATCAGGATATCTTAGTGATTTTCATATTCTAACTAAATATTAAATACAGTAGTTCAAATAAAAAATAACACACAGTTGTTTGTATTACTACTAACCTCCTACTAATATATTCAAAACTAAAAATATCATAGATTTGAGATTATCTACACTACATACTTTTGTACTCCCACGCTTTAAAAACTTAATTGTTGACTGACACCAAAGATGTACACAAAGCTTTTAAAACATTTCTGCTAACAGATGTGCATTTTCATGAAATTGAGTAAATAAATGAGACTTATGCTTTAATTCACCTTCAAATCTCAACAAAGTCTTTTTTTTCTCTATTCTTCTTAGGTTTTGTTTGGTTTTTTGGGGTGATATTTTTGGGGTTTTTGTTGGTTTTTTTTAAATGTGATTGCAATCACAGCTGTGGGGATCTCTTGTGCCAGTCCTATAACAAACCAGTACAGGACTCACGCTCTTTAAGCTCTGGCCTCGAGGCATACATGACTGTTTATGTCCTTGACAAACTCAAAAGAGCAAAGGAGTGAGCAAAACAGGGTTGAGTCCCAAAGGTTTTTCTTGTCTTTCCTTCCATCTTGTCACACCACGCTTCTCTGTCTCTCTCTCTCTCCTCTTTTCGAGCTTATTATGAGAGCTGAGTGATCATTTGAACCATCAGTAACATGCTGTAGAATAAATCCATATGGATTTATTGTATTGCTGTGCTTCCCAGCTCTCAGAAGGATACACTCTCATTTTAAAAAGAATGGTAAATCTTATACTACATAATCAAACACAAGGTTGGGAAAGACACTTTACACAAAAGACAGTGATAAATAGCAACATAGAAAGTGGGGGGAAAGCATCTAGTTGAATATTTTAACTGTTGTTTTTAGATTTGTTCTCAAAAATTTTCATTTGTATTTCAGAAGGAAAATCAAACAATACATTAATTAATCTTAGAAATTATATCCAAATTGTGCAAAAAAAATCAGAGGAAAGAAAGCATAGCTCCAGAGAAACTAGATAAAATAAACTGCCCCTGACCTCAGAAAAATGCAGCCAAATAACACAAGAGAGAAAATACTCCAAAAGATCGTGGAGTTGATATTGCATATAAAATTGTTTGCAGAAATATCATTTCATATTGCCAAAACACAAATTAAAAAAATTGTGGGGCATTTGACTTGAATATTCAGACTGACCCATCACTACATGCAGTGCTCTTGGTCCATCTGGCACCAGCCAGGTTATACTTCGAGTACTGTGTTTTCCTCCATATAAATTCTACAGAATATTAGAATTAATTCAGAAACCAGTTACCAAGGGAAGTTACCTTATGGGAAGAGCTGGTAAGCCTAAACTTGTGAAGCTCAACATGCTAAACAGAGATTTCTGGTGGAAACATCAGTGTATGGTGCTATTCAGGGAAGCAGGCTGCCCCTGAGAAGTCATGAAACCACCATCCCTAGAAGTGTTCAAAAGATGTATAGATGTGGCACGTGGGGACATGTTTTAGTAGTGAACATGGAAGTCCTGGGTTTAACAGATGGACTTGATGATTTTAGAGGCTTTTTCTAACCTTGACAATTCTATGATTCTATGATCTAGGCTACTCAACACAGCATAAGAGAACTGTTTATGTTAAGTGCAACCTAGGATAAAGCAACATGTGATTTGAGTATAAGAAAATACTTAGCATTAAGGTCTGATCTGCTGGGCTATGGAATATCCTTCCAACAGCCAGGGCAGAAGGCCCCAAGGCAGAAATCCCTTGACACGAGACCAGACCACTGCTGGGTGTTAGCAGGAGCAAGCCATGGGCATCACTGAGAGGAGGGTGCAATTTCAATGTGGGTGCAGCTGTGACCACAGACACAAGGTCCCAGCCCTCCCATGACAGGGCAAGGGAACAACTTGGAGAAAACAGTTTTCAGAGACTCCACAGAAGAGTCCACCCAATACCCAGCAAACAGGGCACTTTTGGTCTCATCACTGCCCAGGAGAATCGCTCCAACAGTATTGCTACTGCACTGGGGAAAGTGTAATTAGTTTCTATTGCTGCCTTCCCAGAAAGGGCGAGAATTGAAATTGTTAGATATTGACATGATTATTAAGTATTGCTGCACTGAGATATTTAGGTTTGACACATGGGAACTTGCTAAAGAGCAATGACAGTAAATGCAAATTTATTTCCAGTAACTTCTCTTGGCATTAGAGTTTTTAAACAAATCTTCAAGCAGGTTACTTTCTTAAAACCTAGCCAAAGGTCTCAGAAATGTTTTTTTTTACATCTTCTTCCCTAATTCTCCCTTCCTTCTGCCTTTCATTTGATGAACACTAATATCCGATGAA
Organism: Molothrus ater; assembly: GCF_012460135.2. Taxonomy (NCBI): domain Eukaryota; kingdom Metazoa; phylum Chordata; class Aves; order Passeriformes; family Icteridae; genus Molothrus; species Molothrus ater. The sequence continues at coordinate 95,952,177 of NC_050480.2, read as the reverse complement.
AGCACATATGCTGTGCCCTTGATGCATGCAGTTCTTTCTTATGTAAAGAAAAGCAAAACCAAATGCAGTTTTCTCTGCAGAATCTGTCTTTCTCAGCATTTCTAACTGACTATTGGTGTTTTGTTCCAACATCCTATGGACTATATTTCTTCCATATCCTTGTTTCTTCTTTTTTTTTTTTAGAAGGGTAACTAACATGCTGTATTTTAAATCCTGTTTTTTTCTGCAAGCCTGCATTGCAGTCTTCTAGTGGGTTCTCTGCTTCCCTTTTTCCTTTTGAATGTGCTTCCACCTTTAGTTCATCACCTGTACAACTAGAACTTCACAACTGATCAATTGATCTCCTTGCATTAATCCTGTTCCCATCTTTACTTGCACAGTTCCAACACCTAACCTGTGTCCATTCATTTAATCCTGCCTCCAGCCACTTTAGAGGTCCCTTATTTAAAGTCAGGGCATCTAAACCGAAACTCCTGTGGCCGTATCTGAAAACACTGACAACAGCAATGGTGAAGGTTTCCCTATATCACTGTTAGCATGCTGTGCATCAAAAAAGCCAGTTCCTTATTTTTGCATCAACCTTCATGCAAGCTGAAGGTAACTATAGCACTGAGTTCCCAATCTTGAGCAGCCTTCAGAGAGCCTCTGCTGACAAGAGGAAGCTGACCTTTTAATTTCTATTGCTGTATTTTTATATCTGTCATTTATTCCCCATTTGTTAATTTTCCCCCAATTGCTTTGCAATTCCCAAACACCCAAAAAATTATCACTATTTGTCATATGAGGAAAAGTAGCTTTTAATCAATCTTCTGTGAATCCTATAAGTACTGCATTTGTTTACTAAGTAATAAAGTTTAAAAGCTACTTTAGATTGTTTTGACCACATTATTTAAAGCAAAAAAAATTGTAAGTGAAATGCTTTCTATTTTAGTAACATACTAGCTTAATTATGATTTTGTAATTATATATTCTAATTAGAACTTTGCAATCCCTTGCAGTACACAGAAGCATCTTTTCATTCACTGTTTTCAACACAGTTATCAAAATAGTCTTGAAATGTAATTAGTTTCTATGTTTTCTTATGATTTAAGCCATTGCAGAGGAAGTTTCACACAAATCTGTTATCCAAAAATGAACGTGCTTAGTGCTGTGTATCCAATATCTGGATATTTATTTAGGGCACACAGCCAAATCTGGCAGTTGTCTAGAATTGTGTTTTTATTGAGCAATCAGTTGAACGTTCATTCAGCATTTTTCCATATTTTGACGGCTAACAAGCACAATCAACAGCTGCTTCTCTGACAGGAATCAGGCCTCCACTCATACTTACCCAGTTTTAAATCCTAGACACAGTAATACATGAACCATCCCTGTGATACAATGTTCACTCCAAATCTGGCAATCTTTATCGTTCTACTCTACATCCTCTGTTTTCTCCTCTGGCAATTTTTCTGAGATTCAAGCTTTCTCTTTTTCCACCTATATAAACTTCTCAGAAAAACTGCTTATTTACTCCACACTCTTCTTGAAGGACCTCCTGATACACACTTGTGCACAGTTACCAAGCTTCCTAGCCAGAATATCTATTGTGGCTTTTTTTTTACAGGAATCAGGATTGAGCCTCACAGATTATTCCCAGACTGGTGGTTCCACTTGGCTTCACTTGCCCTTTACCACATTATTCCCACAGTGTGCCTGTCTACACCACACACAGGAGCAGTGCAGGAAGACCCCCAGGTTATCACTGGAGAGGCTGCCTCTGAAACTGGAAGCTGTGCAGTTGATTTCATGTGGCTTTGCATCTGGGTTCCCAATCCTGCTTCTCAGTTCAGCTGCTGGTGGCTCCACAGCTTTGGTTTCTGAGTCTGCACGAATTTGATGCTAGCTAGAGGATACAGACCAGTATTAGTGCTGTATTGAACCTGACAGACACATCCATAAATCGATAACTTATTTTTTAACAAAATCCTGGACTAGAAAAAATGCTCAGCCCAGCCATATGAACTAAGGATTTAAATTCATTTCACATGAAAAAGGCAGCTTCATCAGAACTCAAATTGCAGAAGTGGTTTCTAGAGTCTCCTACATCATACCTAAGCAATCAATTACTTCCAGGCTTCCCTATGTTAGCTATTAGTGAGAATAATCCATAAGTTCATGAGAGATATCTCTAATAAGCAATGCTCATCAGTGCATCCAGGCTTGACAGGATACCCTTTTTGTGGCAGTTCTTATGTACAGCACCCAAACTTTAAAAATCTGATGAAAACAAAGACAGCTTTGGACTGAGTGAGCTGCTGTTGAACAAGGTTGTCTTCATTCAGGGCTGTGAGATCATCCCTCTTTACAGGGACAAACAGGGAGGCAGCAGAAAGCACATGGGATATGTGTGGGATGTCGGTGGACCCCGTCCCCAGTACTCACTGCCACACACAAAAGAGGGACAAGGTTGGCAGCTGGGCTGATTGATGATACATCTTTACAAGTGGATTTTTGTGAGGGATGAAATTAGATTTCTCTAATGGCAGTTCTGCCATTTACAGGAACAAGCTGCCAGTTTTCTGCTCATATTGGTGGACAATACAGTTACCAAGAAATGCTTCCTCCATCTAACGGGAAAGAAGCCTGCAAGATATATTCTCCTAATAGCAGAAGTCCAGCCAAGGTTAAGGAGAGATAAAATAACAAAAAAACTACAAGCCAGACAAGAATTTATCTGTGCAGATATATAAAAGTCCATCCAAACTGCCAGGCCAGCTTCTGGACTATTCAATAATCAGAACATCTTCAATAAAATCTGGCTTTTGAGATCCACAGGCATTATCTGGTGCTGAGCATCTTTTAGTACAAAGCTGCTGAATTTCTGAGGCAGGTCTGAGGTGTGTTTAGGCCTGGTGAGACCTTGTGTCAGTCATGCACAACTACTCCAGTATTTTTTTGGTTGTTGGAACTGACTCTGTGGGACCACAAAGCAGTTACTAAAGCCTATCCCAAAATAACCAAGGACAAAACCAAAAAAGGCAGCCACTGATAGTTTCAAAACTGCCTTTTTAAAAAGCATTGAGACATTCACATGCTCCTGACAAAACAGATGCAAGTTTCATTTAAATCATTAATCTCCCATGAACTGAAATCTCTTCACAAAAATTAAATATCCAAATAGCCATGGGGTCAGCCTGCAGTAAATTTCTGCCAGCAGTACAATCTCAATCACATTTAACAGAAACAAAAGGTGCTGAGAACTCACAAGGATGTCTCACAAAGCTGGTTTTGGTACTTCATGGCAATCAGCTTCTCATCCGTCATTTGTCCCAACCCAGCATCAATCTGGCTCCTTGCCTTCACAGTCAAATTTCTGTTTGCATGTCTGGATGCTAAATCAATTTGTGACAAAAATATTGAAAGAATTCTATGCAAACACTAACATAAAATTTAACATTGCTGCCACCTGACTTGACTGAAAGACCCCTTTAATTAAAAGCAAATTGCCTGCATTCCAATTCATCTCTCTGCAAAACACCTACAGGATGAGGCATTGAGAAAGAAGCACACACTGGGAGTCTGAAAAACTATTTTTTAATACAAGTTTTCTTTACATCCAAGATTTTTTTTTCAGATTAAGGCAGGCACATAGAAGGGGAAGAAGAATAGGATTTTTCTTCAGACAAACAATCATTCTGTTTGCAGTAGTTCTCTGAACAAACTAATTTTCAAGCTACATGTCGCACTTGTTAACGAGATAGTAGTACCCAGCATCCCTCCTCCTCAACGTTAAAGACTACCAGTTTTATTAGTGCCGTTTACAGCCGATTTACTGCTATTTTGGTATCACGTACTGATAAAAAGGCTTACTATAGAAACGAGAACTTTTTCTCAATAAAGGCTCATTACCTCCAGTCCTGCACCGGCTGGCAGGTGCCCCACAGCCCGGCCCGCCCCGCCGCTGCCCCCCACCACCCGAGGAGCCCTTTCCCCGGGGGCCGCTCTCTGCTCCGTGCCCAGGCCGGGACAGCGGGCACGGGGAAGGCAGCGCTGGCGGCAGAGGGCACAGGGCAGGCCTCTCCCGCCACAGCGTGCGCCGCGAAGGGCTCTCTGGAGCGGGCCGCGGGGGGAAAGCAGCGAGGGCTGAGCCCTGCGCGGGTCGCGTCCCTCCCGCCCCGGGGCTCTCCCGGCCCTTGGGGGCCGCCCCAACCGACCCCGCGGAGCCGCGGGAGGGGCCCGAGCCGCGGCCCGGCCCGGCCCGGCCCGGCGGCAGGGGGAGCACGAGCGCCAGCCGGGCGCATCGCGGGGACAGCGGGGGCTCCCGCCGCCAGCAGCGGCCGCCGCGGGAGCCGCACGGGAGACTCCTCGGAGCCGGAGCGAGGAGGCGCGGAAATCCCGGCGCGGGAGCCGAGGATGCGGCCGCTACCACCGGCCTCTGCTTAGCCGCCGGCGCAGCCCTCCCGGCGGCGGCTCCGGCACCCGCCGCCCCTCGGCGCCGGGCAGCAGGAAGCGGCGCTCGGCCGGCTCCCAGCGCCCCCCCCTCCCTCCCCGCCCAGCGCAGAGCGGGCGCCGGCGGCACGGGCCGTCGCGGGAGCAGCAAGCGCTGGCGTCGGATGCCTGCGCTACGCCATCCCGGTGCTGCCGCGGCCTGGACTCCGCGGGAAGCACGGGCGATCGGCGGGCAGCGGCGGCCTCTCCTTTGTGTCCCAGGTCGGTGCCGGGGAGCGGCGAGGGGGTGCAGGGTGGTCGGGCAGAGCGGCGGGACCGTGTCCGTCCCCTCCCGGAGGGGTAGGGCAGGCGGGCACCCCTCCGTGGCCGGCCTGTCTCTGGGGCCGCGGGCATGACGGGCGGAGGACTTGTTTGTGTCGGTCTGACCCCCCGCTCCCCGGCAGGAAAACTCGGGGAGCCTTTCCGCAGCCCGACCGGGTGGGCGGCGAGGTGGGGCGGGGGCTCGGCCGCCTCCGCCGCGGGCTGGGGACTCTTTCCGAGCCCCCGGTCGGGGACGGCTCGCGGCCCTCGGGAGCGGCTCGTGGCCGGAGAAGTTTCTGCCCAGGCAGCGTTTCGCCGCCGCTGTTGATTGTTTATCGCTCCGAGGCGGCGCCGAAAATAGGTCAGAAATAATGTCTCGCTCGTCCCCGCCGCGAAGTGTCCGAGGGCCGGCCGTGGTACTAGGAGCTGCTGGAGGCAATGGTGCTTTTCCCCTCCTTCCTTTCCTGAGACATACGGGACCCTCACAGGGTTTGAAACAGAGTCGAGGGGGCGAGGAGGGGGCGTTAATTTTTTTCTTATTTATTTATTTATTTTAAATGTTGGTTTCTGCGTGCAGTGTGGAAAGTTGCTGGCCGAGCGTTAGGAATAGCTCCCAGCTATTTCCTGGTGCGCGGAGGGCGGCACTGGCGGCTCCCGCCTCCCGGTGCGAGCGGGAACAGCCCGTGCCCCTCGGAGCGCCGGCGGAGCGGGGCAGGGCTGCCCTGCCTTCCGCAGATGCTCCTCAGCCCCGCTGCCGACCCTGGGATCTCGGCAGCGCCCAGTTAACCTCGGGGCGCGCTCGGCAGGATTTGCATGATCAGTAAGCGCTCTGGTGGAAATAGTGTTCGTTTCTTGTATTATTTCAAGCAAAAATTCGAACAGAACCAATTTGAAAGCTTTATTTGATAACTATGCATTGCAAATATACTGCTTGGAAGAGACGTTGCGTAGTGTAACAGATTTTTCAAAAATTGTAATTGGGGGATTTACAATGATGTTGATACTATACCCAAGGAGATATTTGTGCTGATGTGTTTAAACCCACTTCCCCTTTCTCCTGGTTACAGAGAATTTTGCTGACTGAAACATAAATAAGCTACTATTTGAGATCTTACGTTTTATCAAGTAGAGTGGACATAAATGCCTATTTTGTTTTACTGGGTTTTACTTTTTTTTTTAAGTGGTTCTTTCAACTTGCTTAATGTCTTATAAATAGGCAAAGCCTGAGGTAAATTCCACATGCACCACCTTTTGGTTTACTTGCCTGATAGCAAGTAGCAGATGCTGCAGAATCTGTATTACTCTGGAAGGGAAGGCATTACATTTTCATCCATTAAATAACTCCAACTTAGCAGTTTGACTGTGAAGATAAAATTGCTTGGCCCTTGCTGAGGGATAAATAGCACAGCCCAAACCCAGTTCAATAAATCTCTGGTTTGCTGGAACATTACGGCTTTTTTACAACGAGAGAATTCTGGATTTGTGGAGGAACAAATTAGGTACTCCAGCATAGGTTCTGTTCAACAGTTCATTAGAACTGAATTGTTTTGTAGGAAGTGGACAATAATCTGGGCTCTGGCTGTATCTTTGCAAGTACTTTAAATGAGTGAAAGACAGAGTTGTGATCTTGTTCTGTTTCTTCCATATGACTGTACCAGTAGTGACAGTCTGAGTACCTGCATTTGGTATGTCAGAGCACAGCTATAAATCTTAGTCTGCATTTTCCTTGGGTGGACCAATTGTTTTCTTTTTCCCCCCTGTAAGTGGCATAAGTCAATTCTTAAGCTTTCCTTTGGCAATTGATAAAGTCAGACAATACAAATTTGAACTCATTCTTTGGAGTGGTTTAAATATCCCTTGTGTGAAATACAATCCTACACTACTGTTGAGAGTTGACTGATATGTGAAAATACTGGTTTTGGACTTAAATTAGCCCTTTATTAATAAAACTGATTTGTTACCTTCAATTCAAATTATGGTCAATTTGACTGGCCTGTATAAGGTTTGGCATGAATAGTAATCAGTAATAGTAAAGTGCACACAGCAACCAAATTCTGTCTTCAAAACTGTGATTTTGAAAATGTGCCAGACAAACCAACACAGTTGTTGATTCAATTTGATCCAGTGCGATAGAATTTACTTTTGTTTTGAGCTAAGCAAAACCTCAAAAATAACACATTGGGCTCTGTTCAGATTTCAGAAGAGCTAAGCCCTTGCATCTCTTCTGAAGCCCCAGTGATGATGTGATGCTGTTACCTGACACTGCAGTCTTGTGGTTTTAGCGTTTCCCTTGGCAGCCCATGAGGTTCAAAGCTCAGTTCCAGGACTGTCTCTGGTGCTTTTTTCTCACAAATATAGAATTAATGAATTCAGTTCCTAAGCAGGGGGAGATGTGAAAACTGAGATCCGTTGCTCACTCTGACATTCCTTGTTGACTTTGCTAGTCAGTTATCTGCTGAGAAAGACACTGTCAAGTTCTAGTGGACTTGGTTGTGGTTTTGAGATATGATAAGCACTCTTTGACAGGATGTTTCTATCAGGATCTCGTTCTCACCAGGTTACAATCTGGCGTTTTGGTGCTCTCTTGCTGGAAGTGATTAGAAGGGGATATGAATGCCATAGCCATCTGTCTGCCTGGGGAGGTGCACAGGAAAGCAAATCCTGGCAGAGGAACGAGGCAGATTACTTTGAGTGGCAAGGTTTTGAACTACTGCAGGTAAAGGTTTGGGAGCCCTTTATGAACTCTGACTCTTGCACTGTTTTTTCCTTGAAGAGAACCTGGTTGCCTGCACCAGCCTAGGAGGCAGGTACCCAAATGTTTATTAATGTAATGCTGAGAGTACTGGTGCCTGTGACTCTCTCTTGGACCGGTTGCTGTCCCAAATAAATTTGAAAGTTAACTCAGTACCAAAGATGGACCTCAGTGTGAGAATCAACAATCAAGGGTTGTGAATTCTTGTTACTGTTGACCTTGTTTCAGTGTTTGAAGTTGTTATTGTGATAAAGACTGATGTTACTCATCCTTGCTTGGTAACTGTTTCATCTTGTACTTTGTGTTTTCTGTCTTGAAGTCTTTTTTGTTCTTTTTCATCTCCCAGTCCCTACACACTATAGGACAGTCTTGGCAGAATATACTCTCTTGCTAGCCAGGGTGGAAGAGTTGCAGTTTTATTGTGTGGGTTTTCCTCTTCCCCTTTTTCTCTGTTTGGAAAAATACAGTCTCACTAGTGCTTTGTTTTCATGACAGGAAAGATGAGTGGCACCTGGGTGTTGACTAGCCTTTGTCCCTGATGGATATTTGTTTTGACAGCCTGTTTTTGTATGTCAGTTACCTCTGACAGGCTGTTGCTCAGAGAACCCGTAGCCTAAATGAGTACTACTGTGTCAAGTACCAGCACATGAATTTATTTTGGTTAGCTAAGACCATAGCTCAGAGTTTCTTGAATTATTAATTATTTAATTTTGCATTCAGTATTCCTCCTAATGAACAAGCATGGAAGGTGTGATTTTTTTTTTTTTTTTTTTTTTTGTTGTTAATTAAAAGTTTGTTTATTTTGCAATCTTCAAAACTTTTATAAGTTCCTATATCCTGGTGGTGCAGTTCAGTGGTTACAATGGTAGTGCTGGGTTGCCATTTGGACTTGATGATCTTTAAAGATCTCTTCCAACTTTGATGATTGCATTCTATGGTTCTGTAAGTCACAATCCTGCTGCTTTAAAACAGGAACGAGAGATTGGTGAAATCCACTCAAAAGTCACATTTTTGGTCCCTTTGAGCTTGTTACAATTATACAATGCTTCTGAAAAAATGCTAGTTTTATGTTTTTCTGCCCCAGCTAGGCAAAGCAGTAAAGTATGTCCTTACATTCTGTTAATATTAATGTGCCATGTGTTTTCTCCTTTGCAAGACAGGTGATTTTATGTTTGCTACACATCTGGTGATTTTGGCCTTCTCTAGCATTTTGCTAAGCACCTTTTGAACACATTAATTTGTTGGATACATGTCATTAAGTATTGTGTGTAGAAAAATAAGTTACTGTAGAAGTAGGAACATAATTAAATATTTATGCTTTTGTTTATAGCAAAAGCAGTTGGTATTTAGTAATGTGTTGCTGATATTTGTAAAAGTCTGTTGTACAAACCGTCTTCCTCGAAGAACAATGTGTGGAACTTTTGTGGTAACAAGAGTATGCAACAAAGAGTATACAAGAAAAAAATCTGAAAGGGAGGAAATAAGTTTGCCATAGTTTTGGGTCAGGAAGAAGTCAGGTGAGCAAATTGTGTTTACTTCTAGCAGGAAATTTGTGACAGCATTGTTCTTGGAAAGAACAGACAGAGAAATAGGAAACAGAATCAAATCTCACAGAGCTCAACTTACAAGTGGAACAGGAGTTGAAAATGCTAATGCAAATTGAAATTGCATCAATTCTGTTTTTTATTAGATCGTTTCAGTGCTTTTTTTATAATGGATTTTCTGTAGAGGTTTTGAAATTGGAACATTTTTGATGCGAAGAATTTTGAACTTTATATTGTGCAAGCAATTTTGTTGGAAACAAGATAAAAAGTTTCACCAGTATTTCTTACTAAAACTAAATAAAACATGCCTACATTTAAGAATTACAAGTCTTGTATCAGAAAGAAAGGAAAGCATACAGATTTTGCTGTATTTAGCTTTCTAGTGAAAAGTTATAAATTTGTTAGCTCTAAAACTATAGAATTATACATATATATTTGTACATATGTGTGCATATGGTTTGCTGAATCTCATTTGTGAAATAAATCACAAACCTGTACACACCATACCTCCAAATTAAGAAGAAATCTATAGCATTCAGCAGTTAATTTTGCAGGAGGATTTACACTTGACCTCTGACATTTTGAAATAACAAACTGACTTGTTCTCCAGATGCAAGTCTGCTTACTATAATCACAACCTGTTCACGTGCTGTGACCTCATGAATTAATCCATGTTACTGACAATGCCATAGGTCACTCATTACCTGTTGCATAAAGGATGTTGAGAGATAATGCTTTCTTGTGCTTTCTAGCTATAAAATAAACTGAATTCCCCCTGATTTTTCTAAAGTTAATAAGAAAGGTTTCCCTTTCAGTTTTCATGTTAGAATGGCCTGCAGTACATTTTCTGTCTTCTTTCTATTGAAATTTACAAGGAAAATGTTGTTGTATTTGTGCTTCTGTAGAAGAAGCTGTACTTTCTCCCCAGGCTGCCAATTCTGTTATCACTTGATTATTTTTCTGCATAATGATTGTGTATTTCCATGTAAAAAATCAGTCTAAACAATGTAATTAATGCTCCTGAGTTTTAGTAGTTGCATATAAGCTTTTAAACTTAATTATACTTGCTTTTCTGTCTATTTATATGTGGCCCATCTAGCTTTCTATAAATGCATATATATGTTTTTAAAAGATTTTCTGGGTAAATTCTGAGGTTATAGCTATCAGATGATTCAAGAGCTGATGTTTTCTGGCACCTCTGACCTTCAGTCCCTGACTGCAGTGAAAAATTCCAGATTGAAACATGCCAAGGTATTGAAGATATTTGAAGTACTGAAACAAGAAACCATAGATAGTAGAAGACATATTTTACTGCTTTACATGTAAAACAGCTTAGAGGAAAAAAATCTTTTAATGAGTGAGGTCAATATTAGATCTGAATGTGGAAGTCAGGACCTAGATCTCCACATTTGTGGCCATTCTTTCATGCTGGGCTTCTTTTTCTTATGAAGGCCCTTGTTGCTGGGGCAGAAGGTTACCTGTTATTAATTTTATTTTGCATGTCCTTAAGAGACAACCTGTGGAAGGTGCATTGTGTATCTGTGAAATTGGTTTGAGTGCTAGCTAATGCTACTAGTATTTGAGCTGAATTTGAGTCTGTGACTCGAAGCTCTAACAGATGTTACCTGCCTTTTGATGGAAATGTGTAACAGCTGATGAGTTTAGCTAGAATGATGAATTTTCATTGCCAGTCACTTTGCTCTTCTCAGGTAGGAGAGGAAGGAACAATAACCTTTTGAAAACCAACTAGCCGTGCTATCAGCAGGGTAGGGAAAGCCTCTGATGATTTTGTTCCTAGTTGTTGGGCCTTTTTTTCCCTGAATATTTGTGCTGTGTTTAAGGGGTGGTACTTGTTCTAGTTGTAGCAAATTTGAAAGCAGCATGTGAGGGATTTAATGATTACAAAACGTTAGTACAAGAATTTCTAACTAAACATGACAAGTAAATTGTAGCAGAAAAGGAGTGAACAAAAATTGTTCCATACAAAACACTGTCAAAAATTGTTTAAGTAGCATTGGTGATGGTTCAAGCTAATTCAGAAAACAGTTTTCTGATTTGTTTTGATGTAACCCTGCAAGTCTACCCATTGAAGTTGCTAAAGGTGATAATTAGATTTGTTTTGTTTCCAATGTGCTATTTTGGAAACAGAGTCTTGCCATTTTAGGTTTGTGTCAGTGTTTTTAGCAACTTATAACACGTCAGCATTGTTCTGTTAGTGAAATGCCATGTGGGGAGCCGAGGTAAGAGCGCATGAAGCCTTCAAGCTACAACATAAACAAAAGCAGATCTTGAAACTGAATTTGTTAATGCTGCTCTACTTGCCTGTTTCATGGGGACTCTTTAGTAAGATATTCTGGCAGTGCAGTGGGGGAGGAGCAATGCCAGCGCTCTGAGGAAGGGTTGCAGCCTTTGGAGCTCAGATGGAGCAGGCTGTGCTGACTGGGGCAGCCCTGTCGCTCTCTTCCTCCATGACAGGGAGCAGAAGAGCCCTTCTTCAGCAAAAATGGTGCCTGTCTCCAGACACCAGATGTGTTGGCTGGTTTCTCTGCAGGCAGAGCATGTTTTTGGACCTTTTGGGACAAAACTGCTGGAAGCTGCTCAGCTTTCCATCCTTCAGTGCCTCCTTCTGGAAGGAGATGGCCTGGGGTGCCAAGGAGGGTTCCTAGGTGAGATGTTGCCTCCCTGGGAAACCAGGCCTGTGAGCAGAGAGCAGAACTTGTCCTGTGGGGCAGGGGGAGGTGAGACTGAGCTGCTGCTTGGGCTCTGGGGTTGTGTCCACCCATGGAAGAAGTGGGGCAGGGATAGGGCGTTACTGTCCAGCTTTTGAGGTGAATCAAAGAAAGGAATGAAGGGTAAAAATACCACCTCAGGAATGGCTGTGAGAAGGGGCAGTTTCTTTCACCCTGCTACTGAGACCCCTTTGCTTTGCTGTGCCAAGGCTGTGGCTTATGGAGGCTGAGGGACAACTGGCCAGGGAAGCGCTGTGCTGTGCTGTGCTGTGCTGTGCTGCTGCGCACTTCCCTTCCCCGTGCTCCATGGCACTGCTATTTGTGGAGCTGTGCTTTGAAACCGGATAAGGAAGTGATCTGATCAAGCCCTGCAAAAATAGATTATTCTAAAATGGTAACTAATTAATTGTAAAGTGCTGTCCCACGAGCACTGTGTTGGCAGTGTTGAGGGGGCGATTGTATTGATGCTGTGAAGATGTGAATGAGCACCTGAGGCAGAAACTTCTGAAGCTGTTTCTAGTGTAGAAGACTCAGTGTAGTTTCCTGAACAAAGTTGGCGTAAATTCTTGCTATGCCCTCACTCACTTCTTCAGGGTTAGATGTTAATATAGGCATACTCTGAGATAGATCAGTGCAGCTGTTTGTGGAATCATGCTGTATTTAAATTAGTGAAATGTTGCTGTTTAAATTAAAAATGAAAAAAGCTAACCAACTGCCCCCCATAACCCCCAGTATCTTACAAAGTAACCTTCAAAATATCTGTAAAGGTTTGGTTTGGTGCTGTGGGGCTTTTTGCCTCCCACAACTGCTAGCACAATTGCAGAGATGGCTGTTTGTGGCGTGGGTGCAAGCAAGTCTGCAAGGGTAGCAAAGGATTTAACTGTAAAAGGATTTAAATTAAAGACTTTGCTACTGATATATAATGTGCTGTTTTCTCAGGGTGCTTACTGGCATCCAATCTTCTTATAGTGTGCATGTTAAGATCTGCTCAGTTTGTTCAAGCTACCATCTCAGCTGTCCACCAGTGCTGATCAGTGTTATCTTTACTTGACACTTGTTTCTTTAAAGATTTTTTTTGCCTGAGCTTTTCTCAATAAAAAAGCACACACAGTACTCTGCATATTGTGTTTAGTCCCTTCTCTTCTAAACAGTGAAAAAAGTAGAAAATGATTAAATTTTATTGCATTTTTTTTCTTGGGAGTGGGAAGTGTGGGTTGGTTGGTTTTATTTGTTTGTGGGGTTTTTGTTTGATTTTTGTTGGTTTTGTTTGTTTGCTTGGGTGGTGTATTTGTTTGTTTGTTTGTTTTCTGTTAGGTCAGATCTGTTTTGCTCCAGGCTTCAGTGGCAGAAAAAAAGAGTGTGGAACATTAAGGACAGAGCATTAAAATCTTGTGCTTGGCTGGTTTGGGTAATAACTAAGTGAATTTATTAGTTTAGATATGTTTCAGCTTGGTGCTCTTTGATTTGGAAGTGCACAATTCAAGCTGCTGGAGGTGCCACCTGAGGTTGCAGAGAAAAGTATTTCTTCCTCATCTGGTCAGTATGAAGATAAGTGAGCATCAAGAGAGCTTAAAGCCTTGGGCCAAATTGACATGTGGGTGTTTGTTTGCTACAATATGTTTTTGAAAAGCTTTAATGCACGTTCTGAAATACTTCTTATGACCTCATTAGGTCATGGCTTGCAGTGGCAGTCTGCTAAATTGTCCTTCAACTTTGCACATGTATCATTCTACCAGAACTAAATTGCACTTTGTACTAGAATAATATGGATTTGACTGTAAAATTAGTGCATGTTTTGTGTAGCAGAATGGTTACAGACAGAGTCTTAGAAGAGGGGTCAATTGAAGAGAGGGTCTGACACACTTCAGTGTCAGAAAATCATTAACAAAGGAAGAACAAAACAAGAATATATTACTTTTTTCAGGTGAGTATTGAATAAAAACTATGGGTAGATGTTATAAGATGTTAAAAACATCTATAAGATGTTAAAAATAAGTGTTTTATGTTTCCAGTTTTTAGGGGCGTTTTTTTGCACTGAAGATCAAAGAGTTAAACTTTTAACCTAAATTTATGTGTTATAATGCTTACCTCAATTTGTTTGTTAAAACGGTAGGAAACTGGAAACCAAACCCCAGGGAAATCAGCAATGGTGTGGCCAGCAGGACCAGGGAAGTGATTGTCCCTCTGTACTCAGCACTGGTGAGGCTGCATCTGGAATCCCGTGCCCAGTTCTGGGCCCCTCACTACAAGGCAAACATTGAGATGCTGGAGCGAGTCCAGAGGAGGGCAGCAGCGCTGGTGAAGGGTCTGGAGCACAAGTCCTGTGGGGAGCTGGGGGTGTTTATCCTGGAGAAAAGGAGGCTCAGGGAAGACCTTATCACTCCCTACAACTACCTGGAGGGTGTAGCAAGATGGGCGTTGGTCTCTTTTCCCGAGTAATAAGTGATAGAATGAGAGAAAATGGCTTTAAATTGTGTCAGGGAAAGTTTAGATAGGAAAACTTCTTCACTGAAAAAGTTGTCAAACACTGTAAAGGAGTGCCTTAAGACAGTGGTGAGATCACCATCCCTAAATGTGTTTAAAGAAGTGTGGAGTTGGCACTTGAGGACATGGTCTTGTGGTAGAGATAGCAGTGTTTGGTTAAAGGTTGAACTTGATGATTTTAGAAGTCTTCTCCAACTTTAATGATTTTGTGATTCTGTGAAAAAAGTGAAGTCAGGATTATGTTTTTAAAGATGTAGTAGATATCCCCAAATCAGCTGCCTTTATATTGGGTTATTAACATTAGGTGTTGAAAAATAAAATAGCTTTCGATACAGTACTCCTGTGTATTTCTGAAAGAAATGATATTTGTAAGAATGCCCTGTCAGAGTCACTGTTTTTCTTTGTTGGCTGATCCAGCCTTATCACCACCAATGCTATTACTGTAGGAACTACCAAGGAAGTGGTTTTGTGACCACTGATCCTGGATCAGATTTACTGTCAGATTATCCCCTAATGTAGCTTCGATCAGGCAGCCAAGCTATCACATTTCTTAAGTTAATAAGAGTATGCAATATATCATTTGTGCTAACTTAATGCCTACTGTGGGAGGAAATACAGTAACTATTTGGCATAAAGCCTTCCAATACAAAATCAACCTGTCAAATCTAAACTGGATTTACTGTCTTGTCAAAGAATGACCTCAGAGCAGGTATTGGAGCAATGACTCAACTCTGTAAATTGTGCTGTTTTATTTACAGATGACAATAATACAGAATTATTACCTATTAAAATAATTTTTGATCGTATGGCGTTAGATGTATTTTTCATTTCTCTTGAAACCAAGGGTTTATTTTTTTGAAAACAAGTTTACTTGTGGTGGGAGAGAAGTTGCAGCTTTCTTTTGGAGACTTTTGATTCATAAAATATGGCAGAGTAATGACATTAACAGTCATTGGAGACATTTTAATGCCAAATTCATCCATATGAAAGCTATTTTTTATTTAATGACATTGTTGGGACATGAATTCAAAGAGAGAGAGCTTTCTTCCTTTGTGTAAGTAGGAAAATGAAGTGAGTTTTAAGTACACTTAGATAGACCCTTAAGGTATTGTGAAGAACCTATTCCACTGGACGGAATCAAATTATTTTAGTAAGCTTCCCTCTCCTACTTTATTAATTCTTATCTGATACATCCTTCATAAATTCAGTTGTTTATAAGATGGTGAATGTATTAGGCTATGCAATTTGGGTTTTTTTAGAGCCAAAATACTACAGTCTGCAATTTATTGGGGTTTTTTCCCATTTACTGTAAAATCCTTATATGATTTTTATGTAAAGTTCCAAAAGACTTTGGTTGATTGTTTAGTATAAGCACTTCATTTTGGTTTTTCCTTATAATGCTCCTTTGAATAGGTTAGGAAAAGATCGATTGTGAGTTCATTAATGGAAAATGATAAGGAAAGCAAGTATTTAATTTACAGACTTATTTCTACATTTGCAGAACTACATAACTACATTACTGCTGCTATAGTCAGAGGTATTTATTTTCATCGCTGTTGTTGAGGTAGCTCAGCTTTACTGCTGATTTTCATGGTCCACTCTCCATGGTTCTTGGCATGAGTATGTGGAAGTTCATTTTTCTCACTCAGCCAATGTGTGGGATCAAAGTGGTACAAGGTGGCTGGCATAATGTAGTAGCACATATCCTGAACTGCTACTGGTTATCATCAAAACGCTCCATTCTAGTTGTTTCTGACTCAAAAGCAGTCACATTTGTGCAAGTTATTTCATACCCCTTTAATAATTTTTAAAATGTGGGGTTTATTTTTATGGGAGGTCTTTGTAAAAGGCAAATAAAGCATTCAGTTTGGTTTGTTCATGTTCTGTTTCCATTTTTCTGTGCAAATTACTGTTGAAACCATTGCTCAATTCATTTTAATGAGAAAGAGGAGAAGGGATCTCAGAGATGATGCAGTTTTTGTTTAGCATAAATGGTTGGCTGAAGTTAGTGTCCATACTGGGAGGAAAAATACTGACATCTGTAAGCATGGGGTCTGTTTTGCAGAAGGGGTTTTTGTGGTGGAGGGAGAACACATCAATAAGAAAGAGAGCTTTTAACTGTGCTCCCACAGAACTTTTCTTGTTAAAGTTTTTAATGAGGAAGCTTAGAAATAACATGTCATTTGTCAAACAGACAAAGACCAATGCTAGGATAGAAAGGAATAAGCCTAATAAGTGTTCAAGATGAATTATTGTATCACATGTATGATCTATTAATAGGGGAGAAGAAAAGAAATAAATGCAACATCTTAATGACTTCTGTGCTCAGTGGGAATAATCAAGTTGTCAGCTCAAAGTAGTGACTATGTTGTTTTTATCAGTGTGCTGCATAAAGGATGAGATATTGGTGCTAAATTTAAAGCAAAAAGTATGAAAACTTGAATTTTAATGCCTGATTAATTTGGTTGTTTATCTAGCCCATTAAAATGTCATAGGTATCTTGCATTAGCTTTGTTAGAATCAAACCTTATGGTTGGCTGGGAAGTAGTCTAGTCTTAAAGAACTGGGTGTGAAGAAAATTGTAATAGTTGAGTTTTGCCCTGAGCCCATGAAAATTAGGTCGTTGTTTAACTATATGTGTAGTTATTTACTTCACATAGTTATGATAGCTGTGAAGCTTTAGAAAAAAGGTAATTAGGAAATCCTGATGTAAACCAGTCTGTTCTGATGTATTTTTCTAGTGGTGGTGACGCTGTCTTCTTAAAATTGGGATAGTGAATTGAATAAGGTATTCTCAATATTTCTGCATAAGGGTTTTTTTTGTTTGTTTGCTTGTTTTACGACATGATTATGCAATCCAAAATTCAAGTACCATTTCTTTTCTACACCCTCACCTTTTGAATTATGGAGGAGCAGGGTTTATTTCTAGTGCTGAGAAGCTCTAGTCTCAACCAGAACACTGTGATATTGAGTGCTGCACAGCTCTGAAAGGATTTCAAAGGACAGGGGAATTATGCTTGCAGTAGTCCAGGCTCTCTCTGCAGGGAATGCAGAGAGAAAGGTGAAATGATCAAAATAACAGACTGGTTCTTTGCAGCACCATGCTGAACTAGTACATGCAATGAATTATGCTTTTTCAGCCTCACAGTAATTAAAATAAAAGGTTATTAGCTTGGAAGAGTTTTAGATGTATGGATAGATGGGACATATTTCTAATCACATGCAGAAAAATTTGGCACATCTTCTGTATAGTCTTGCCAAAGTCTATGAGAACCCAGAGAAATTTAAATGAAAAACAGTGTCTAGGTTTCCAGTCAGATTGTGCTAGTGTGCACACTCTGAAAGCAGGCATTAGGAATAGCCTTGTTGGTCAGGTCAAGAACTTTGTTTCCACCACATTAAGTTTCAGCTGAAGGCAGTGTCCAAGAAACAGCTAAAATTGGAATTGAAGGCAGTTCTCAGGTGGGGGGGACAAACCTGTGAGTCATCAGCACAGAGATAGATGGTGGCTGAGTTTGTGTTGGCAGGTGCTGGATCTCTGAGCATACAGGAGAAGAGGACTGGTAAAAAAGCTCAGGAATGGTGGTGTACAAGGCTTCTACAACAACTTTGAAGAAAAATACTACTTGAATGTTAAATGAACACCTAGAAACAGACTGGAGCAAAATGAATGCTTTGTTCTATTTTAATTAGTAGGTTCTTTAGTTTTACTTTTGATTTCCACTGAATATAAAATACTAAATCTAAGGCTAGAAAAAATTCAGTTCCTCAGAATTTTGCATTTTTTTCTCTCTCTCTCTCTTTTAAAAAAAAGAACTCAGTCCTCTTTAAAAGAGAACTGGTATGACACAGGTTGTAATGCATTGTTAAACAAATGTAATAAATGTTGGTGCCGTATTTATGTGGCATTATGGCTTCAGGATTTTACTAGACTATCATTGAAAATTTGTGGTATCAAAGATGTAATACCAACATGACATGCACAAGTGAAATCTGTTTTTAAAAAATCCAGATAATGTTTTTTTGTGTTCTGCTTTCTCTGTTTTCTTCCCTCTGAAGCTAATGCAAAACCCGTTTAGTTTCACAGCTTGCCTGCACAAGCTGTGATAGATTTTGTCTTTGTATTTCTCTGAAATATACATACAGAAAGATGCAAAGTTCCTTTAAGAGGGTAGAACAAAGTGTTCTCTTTTCTGTGTCTTTGAAATCTAAAGGTCATCAGATAAAAAAGAGATTTTGCAATTTTTTATTGTATTTTTTAAGTACCCTAATGGTTTCAGAGTGCAGGAGAGATGAACTGCTTCTTAATAAACAGTTTAAAGTAGTGGTTTATCAGGAGCTCCAGGGAGAGTTTCAGCATATTAGGTGGTGTTGACCTACCTGCAGTGTTTGCTCTAAGAAAGTGGCTTCATGGTCTTCTCCTTGTCCCCTGAATTTTGGCTCCTGTGGAGAAGGGACATGAAATTTGCCAGGAGAATCTCATCAGACCTGTTCTTGTAAGTTGTCTCCTCCCTGGTGGCTGTGTAAGGCTGTGTGGGGGCTTGAGCTGTATTTGATGACTCAGGCCAGAATATCCTCCTACCTCTTTGGGGCTGTGTTGCTCCTGGAGAGCTGAGAGTTTCTCTGAAGACTGGGGAGGCTGTGGGTGGCTGGGGGTGTACCAGAGTCCTCTGGGAGCTTAGAATTCTGTGGTGAAGACAGTTTGGCTGGACATAGCAGTGTCAGCTTTGCCAGAGTATTGGCTTCATGAGAAGTTATATCTTTTACTTATTTTGTAAAAATACATATCAGACTGCTACACTTTAGGAGAGCTGAAAACTGCAGTGCAGGACCCAAGGTCAGACTGGAGAATGCTGGTAGGCAATTCTTGTGAGATTGTTGGAGAGGACATGATAAAGGTTGTTATTAGAATGCAGGAAAAGAGAACAAAGTACATAAGTACTGAAACATTCTAGAGATGTTGCTCTTAGTAAAACGTTTGTTGTTTGTTTGTTTGTTTTTCAGTTCAAGCAGTATGTTTTTGACAGCAGAGAACTGGAAGACTGGTTGATTGACATACTAAAATGGAGTATTTACCAGTGCAGGTAAGACATTCTTTGAACGCCTTTTTGCAGTTTCATTTCTTGTTTTTTTCATTTGCAAAAGTGTCGTTTTGCAGTTCCCAGTGCAAATAGCTAGATTAATGGCAGTGTTACACAATCATTTTTCTGGAAACAGAGCTGGTTTAGGAGGTTTCTGTATTTTCAGTTCACTCTCAGGTGCTCTGATGCAGCTGCTGTAAAGTAGCACTAAAATGATCGATTAAGGAAAAAAAACCAGAAACAAGAAACAAAAGAAACATCCTTTTTTTCCTTCAGACAAACATTAAAAATATGTTATCCTGTGATCCACTTTGTATTGTGGCCTCAGGAAAGATTAGTTTGTATAACTAAAGAAAGTGGTGAGATGATGTGGGGACAGCATGGACCAGCCAGGATATATAGGAGATTTTCCAACTTAGAAAAGTAAACCCTCAGAAGTATGAAGGAAAGGAAAGGTTTGGGCCTCAGTTTAGGATCAAGTGGCTTTAACTGACATTTTAACTATTGGAAATGTTAAGTCTCAGTGCTCTGAAGACTTTTGAATATAGAAATGCTGTTTGGATTGTAAAAGTTAAGTAGCTACTGAAAGTTTAGAACTCCCCTTTCTCATTTATGTATTAAGGTATTGTAATTTATTATCAGACCTTCTGGTATGGGTTTATATGCTGCATTAAACTCCATTTCTCATGTAGAGAGCTCCTAGTGAAGGATTCTTTTGTTTCTCAATGCAGTTGAATATCTTGGTTTCCAAATGCTAATGATGTGCTTTAAAATACATCAGTAAACCCATTAAATATTAAATTGAGTTGTGGACTTTTGTTGTAGATGAAGTTTGTGTTGTGCAGCTGTAAGTTTGACAGGAATCTATACAACATATACCTCTACAAGAGTTCAATTTTTTTGGTTGGCTTTTGTATGATTATTGTACAAGCTTAAGACATTGTCCAAGTTGAGTTTCTCCTTTAAAATACTTATTCACTGCATAACACTTTCTATTACATAGTTCACAGTACTATAACTGTTCTGTTCTAATTGTTTTCCTTTGCACTGGCATGAAAGACTTTGGCAGAAAAGTAGTGATGTGGTTTATGTCAGCCCAGGGCAGTAAATGTTCCCCTTCTTCCAGTTTAAGGTGCACGTGGAACACGCTGAAGCTCAACAAAGCAAAATCTATTCTCAGTGGTCAGCTGGGTACCTGCAGTACACAGCACTGCTTGCTGGATGTGCTGTTCTGTGAGCTGTGCCACAGTATTTCTTACTGGTTTTGCAGTTGGTACTGGAATAAGGCATAGACACTGTTTTTTCCAAATGCTGTTTGTAGTTGAGTAAGAGCCATGTTACTGGATTAAAATGCATGGTCTTGTGTCATGCAGGGCTGTGGTTGCTGGACCCTGTGCTTGGTTTGCAGGGAATAATTGCATTCCAGGCAGATTTTTAGTGAACTGGCTAGGAATGCTAAGTGAGCTCAATGGAGGAAGAAGGGAGGGAGTGGCCCCAGCTAGAGCCATACTATACCCAGTAGGAATACCACAAGTTCACTGGACAGTCCTTTTGGCAGTCATGCAAGATGTGGCTCTCTTAAGTTTTGGGTTTTTTTGTTGAATTAACTCATTCATAAAATGGACCTTTGAGCTTACTCATTTGGACTGGTTCTGGGTTTTCCTGATGGGGACTTGAGAGACTCTGATCAAGGCCCAACAGCAATCTCAGGAACAATCTTCCCTTAATGAAGGCAAACTGTTCAGGGAGTTAGCACCACTCATTGTGTCAGGACACCAGAGCCTTGTCATGTCTTCCTCTTGAGAATGTAGTTTCATCAAAATGCAAGTTGGGTGAGACTGCCCCATGACATCCTTAAAAAGATAAAGATCCTTTTGCTTTTCCTTGGGTGCTTTGAAGTGGCTTCCTTCTGAGTACTGGACAGTTTCATCCATAGTGCACAGAGTTTGTTGCCCAGCAGCCAGAGGTCACAGTGGATCTAGGATCTCTGGATCTCTGCTCTGTAGTAGGTCAGGTTTCATTTGCAGAATATACACTTGCATTTTGGTAGGTGATGCCCATGTGATAATGCAGTATTGCAGCCCCAGAGAATTACAGTGCAGAACATTTTGTATCTAGCTTTAGACCACAGAGGACATCCCTATACAGTACTACAGACAGAGCAGTGGAAGAGGGAATTGCTGCAAAGCCCTGAAGGCTGTCACTGTCAGTCCTAACACTACAAAACTGTAGCAAAACTTGTGGCATCCTTCAATTAGTCTCTTAAAGTCCTCTGATTGAAATTCAAATGATGACAAGATTTTTTTAGACAAGCTGGGTTAATAGCATCATCTAGATGCTGTAATTTTGATCTTGTGGCAAAGGCCCTTGATCCAAGTTCTTCATGTTGTCCTAATGCAGCAAAATTCCTCTTCCCCCGCCCCCCGTTACACCAATAATGTACTGTTCCTGTGTTTTTGTAAAGTCCATTCAGATTCCCTGTATTGGTTGTTAAACCAAGGTCAGAATTAATGTCTTGTTTAGAGTTTAAAATCTACACTTGTGTTACAGGGCTTGAAGTCTCACTTCCTCTAGAGTGAGTACAGAAAGGGAGGTCTTATCTTGAGTCATATTCTAAGACAATTTAGTTGGTAGGCTAGAGGTTGTGCCTGTAAATGTGACTTTGCTTTCAGTTGACTAATACCTGCTGCAGTCAGGACTTTTTTTTGCCACCTGCTCTGTTTCAGTCTCAGTACTGCCTGCTACATCACAAACACTCAAATGCATGTTGAAAATTTTAGAAACAAAAGAAGCCATAATCCATTCAAGCTCCAGACAATGTTTACTGCTTCTACATCAGAGCCAGAAAAATTGACTAATGTGTATGAAGTACAGCCTGCTCAAAGTTTTTTTTTGTTTGCTTAGTCCTCAAACCAGACAGTGCTTGCAGAAACTGGGAAGTTTGAAGACAAGTGTTAGTGGAAGGTGTAGTGTGTTTCATTAATCTAGTGTTGAAAGGAAACCAGCAGAATTTAGTAAAATCTGTAGGATTTAAATGTAGGTATCAGCAGGCAGTTGTAAAGTAGCAGGAACTTGCTAGTCTGTGACTGTGAAGATGACAGTGATAATTATCACTTTACTACTACAAAAAAAAATTGCTAAAAATAGGCATGTTGCCTTCCTTAGCTCCTGCCTTCCCCTGGAATCTCTCAGTCTAAAGCCTTACATGACCTGGTCAGATACTTTCTCTTTACTGTTTGGCTACAGTGTAATTCAGCCCTTGCTGTCCTCATGCCAGAGTTGAGGCTCTGCTGCCTGCATGGACGTTCTGCACCAACAAGGGCTGGAAGCAGCCCATGCTCTTTTTCTCCTTGTCAGAGAGTATTTTTCCCTCTCCAGCCAAGAACCCGAGCAGAGCTGCAGTCTGTAGGCACCAGTAAGTGCCAGGATTGTATTATGCTGACGGTGTGCTGCGATGCTTCTCTGGTAACACGTGATTCCTTCGCAAGAAAGGTAGAAGTTACTGTGAGCAGGATTTGGTACATCCTCTATTCTTGTTTACCTCAGAGCCTGCATATTTAAGGAAGCTGTGCAAAACTGTGCGTAAGCGTTGTCCTTTTTAGGACCAGATGTGCATTATCCCCAGCTTGTGTTCTAAATAGTTTGTTTTCTCTTTGTTTTCAGTAACTAAGGTGCTGACAAGTTTTGACTTCTTCATCCTCATAAACATGAGTGAAGTTCAGGCTATGGTAGAATTCTCCGTGGAGCTCCACAAATTCTTCAATGTGGATTTGTTTCAAAGAGGGTAGGTAGTATGTTCTTTTAAACTTTACTCCATTGGAAGTCTTGTTGGAAACACCTTAATGGGTACTCTGTCATGCAGTGTTGCTTCATGTGTTACTGACTATTTTTATAGGGATTTGATTATTTTTATTCTGTATTGGAAAGTCACATAGTCTAAAAAGTCTAGGATTAAATTTTAAATATGAAAATAATTTTTCTTAAAACCTAATTTGCAATACAATATTTTTGTCTAATTGGAGATGAGGGTAAACCTGTAGATATGGAGAGTACATTATATTCTTACCCAGGCCTTTACCCTTGCATGTGTTAATTTCTGTAATCCCTTTTGTTTGAAATATTATAGGTGTTTCTCTTCAATATGTAAAAAATGGTCTTGCCCCAGTTAACTTACTTGTTTATCAATTTGGCAGTGGAGAAATTTCTCTCTTCTCCCTGTGCTGTGCCTCCAGTTACACAGGACTCCAGGCTGCCTCTTTAGGCTCTCCTGACCTCCTCTTACTCCACCTTATCTCTGTAAAAGTCTTTTCCACATTCCTTTCCTTTGATATTATGTGATTGTCCTAGATTACTTTCTAAGGTCTTTGTTTCCCATGGCTATGCAGGAAGTAATCCTTTGTAGCTTATTTTGGAGCTATTAAAGATTATTGGTCCTTTAGTGTTGTGGTACATTAGCCTTCTGTCATTCCTCAAGTAGACTACAGTAAAAATGCATGTTAGAGTTTAGGCTGTATTAGTGTTTGCAGAGATGGAACAGGGTGTATCAGTGTTGATTTATGATAGCTGCTTTTTACAAAACATTGTAGAGTAACTTCCCTCAGAAATAGTGATAAGAAAATGTATTCTTGTTTTTAGCCTTGTTGTGGTTCAAGACTGGGGTGTACGTGCGTGCATGGGAATATTGTTTTCAGTACAGCTGGGGGGTTGTTTTGACAGAAGTGATGACCCATTATGTTTGGTACTATGCAGTCAAAGCACATACAACAAACTGACCCCCTTTTAGGGAAAATTGTAATTTCACTCTTCATTGGAAGAGAAGGATTAAGGAAGGCTTAAGAGATCTGTGAAAACACTGAGAATATTCTAATTACTTCAACAAAAAAGCACAGTCTTTTGAACTGTAGCCTTTTTAAATCTTTGAAATCAGTGGGCAAGGAGAGGGTAGAACATGGGAGCACATTTACTCTAATGGAGAACCTGAAGAGAAGAAAGTGTTTTGGTTGTCTTAAGCTTACAAATCAAATGGTTCCTCAGAATGGTAGTTGAGAAGCAAAGCACAGCAATATAATTACCAATGGCGTATTCTTTGCCTGGTGTATTTCTTTTTAGCTTACTGTTGCAGTAAGATAAAAAGCAGTAAATTCACAGGGCAAGTTCAGAGAGGTGGAATGCTGACATAAAGAGAAAAGTGATGTGAGGAGATAACTTCTCTGGTTTCAAGCTGAACCTTAAACTCTGGGCACATTCCTGTAGAAATTAATGTCAGGAAGAGGAGAGAACTTCCAGAATAATTTGACAGACCAAGAAATGTGACTATTGCAATTAATTCAATTTGGGTAGGCTCCAGTATTTTTCTAGGAAACTGTGTTTATTTGAGACCATATGTAATACTTCTGTTGCTGCAGGAGCTCTTGGATAATGGATTGAATGAGCAGAAAAGGAAATCTTTAGTTTTGTTGTTAGCCTCCTATTTTTTAGCTATCACCGTGTTTAGCATGGTTTGTCTTGCCAAAATCAAGTACAGAATTGGTTGTATTGTGTGCATTTAAGCCTTCCCAGCGTGGCATGCTTGTCTCATGGAGTTAGAAACATCATGACCTTCTGAACTGTGTAGAACAAAATGTCAGCTATTGCAAGTAATCACATCAAGTTCCTTATTAGAATTTAGAATATTTTACTCCAAAAGTATTTGTTTGCAGAGCGACTCTAGATTCTCCCTCATTTGATTACTGGAGATGTCATCATTCCCAGCATAAATTTCCTTCTGATCAGCTTTAGTTGTTTTTCTTAACAGCTTTGTCTTGTGAATCACTTTATCAGTCTGAAAGTTCACCCTTATGTATTTTAGATGTCAGTCTTTTGTCCCTTTTGTTAAATATGAGCTAACATGAGTTTGATCATTGGAATTTGTGGCATATTCCCCACCCTCCCTTCTTTTTCTGTAGAGTCCATGTACCCTAATATCCAGTCAAACCCATTTTACTGTCTTCCTGCTTCTATAACTATTTGAAGAAATATGTCAACTCTTGCATCCCAAGTGTCTCATATTTTCTCAGATTTGTATCTGTAGTGGCACTACAGTTGCCAGAAGCAGTTACGACTGTGTTTACACTAACAATTAAATTTGGCATTTAAGGAACGAATTACTGAAAGCAGTGCTGATCTCCATACATCTGTATGGTTACTTCAGACTAGATTTTAACCTCATCTTCTGATGAGGACCAGATATTTTGTATCGTGAGTGTAATTTGAAGTTGTTTGTATCAGTAGTTGGTTCAGGCTGTTTGTGCCCCTAGGGGCTGAAGTGCATTTTGTGACTGGTAGATCAGAGTAGTTCAACTTCCTTAGGAGACATCCAGGTTCTATGACTGGAAAGCTCTCAGTGAACTGAACCAGCATGCAGCAAACTGGGGTCATTGGGGAAGGTGCCCCAAAACCACTCTTTTGATCTAAACTGGTCTAAATAGTGCAGACTGAGCGAAAATTTCTCATAGTATTTTACTCAAGATCATATTTATATGAAGGGTTATAACTATCTTACCCTCCTAAGTGACCCTCTAAAGCAGACTGTTTCTTACTCAAGATAACATACTATTCCAAGAAGAGCTAACAGACAGTGCATTGTAATAAAATATTTGTCTTATGTATCCAATACAGCTATTTTGTTATGTTTTCTTATAACTGTGCCATTTGCTTTAGACCCAGCTTGTTACAGATGGCTCCACTAGTTTATTTTTATCTGTTATTACATTCATATAAGGCATCACACAATTTTTGTTTTGACCTAGTGAGATGTGATGATAGGAGTTTTGCTCTAACAGTGATTGATATGCGAGTATTGTGTGACAAAATGAATTAAAGAAATGTATTTGTTTGGGACCTGTGAGAATGTCTGAGATAATGAAGTTTCAGGCTGTTTTGTCATCTTAGCTCATAAACGTTTACACCAGTAAGGTGGGGGCTCGATACTACTGATCTCCTATAAAACAAAGGAAGCATAACATGACTTGATTACAGAAGTAGAGAATGAGTTGAGTTGAAAATTGGTTGGATGATTTGGCTCAAAGAGTTGTGATCAGTGGTGCTAAGTCCAACTTAAAGCTGTGGCACCTCCCATGGACTGATACTGTGTCAGTGGTCCCAGCAGTCTTTGCATAGAATCATAGAATGACTTGGGTTGGAAGGGGCATTAAAGGTCATCCAGTACCAACCCTCCTGCCATGGGGGAGGCACCTTCCATTAGAACAGTTAGAGCCCCATCCAACCTGGCCTTGAACACTTCCAGGGATGGGCTGATCACAGCTTCTCTGTGATCACTGCCTGTTGCAGTGCCTCACCACCCTCTGACTGAAAGAATTTCTAATACCTCATCTAACCCTAGCCTCCTTGAGCTTAAAGCAGTTCAATTTCAAAGACTTTGCTGTAAGAACAGGTTGCTTACCCCCTCATTTACATACGTTTTGTATGTGTCAGCATACATATATATCCTGAACTGAGATATAAATGTGTCAGAATGTCTCATTCCAAACAACTGCTTACTGAAAGTGACTCAGTACTTTGTAAGGCTCAGTTGAAGTTCCCATGTTCCCCATGGGATGATGGGTCCTGATGTCTAACCTGGGACAGTCACACCTTTTCTGTGGGTAGGAAGAGTTTCCTGGTAACCCTCACTTGTGAGAATGTGAGGTTTTCATTTCCCTGGAGCTGTGTATTGATTTTTACCTGTAAATGGCAAATCTAATGAGGTAAAAAGACTTAGCTAGTAGTTTGTAGTTTAGCATAGTGCACACATTGCTGCAAGATCTGCTTGGAAAACAGCTGTCATCTACATTTCCCCCATCTCTGTGCATTTTTATATCCCAGTGTTAAGTTCTTACTTTCTCACTAATCTTTTGTTACTTTGTCAGTAGTATGCATGCACACACAAGTGGCCAAAGCTGGCTTTAGAACACTTGTAATCGTTATGTCTCTATGTGTTTTGCCTTTTTTTTTTTTTTGGTACCATTTTAATTTGTAAGGTACAATACCTGCAGTTTGATTGTGGGTTTCAGAAAAAGAAGTTCCTAATGGTTTTTTTGGCTGTGTAAATTTGTTGTTATATAAACTATGAGGAGAGGAAGTAAAATAAAGTAGTAACAGTAGCTCTTTATTTCATATTTACTGTTTAGTGTGTCTTAGTTTTCTTTTATTTGACTTTGTTTTGGGTTAAAAGATTCTTATAAAACCACATGAAGAACTTATATTAGTAATCTAAGGCTACCACACTTCTTAAAGTCTTTTTGCTTTTAACTGTTGGGTAACAGATGGAAAGAATAATACTAAATACCTTCCAGAGGAGAGACTTTGGCAGATTCTAACCTAAAAGGTATTTTTGGAGATGTATCATATCTGAAAGGTTATTGGTAGGATTGCAGCATAAGTTGCTTGTGAACCTAAATCCTATTAAAAGTCAAAGGAATTTCAGCTTCAGAGACTACTGAAAATTTAGCCTTATGATATTCTTCTGTTCCATAGATTTATGTTTTTCCATGTGTAGATACTCACTGATGTGTCTAAGCAGTATTGACATTTTATGCTTTCATGCATGTGGTTGTGTAATGTAGCTTAAAAGAAAATAACACTGAATCAGAGTATGAAATTTAATAAATCTTATTATGATTACTCAGTAATGTCATGAGAAATAATGCAATATATAAAAGGTTGTATTGTTTTCTGGATCCAGTGAGTTGGCTACATTAATTTTAGAATTTTTAGCAAGAAATTAAAATTCAAAATATACACTTCCAGCAGGACCATATTTCTTCCTCCTGTTTATATCAGAAATGAAAATGTCCTTAAATGAAGAAGTAGCCCTTGCTAATGGTTTGTGTTGCCAGCATATGATCGAATAACAAACTCTTGATGGACAAGGAACATTCAGGTTCACCTGTTTGGTTTTCTTTTTAATTCATACAGCTCAGACATACTTTTACTTTCAAACTACATTTCTGTATGACATATTTTTCTGGGAATAAGTGTTGTGAATTGCCTTCTGACAGGATAGCTTATCTTTTGAAGTATTGTACTGTGATCTTTACCTAATGTAATGCATTTTTACAGAGAGAGAAGAAAGCTGTCAAATTTGTCTAACAGTTGTAAGATGAGCTCTATTTTTCAGTTTATGGTTTTACAGCAATACAAATAGCAATTATACAGGTTTAAGATTTGGAAGGCTAGGCAGTAAACTCAATGGAATAATCTGTCTAGGAAAAATTATGCAAATATTTTTGGTCTTGAGTTTTTTGTTGTTGTTGTTTCGTTGTTTTGGTTTTTTAAGTGGATCAGTTTCTGATTCGAGTTTGTCAGTAGATGCCCACACACAGGTCCTGCTTGCTTTGAGGCAGGAAAGGGTAAGACTGGGAATGAGCAGTGGAGAAGTCTTATTTTAAATTGCCATTGCTGCAGAAGTTGAAACTTAGTATCATCAATTTTCCTATTAGCCCCTGTGATGCAGCATGTCTGAGACACTGATGACATGGTCTGGTCCCAAAGAGCAGTTACAATTTAAAAGACAGAATCTTGTCTCCTAAAATATGACATCTTATATTTGTTGAAAAGAGGGGTTAAAAATTAAGTATTGTTTCCTTTGAGTTAGCTAAGAAATTAAGGCTTTTTGAAGCACACTGAGTGGAACTGAAGACCATGGGTAGGTTGTTCTGCTTGTCTTCTTCAGTTATCTGAAGACTTCAGTTATCTGTGACTTCAGCCACACAGGGAAGCTTGTCTGGGGGTCACCTACAGCCACTGTAAATTGGACTCCTACTTTTGAATCCTCCTCCCTGCTCTTCTCTGTGGTACATCCTAGAAGACTATACTCCAGCTTAAGAAGCTAAATGAGATACAGATGCTGCAGGTTTTAGTTGCATATTCTGACTCATAAAGATGGTTGTACAGATGCTTGTTTCTTCAGTCATTATACATAGAGGTATAGCTAAGGGTTGGTAGTTATAGTTGTCCTGAGGGTATGTTTATTTTCCTGTATCCCCCCATATTCCAAAAATATTACTTCAATGTTTTGTAATGTTCATGGGTACTCATTGCATCTTCTGGACTTCTCAAATATGTGGTGCAAATTTCAAATCACCTGAATTTTATTCAGATTTTAGCTCTTACATTAAAGTAGTACTTTTGGACGTTTTAAAAATAACAACTTTTGCAATTGAAAATATGATTTTGCAATGGAAAACATTTTCTCAACTCAGAATTAAAGCTGTCTAATGGCATCCCATCTCCTCCAGGCATTCAATTTGGCAAAATTCCATTTTTTAAGAACAAAAAGATGAAGAGCACAGATGCCTAGTTACGCCATCTTGCTGCCTTTGTGGACCTGACAGTGCTGTGGTAGGCACAGCTCTTTGGTGCAACAGTGATATGGCATAATTTGCTGTCCTTTGAGACTGCTTTTGGAGGGACTTTGGAATTCCTTCTTTCTATATGCAACTGAAGAAATAGGGGTCTTGTGTATGTAACACCAGGTACCATTTCACACTGCCAAGTAACAATTGTACCTCAGCATGCCTTGCCATGAAGTCTGTCAGGAGAAACATGATCCATGAGTTTAGTTTAGTGAGGGGGTAAATGACAGTGTAAGACAGGAATGAGTATAAAAGGATTTTATCTGGAGAAGACCATTATTTTATTCTCTAGAACATATAGCACTCAGCTGTGTATAATATGAAGGTCGAATGGGCATAGGTGTTAGTTGAAGGCATCACAATAATGATTTCTTGAGTATGCACCTTCTTTTTCTAAATTGAGTTTTACTGAGTTCAGTATTATGGAGAGGCATGTGACAGCAGTAAGTTTTAATTTTGCATTGAATACATATTTAGTCACTAAAATTGCTACTTTTGAGATTCTTTCAAGTGTTAGCACTCTTATATGCAAAAGCTTGTAGCTTGTGCATAGTCTTACTGTTCAGACCTGACACTGAGATGGTAGCAAAACCCAGAAGAATCTGTAATTCATAGGTGTTTTGCCTTATTTATGTGTGCTTGGTTAATACACATAATAGTTACAGCAGAAATATGATTCTTTAAGTTAGTGTACCATCCACAGCTATCTAGGGAAGGGAGAGAGAAAGATGCTCATCTTGTGTTTCACAGTCTTGAATCCCTCACAATACAGCAGATGTTTCTGGTATGGTGTCTTTTTGTGCCTCCTTTGCTGCTCATACAAGCTAATAATGTCTTGATGTATACCTGTATCTGTAATCACAAACAGCACTTTACTGGATCATCACAAACTGCAGAGAGCATATAGCTTTTTGAAATAGGGAACCAGGCTCAGTCCCACCACCAAACACAGACTCAGTCAGTGACTCCAGTCAGGTGTTTGCTTCAAATCTCTTCCTCTTTTACTTCTTATGCCTCCTGTCAATTACTGTACTCCACATAAAGTAACTCATCAGATTTTTGAATATATTTTTAACCTTATTTCACCCCACTCCACTTGTTTGCCCTTTCCCCAATTCTGACTCACATTGGCCATGGGGGAAGAAACTTAAAATATCTCCAAATACTTAGAGGCCCTCTAGACTGGACCATTGTGTTCATGCTTATGCATACATAATTTCCTTTGTTGATTTAAAAAGTTTTAAAATTGCTTTAAAAATTTGTCTCATATTTTCTCAAAAAATATGATGAATACCTTAGATTAAGTGATCAAGACCTGCTGCTAATAATTTTCTGTATTTGTGTATTTTTACTGCAAGAAGTAGCACATAAGTTATTGTAGGTGATCAGGCTGGGAAGAAAAAAGAAGTGTATTTTTCACTTGTGCATGTTTCTTTGATGTGGATGGTTGTGCCTGAGCTCCAAGGTTTTTTTGGTGGAGGGAGAGGGTAAGAGAGTATACCCAGCATGGCACACTGTTGGTGTCATGAACCCAAATCTGGAGCGAAATAGCATTCTATGCATTTATATTGGGCCTGAGCATGGATCTGCCAAAAGGTGTGATATGCATGGTCTTCTCCTGCTTTGTTTGCTCCTGCAGTCAGGTCAGTCAGATGGGCTTGCTTTTGGCAGCAGTATAGTCAGAGAGTGGGTTAAGCAGGCAGGAACACAGGGTTAATGGTATAGATCTCACAGGTATGGAGATCTGTTGGATAGCATCTGCCTGAGTAGGGTGATCCTGCCTCTGGTGCTTCCTGTGTGCCTGCAGCTATGCTCTTTCACCTTATGGTTGCTCAGCTCAAAGTGGTAAACCAGCAGGAAAAAAACAGCAAAACCAGAATCATTTTGGGTTATATTTTTTTTAATCTCTCTGGTCCACATCAACATCAGATATTCTGTCAGTGATGGTGCAGGAGTATAAAGTACACAGGAGGAATGGGATGCCTACTTCTGTCACCAGCTAGCTTTTGGGTTGGTTTAACTGTAATGCTGGACTACAACTAATCCTGAGAGAAATATGCATAAAAGTTCCAGGCTCTGTGTTAGGAGACATATCTGGCACGGGAGAGGCCATTATGTCAGTATGATCTGCTCAATGACAGCAGCCCAGAGATCAGTATGTTTTGAAACAAAACCTCTGTTTGAACTTTTGCATTCATCTCAGTTGGCATCCCTGCCCCTAGGATACAGAGTTATGACAGACATCAGGTATGTCAATTCTAATTTCCCTAAGCCCTCATGTGGAGATACAGAGCTTGCCTGGCAATGCCAGTTTGCAGTTTCCACCTCCCTTGCTGCTGGCAGCTTTGTGCCACCGCAGTGCCCTGCCCTGTGGGTTGTGCTGGCTGAGCTGCTGGATCTGACCAGTGTCCAGAACTGCTCTGCAAGTTGTGCATTGGTGTAATTGAGAAAGGTGTCAAATGTATGGCAGGGGGAAGAGTTGAGTGCCTGGGAGGACAGGACAGAGGAAAAGGGGTAAACAGAATTCCTTAAACTTAGTTTCTTACAGAAGTCCTTATATTGAAAAAGCACAGTCTAAATTTCAAGACATTATTCTTGACATCCCCTTACTATAAGAAAGGATAGTGTTTCCCAGATGCCAGCTTGCTTGACTGGCACAGAGAAGGAATCAGATTATTGCAGAAGTCAGAGAGATCCAGCTCTGATACTTGGCAGAGAAAGGGCCCCTAGTCACGTCCAGAATGCCAAGTACCTTTTCTGTAGGTCAGTTCTGAAAGGGGGAAGGAGGAGATGATAGAACGGCATCCAGAGCAGCAGAAACCCTCAGCGTCCAACTCTGCAAGGAGAACTCGGGATCTTCTTCAGTGGATTTTGCAGATCTCATCTTACAGGGAGCAGTGGTGGGAGGTCAGCCCCATAAGGGGAACAAAATGAGTTAGATACCCAGATGGATGGAAAGTTTGAGGACCCTCAGTATATGTAGAAAGTAAATCATATGATCACCTTGATGACCATCACTGCACTTCAGTCATATCACCATGGTTAGGGCTTCTTCTATGGAGTTTTTCTCTTTTCCTGATTACATTCTTTTCAGTTTTCATCTCATACTACTTTTGTATGCCTTCCTTTCAGCAATTTGTTTCCTACCTTTCCTGAATACATTCCTACATAAAATTGATTTCAAAATATTTGGGATACCACTTGAGGTTTTCCTCAGTGCTTGTTACAATTTTCTCAAAACAGAAGCATTTGAAAAATGTAGACTTTAGAAAAACAAATTGGTTTTTTTGCTTGCTTATATAATTTTTTTTAACTTATTGAACAGGTTCAGCAGGTACTGTGTTTCTTCAGGGTATCCAGCTTATGGAACCTGGCAAGAGAAAAAGGGATTTGACTACTTAGTGTGTTTGTTCTCCTGTAATTTTTTTCATTTATATAAACTGGCATCAGAAATTTAATTCTTGTCAGTATACTGGATAGGGTAGGTCTTGGGAGATACTGTTGCTGTAGGAGGTAGCTCTCTCATGTCAAAAAGTCTGTTCAAGAACAGTAACTCTTCTTTTTTATGAAGGGGAAAGAAGTGGAGTTTTTGCTTTCAAATCTTGAATGTTCACTTTACTCTTTGACATTCATAAGCTTTTAGGATAATCGTAATTTAGAGAAACAGGTCTTAATTTATGCTGGTAGCTTTTCATTACTTGCTTGTGACATTGTTCTGGTAATATTCCCTGAGGTTATTTCTTAAGATTTATGATAATAATAAAGCAGTTCTGCTTTTCAGTGCTTTTGGAGTTGAAACTCTTGAAGTTGAGGAAAAAATAATTTACCAGAAGTGGCAGTACAATTTCATTTTATTTCTGAGCATGGAGCCCCACCACTAGCTCAGCCTTTCTTAAACCCCTGTCATGTCACTGAAGGGAACACTTTTTCCTCTGGCTGTGTGATCCTGCCTTCTGTTAATAGCCCCTACTGGATTCTTCTTTTCCCTATTCAGGTGGATGAGCGTGTTGGTTTCTTTTACCATAGACTTGATGCAACAGCAAAACTTATTTGAGGCAGGACAAAAATACGTAAAAGAGGTTTTGGTCTGCAAAATGCTTCTACCTGGGGCAGTACTGGCTTAAGGTGATTTAAATGAATCATGAAAATGTGCCTTGCTTGAAGGAAAAAAGACACTTCTAATCTTAGAGATTACTTTTCCTTCTTTGTGTGCTAATAACATCTCAGAGCAGTATATTTGAAACTACAGTGTTGCAATGTAAAAAATTAAATGACAGGAGCTAATGTCACTTTCATGAATTACACAGCTACTACAGGGGAAAATATGAAGATAAGGGTAAGGGATGAAAGTGATGAAAGTGACCTGCCTTTCTTTGGTTTATCTTACATAAGATACGGTAGCTCACATGGGCTCTTTTGTCACGATTTTTTGCAACAGTTTTCTTTGTGATACCTGATTTTCCTTCTGGTTAAATGTTTGCTATTTGCAATTAAAACAGAGATTGGCTTTCATGAAAATAAGGTGCAAAGTGAATTGTAAGGCTTGTATACTTGTTTACTGACAGATGAGAGGAACAGAATTGCACAGCTGCAAAACTTACAACGTTTGAAAGACTAGTGAAGGCCAGAAAATGAGTTGTCTTCTGGTCTCCCATCTGCTGTGTTTGCTAAACTTTGATTTTGAAATTAATATGTTATGATATGTCTTGGTAAAAACTGATGTCTGTTTGCAAGGGCTGAAGGTATAAAATTGTGACCCTGTATACTAGGAAAACCTAGCATCCCGTACTTTTCTCCCCAGAGAACTGAAAAGTTCCAAGCCACAGAGTGGTTAAACAATGGTGATATATGATTTGCAAGGCTAGTATGGTGAATCGAAAAGTCAAATGAAAAATACTTTCAAGCTAAATAAATATAGTTTAAAAGTTCTTATTAGAGAATGAGAAATCGTTATTCTTGAAGATAAGCTTTATGGGACTGTTGTACTTTAAAGATTGGAAATTTAGTATGATTTCTTTTGTGAGGAAATTTAGTATGATTTCTTTCTTTTTCTCTTCAGTAAGAACAGGAAGTAAAAGAGGAACTAAAATTATAAACATAGACTAATATAAGTTAACATATATTTGATTATATAAGAATCAACTGCATGTTTATGTGTCTCTTTAAAAAAGCAATAATTATTTGAGACTGTTCCCCTTTCAAGTTTTTTAATAGATGTTCATAAGCATTGCAGGAATTCTGCCTGAGTGTGTTTTGTGATAAGAACATGGTGAAAAGGCTTTTGTAATAATAAGCAAAATCTCCAGTTGCATTTACTTTCCTCTCTCCTGTTTTATGTATTTAATCCTGTTTCATGTATTTAATCCTGTTTCATAACAAGCTGCTGTGACTCAGTTGAGGTATTAGTCTATAATAACTCTCATCAGACTTTTGGTCTAGTTACTATTTTGTTTATATATAATACTGATTTTCAGAAATGTGTGCTCTAGGCATGTGAGGTACTTCAAAAAAGTAATTAACTTCAAGGAAACTTACTTTCAAATGTATGAGGACCTCTTATCTATTTCCTGTAAGTTTGCCCAATGTGTTATTTATCTTAATAAAAGTCAGCTGGGAATTACATGGATTTTTCATTGAAGGGATTGCTAAAAGATTTTAAACATAGGGCATGAAAGTTTTCCTGTTACTCAAGTATCTGAATTAGAGTTTCTCAGATAAATCCCACAATTATAGCAGAATGTAAATCTCGTATTGGTCCTTACTAGAAGTACTTATTACATACAAATGATTGCAAGATATTAATCTTTCTGTGCATTCTATACTTGTATTAAATAATTCCCTGTCTAGATAAGCCCTGTACCTAGTTTGGTGTCCATTTGGTATTCTGTGGGCCCAAAATAGGTTTGGTGGGATTAAATTTTTATAGACAACTGTGCAGGTCTCCTGGTGAGGAACAAGTCTAACCAATTCTGGTTTTAATTTTGCGCTTCAATAATCAACTTTTTATTGCCTGTGCTTTATTGTGTCTTTCTCTGTTCTCTTATTTCAGTTCCATTGCACCTTATTTTATTTCCGTTGTGATTTTCCTCTTTACCTGGGTTGCCTTTTTACAGAATGCTTAGGAGGTTACAAAAAAAAAACCTGGCAAATTTGTGGTAATGTTTAAGATAGAGTATTTGTGTTCCACAATCATATGGAATGTTATAAATGTTACAGGTGTACTCAGATTGCCTGGAAAACTACGTGGCATTTGTCAGTATTGGCTTGTAACTGTGGAAAAAGCTAAATGTCTTAACTGCTTTTAAGATTTGTTTTATAAATCCATGGAAGAATTAGGGATGTAGGGTCTCTCCAGTAGCAAGGGGCTTATCTTGTAGAACAGAGGGGTGTTGAACAGAAATAAAACTAATACTCTTTCTCATTGTTGGATCCTCTCAGTATTGTGCTGACTCAGCCTCTCGCTGCAGTGGGAGTTTCTGTCAGTGCCCGTTTGCTCCCGTGGGAATCTGTAGGTGTGATCTGTAGGACACAGCTGTGCCAGGGTCAGGCTGACACTGCCTCCATGAACTGCTGCCCCCGAGCTGCTGCTCCTCTGGAGACTCGCTCTTCTCTCTGTTTTCCCTGCAGTTCCTCATTTCACTGCCACATTCCATAGTTGCAAAGCAGTGCTTCATCTCCAGCTCTGTTTCCTCATGCACCAAATGAGTCCTGCTTGCCTGAGCCACAGCTCACCTTGGAAAAAGGAGAAGTCTTACTGGCGGTCTGCAGTGGAGGGTGTGTTTTTGATAGGGCCCTGCACTCCGTAGATCCCAAGAGCTCTCCTGAGGTTTTGCGTATACAGAGTCACAGCTGTTCTTCCATTTGGTTAACTGATAAATTTAGAATCTGCCCTGCAGGTGACCCAATGTGCATGTGAGTTTTACAGTCCACGACATTCAGTGCTTGCTCTTGCTAATGTGACTGAGCACATTTAAGTGTGCAGTGCATGCAGTGGGATTTAGGGAAGAGGAAAGCTCAGACTCTGATGCACACGCTTCTGTCTTTCCTCTTCTGGCGAGAGGAACAGCAAAAACGTTTTACCTCAATGATGAAGTGTGTTATGAAGCTTTTTTAGAATGTACGCTTGCCTTGGAATGTTCTTTAGCCGACAAACTAAGTTGTTTTTCAAGTAAAATCTTGTGCAGCTATTGCCATAAATACTCATATGCTTTTTAATGCATGAGATTATTTTTTATTTTAATAATGGTTGTACTTTATGACTGCATTTGCATGCATTACTCCCTGTAGTTCCATATAGGAGCATTAAAAAGTCAAATCACTATTACTTCATATGTTTCTATTTTTGTCAGTAGCAAGATAAATTCCAGTTATTGATAAACCTATTTCCTGCTCAGATTCTAAGTTACCATTTTCCACAAATGTGGTAAAAACTCCCTTACTCACGCCTATCTAAATGAAGTTCCCCCGTAGCGGGGAGGAAAAAAAAAGAAACATATACATTTTCCTGTGTGGGAAAGCTTTTTATGGCACATGCCAGATTTTTGAATCTTCAAGATTTTAATACAACTTGATGAACAAAATTTAATCCTTTATACACAGCATGGACAATAGAGATGTCCTTTGCCTACAGGAGAGCAGTAATTCTAACTGTTTATTTCAGAACACCTTTTCCTACAAGGTCTGTAGTAAGGACACTAAGCTCCAGATATCCTTGAACCTTTTAATATCATGGTTATATATTTGCATGCAATGACATTGAGGACCAAATGACATAAACAGACACGAGTGCATATATTTACTGAAGAATGACTGCATAGGCTGGGTTTGACAGAAATCACCTGGATATTTATAAACTGTGTACTTCAGCTTTGCTTATGCTGTCTCAGTAGACATCTCAAATGTTTAGACTATCTCCCCCATTGAAGCAAAAGCAAAGGTACCTTTTGGGGGATGTCAAACTGTTTCAGGATAAAGGTTTTAAGTAGTACAACTAGAGCAAGAGATCTGATATTTATTCATCCTAGACCTCATGTCTGTTGCCAAGATAAGTAAAGTAAATGCTGTAAGCATTTAGAGAAGGAGGGGTTGGCAGATTTTCAGAGGTGGTGGTGTAGGTCATCTTTTTCTTTTCCTAAGTGAATGACATTTGAAATTTCATAGGAAGTAAAAAATGCTGCCTTTCAGGGAAGCTGTTGAGAGGGATTCTGCCTGTGTAGACCTAAGAAGACCAGGAGCTGAAATACGCTCTGTTCACAGGTGCGTCTGCAACTTGTTCTGTGTACCAATTCCCAACTATATGTGCTTTTTACTGTGTTGCCTTTCAGTCATCAAGTTGGAAATTGCTGAACCCTGTTTTTCAGGTTTCCTTTAACTTCTGGGATCATAGACTGATTCAGGCTGAAAGGGATAGTAGCATATCATACAGTTCTGACTCTCTTCCTGCTGAAAGGAGGGTCAGAACTTGATACAAACCATGTTGCTTGGAGCACTGTCCCCTCATGTCTTGAAAGCTTCCATAGGGGGAGATTCCATTTCTTATCTGTTCCAATGCTAAAGTATTCTTAAGACTGTTTCAAGTTCCATTTACTCAGCCTCCCTCTGAAGCCTGTCCTTTAAATCACATCAACACCCATGAACATCAAGCTGTAGCAAGCCACTTGTTGTCTTGAAAAAATGGTTCTCAAGACTCATTCAAAATCTGTTCTTGGTGTAGTCAGACCTTCATCCAGCTGTGTTCCCTGCATTGCTTG
Source organism: Molothrus ater (assembly GCF_012460135.2). Lineage (NCBI taxonomy): Eukaryota > Metazoa > Chordata > Aves > Passeriformes > Icteridae > Molothrus > Molothrus ater. The sequence continues at coordinate 95,913,712 of NC_050480.2, read as the reverse complement.
TACTGCAGTGACTCTTTGAGTTAAGGCTCAACTTCCTTAGCTGCCATTGTAGCCCAGCCTTTTAAAGTGACAAACGCTAGCTGTATCATCTAGCACACAGTATCTTGCTGAATTATCAGGTGCTGATTCTTAACATCATGGCATAACCTGTCAGGGTACTTTAACGGTTAATGCATATCAGGCTCTTGCTCATGATTAATTTTTTAGTGCATTTTCTGTCATACTGTACATTAAAGTTCTTGGTGGTATTTCTGTTGGTTTGTTCTCTGTTTAGTGAAATACAGGGTAATCTTGCTTGAGCTAATGGCACAAATGATAGTGTGAAGGATACTGCTGTTTTTTACAGGTCATTCTTACAGTATATCACCTTTCTGAATACCACTAATTCTTTTCTTCAAAGCAGAGTAGCTTTAAATTGTCTTTGTCAAAATACTTCTGACTTCTTTGTTATCTTAAAAAACCAATGATGATGTGGCAGTTTCAGTTAATAATCTGAAAATGGTGTTTTTTTTAATGTAATGCAGTCAAAACAGAGATTAAGGGAGAGATTGTAACTTTTTTTTTCAAATTATTCTTTAAAAATATTCACATAAAAAACACAGCTAGTCTATGCTTTAAGAACCCTAGCACTTTTCTGGAATCTTAATGCTGTCTGCAAAGCTTGACCTATTTTTTTTTTCAAGTATTTCTGCTCTGGAAAACAGTTTTACATAGAGCTTTATATGAACCTGAAACCCTGTCTCTGTTACCAGTAGAGAATTTGTCTAGGTTGCTCTCAGAATCAGGCTGGTACTGAAAAAGTACCAGACTGGTGCAGGATCAGTTTGATAATTGCCCTGTCATGTTCCTGGGACTTAGAGATGCATGTTAGAGAAAATGTGCTGTACCAAGGTTGGGCATGTGAGTCTCACTGGCTTTGCTTCAGCACGGCCATGCTCTGAGATGTTTGCACTGGGTTCTCCCTTCCAGCGGGTTTCAGGAAAGCAGTGTAGTATAGACACACTGATGGACCTGAGCTGTTGTGTCTGAAAAGTTCTAGTGGTAAGCCTGCAAGTGTGTGTTTGTCTGCCATGTTCCACCATTTGGAAGAAGCTGGACTGCGGTTTGAAAGCATTGGTAGCCAGCATCGATTTGGGCACGTGTGCTGCACCATGGGTTGTGTGATCTGTAGCATTGTTATCATCTGGAATTTTCCACTACTCAGGATACCTTCATTCTCTCATTACATTAGATAGTGGAGAGTTGATACATGAGACAGTGGAGAGCTGATTGTATTCAGATCTTATTTATGGTGTGTTTTAAGGATATTTGGGAGAATTGAATGTGATAGGTGAGTAACAAGTCCTTGATACCGAATTGCTATGTGTAGGCCCAAGCAAATACCATAGATCAGGTTTATGTGTCAGTTGTCCTGACGACAACTAAGCAATGTTTGTAGTACAGCCAGGAAATAATTGAAAGTGACTTGGTTTTGTTTTGGTTTTTAATAGAAATGGAAGCATTGCAACGTAAATTGATTCATGGGTTGAACAAAAGATGGCAAGATGAGGAAGGCAGGGCTTGGGGAAAAAGAGTGATTAAACTTGATCCATTTTTTTTCATTACTTTTAAAATTTGCTGTCAAATGAGAAATGTATATCATAATTTTAAAAAAGTACTTCCTTATTTACAAATTGCAAATATAGTACCTTTGTGAATCAGGTATCCTGTTTCAGTATAATAGCTCTTCATTTGCAGGTAGATCCTTAATGTATACAGCATTTAAAGATGAATGACAGTGAATAATTCAGGTAAATACTGTGTAGGGGACTGTCTCTCTTATTTAAGTAACTTAGTGCAGTTAAATAATTTTGTCATCTATCTAGGTATAAGATTTTGAATTAGTGTTTGCATATTTGCCCTTAGCTGAACTCCTACAAGATTTTATTATTCAGTGTAACAGGTGAATGTTTTATGTTCTAAACTGCTTAAAGTATAAATCTGCTGAAAATCTAACCCATCTGTCTCAAACAAGCAAACAAGACACCTTCATCTCCCTATGGAACCAAATAAAAATATCAGGCAGGTAAAGGGTTTGCTGAAGAAAAAGGATAGAATGGTCTGCTCTTGATTAATTGCAAGCAAACAATAATAAGAAAGAAAGGATGTCCTAACAGCCTTTTGGTTTCACAAATTACATTTTAGGCATGAACAATTCTATTGATCGTTTTCTTTGAGGCACAAACTGTAAACAGTCACTTAATAGTATCTCTAGGGTGAATGAGCCTTATTGGATTAAGTAATGGGAATATCCCATTGCACCCTTTTTCTGTTCAATGCTCAGTTTTTATTTTGCTTTGCCTTTCATTTTACCTTGTTACAGTCCTTATTCAGTAATCTATCCACACTTGATAAAGTTGTTAATCCTGAGTTAAATTTATGCTCTGCAGAGCTGTCACATGCTTCTGAACATCAGCTGAGAATTATGCAGAATTTGGATTTTTAAAATTCTAATAGAATGACAGTTTGGTATGAATAGTTTGGTAGGCTAAAGCCAAGGTGAATTAAAATATGTGGTATAGCTCTGAACTTACTGAGATGTGATGTTTTAATAGAAAGCTGCAACAAAATATTGCATGCAAACCATATAAATAATTTTACGTTCTTTTAATACAATGAAATAATTTCTTTTAATGAAATAACAAGCAGTATGCTTTACCATGACAAGCTGGTCATTAGGATCATGGGAATATGCAGCCAGTAGTGGTAAGGCATCAGTCTCTTGATGAATGTGTACTGTGGATCCAAAAATGACACTGTGAAGCTAGGGCTGGTGGAAAGTATCTCCTTGCTGAGGCTATTGTACATTATCATGTATCATGTTTCTTCAGTATAGGTGAAATGAGTCACTAATTGAATGATGGAAGTCTCATCTGACCCAGAAAAAAAGGAGTACATCACTGTACTATGCTGCATCCTCCTGGGTCACTGTTGAGAGGGCAGTCTTCATCTTCTTCATTCTGTATACTCTACAGTGAAAGCTTAATGTTAATTCATATTTCTTTAACCCAATACAAAATGAATTAATTTACTATTTATTAATCACTTAGAGAGTGTATTTGTTTGACCTGTGGGTTTCAAAAAATGAAATGTAACTAGTAGCTTGCAATAGGTTAAGTTTTGCTCTAGTTTTTAAAAGTAGGAATCACTTCATATCTTATCTTTAACAATGTTACTGGTTCATTATAAAGCATTCTTTGATATATAAGTTTTGATGAGTCTAAAGTTGACTTTTAATTTTGTGAAAGAATTAAATTAAGGGCTTTTTCATTGGCTTATTGTTAGGCTAATACACAGTCAGATCAGTTGAAACGTTAGAAGTCAAAATCAGAAAACAACAAATACATTCGTTTGGGTTTAGATTTTTGGGTTTGGATTTTTTGATGAAAACCATGACTGTGATTTGGGTGTACACTGTGAGTGAAATATGAGGGGTAAAAGTGTACTCCTAAGGACATTTAGGACCATGCTCCTACCAAAAAAGGAGGGGTTTTCTTCCCCTCTGTACCTGTGTTTGTGCTGCCTCTCTTTCACTGGTCCTAGTGTTTGTGGAGCTGTGTGGTAGGTCACATCAGCTCACTGAGGAGCTGAAGCTAATTGTTCAAACAAAAATAAATTATCTGAAATGGGATGGGATGGTTAGAAGGTGTCATCTAAGAGTATTTGTGGGTACTTGTGTTATGTAGAGGCTTCCATAAAATTTGTCTGGTGACAGTTAAGGATTTCTTAGATGAAAATCTAAGTTGGAAATGGTATGGAGCTGAATAAGATGAAAAATGGTTTAGAGATGGGGTAGAGACCCCAAAGACTTGTGTTGGGGTTTTTCTCAATTTTGGATTTGAAGCCTGCAGTTCCTGGCTTTGATAGCATAAAGGTACTGTCGTGTTTTGCTTAGTGTGACCTTTTATTTGCACTTTTGCATAGCTGGTGGCCACAAACCATACAGGGAGTGTCTGGTAAGCAATGTGTTTTCATGGAGGGGGGAGTTCTACAAACTGCAGTTTCACCTCCTTCAGTGTCAGAACTGATTATAGCAGTCCTGTAGATGTGCTACATGGCAGATCCTTCTGAGATGACTGTAGTGTATGTGATAATCCTGATTTTTCATTCATACCAGTTTTCCAGCGTAGTTTACTGCAGGTCTTTACAAGTATTTGCCCCAACTCTGTGGGGTATGGAAAAGCTAGTGTTGGGACTTCTTGTTATTCATGTTTGACCACTACTTTGGTTAATAATGTTAAAAAATAAAATATAACAAGATAAGGGTCAAGTAAGACAGTATTAAGCTTTGTAGATTCCTTGATCTGTTCCTCTTTCCCATTATCCACTCCTGCCTTTGTCAATGTATCTGTATATGGTAAATGAGATGTACTGTAGCACATCAGTTGCAAATCACTCTTTTGCTTTAGCTTTTACCAGATTCGTGCATCTATGAAAATTCCTCCAAGAATTCCACACATATTGGAAGCTAGTTTGTTACATGGAACTGGTAAGTGTAAAAACTTTTCAGTAAATTAGGTCATTATCTTGCCTTGCTAATTGAGGAATTACACTTTTTGTTGTATATTTTTATAACTAATACAGAAGTGGTTTTAATTTTGTTACTAACACAATGCAAATACATTTTGTTGTTAACAACAGGACTTAAAAGTTGATTACAGAATTTATGTTACTGTTTTTATCTGCTGATTGTCTCTGCTGGTAGCAAAATACGGTGATTGCTTTATATGAGTGTCTTCTGGTTTTTTCCACTAATTGTCTCAGTCTTCTCCATGTTTCAGGCTAAGATGACCAAGGGCAGATCTAAGTAGATATCTGACAGCAATGGAGAATTTCAGATACAGACTCTTACACAGATTGATAAGCCCATTCTTTTTCTGAAAAGAACACTTGGAAAGGATGCTTTTCAAACTTACTCTGTTGTTCTCTAGTGGTACACTTGAAAATTGATTTAACCTCCTGAACAGATTTCCCTTATCTTTTTTCTTTTTTAAACCTATCATTCACTTTTGATTTCTATGTCCATGCAAACTAAATCCAGAGAAATCTCTTGGGGCTCACCTAATTCTGTGTACACCATCCCTCAGCATGGTGTAAAAATGTGAAAAGCAGAAAATTAATTAAGTTTTCAAATGTTACATGGAATTATGGGAATTTCAAGGAAGAAAAACCCAATATAGTCTGAGAAAATGTAACTGAATACAGTCTGATAGGATGTAACTGAAACTGAATTTTTGAGGCTATTTTGAAAGTAGCTCTGAGTACAGCAACAATGTAGATACTGGATTTTGGTCAAGCTTCCTAAATATTTCTTGGATTTGTGTGAGATAAATGAATAGTTCTGATGAGCCAAGATTACTCCACTTCAAAGGCAAACTTTAATGCAGTTTATAGAATTTGGGTCTGGTAAACATCCTTTAGTAAAACACACTTTTTGAGAAGTGACACTGAATAATATGATTGATATTGCTAGAAAAAAAGTTTTTCCATTTCACAGTATATTTTTGAATATTAGGTTATTTTTTTTCAGAAAGCTGCAGTCTTGTTAGCAAATTGTGACGTGTGTGTTAGCTCTTGTTTCCTGTTACTAGGCATAAAAAGGGGTATAAACATTAAGACTGCAGTTTGGTGTGAGTTTAGATCAGCAGTTCTGACAAAGAAATAAAAAAAGGGTGCTTGATTTCCCTGGCCACTCTGTCTTACCTTCATATGCTCTGTGTGCTGTTGACACAAATGTTTGATTTGGTCTGGAAACTCAGCTGGGGAACTCATTCAGTTGACAAGCAGCTGTTTTACAAGAAACCCAAACCCCTTCAAACCCTTTTTGGGGCCCTTTTTCGATCAGTTTCTCAGTTTTCAGGTAGTTACTGATAATGTTTGTGGCACAACAAAGCAGAAGGAAGGGTACAAGCTGGTCAGTGAAAGGGGGTTCGTTTGTCCTTCTTGTGGACATGGTAGTGCTAGGTCTTGCTGAGAAACTCTGCTTTCCATTTCCATTTAGCCACCTGCTTGATTTAGCAGAGCTGGATGCTGTAGGCTCACATGCAGCCCTCCTGCTCTAGGAAGGGGAATAGCTGATAGCAATTCCTGAGACTGCTGTTATGTGTAGAAAATAGCTGCTCTTGGTCTCAGCATAGAGTAGCACAGTGCTGATTCACTCCGTGAAAATGTTGCTTGCTGACCACAGAGGAGGCTGGTCAGGATCCCCACTCCTGGGAATGGTGTCCTGTATTGATCAGGTGCTTCTTTCTGTACTTTCCTCTCTTTTCAGTCTTTCTCATATTTGCCTATTCTAAATTCTATTCGCTTTGTCATGTCATGATTCTCCCACTCCTCTCCAAGTAATTTTGCCTTCTAGGCACAAGTCATCTGCAGTTTCCTTACTTTGGCTGTGTTTTCCCCTCTCCTACAGACCATTTGTTTAATCTCTCTCCTCCTTTTATTTTCCCAAGTCAAATACACAGTCTTAAGTTTTTCCTCTTTTTCAAGTTCATTTTTATCTCCTTTCACCCCTTGCCCAGCTCTGCAGTCCCTCATTAATTTAAATAAGTATTTTTTCCATTTCTATTTTTCACATCTTTTAGTAGCTCATGAGAATTGCTTGGGACACAGCACAAGTGTCATTACAGATATGATAAAGCAATTCACCTGCTTTGGCTCCAGTCTTGTGAAGGTCTTTTATTATTCTTGTAATTTGAAGGAAGGTGTAGTTGTGCTGTAGAAAATGAAAAGAAAAACATATGTATTTTTAGCCTGTATGAGGTTGTTTCAGATTTGAGGATGTTATGAATTCCTCCTTCTCTCAAAAATTCATGATTGGTTGTCAGAGAAAAATAAAAGGGGGAGGAAAAACCAGTGAAGGCAGACTAGGAAGGAATGAGGTGTCTGGTTTTATGATGCAAGAGTAAATTATCTTCTAAAATGTAAATATATATATAAATAAAATAAATTTATATGCAAGAGTAATAAATATGTAAGAGTAAATATGTCATTTATATGCAAGAGTAAAAAAATCCCACTTTTTTTTCTCCTCTATTGTGGAAACAGCCTTTTGTGTGGACAGAAGCTTAGGAATAGTCTTGGCCAGTCAGTGCATCTTTGATGTAAAAGACAGCAGTTTTGCCTTGATGACCCCACATTTGTGAGACCTTGCTCCCCATGTGGAAGTGGCTCAGCCTGTTCCTGACTCAGCTTTTGCTCTGCAGCTCCTCTCTCTCTTCTGGGGGTGCCGGTTTGTGTTCTGCTGAGGTCAGCAGAGCTCAGGGCTGTAACTCAGGGTTGGACACTGCAGAGGAAGTGGGACCTCAGCCATTTGTCTCCATTACTTCTTTTGTTTCAGACAGGAGTGGGAGATCCCTTTTGCTGATGCTGTGCAGTTATATCAGATTATGTGCCAAGTGAAACCATACCTGCTCTGCCCTTCAGCTGTAATAGATGACACAAATGGATGTAAGCTGAAAGTGGCATTATTCATAGGGGAATTACATAGTAATGATTCAGCCTTTGTAAGCACTTTGTCCAGGATACCTAAACTGATGATATGTATGAAAACACTTCCGCAAAACCCAGTATTTGTGCATTTCTGAAGAGAAGTTGAATTAAGATGTTACTAAGAGTGGGAATGTTTGCCAAGGGCAGTAATATTCTATCAGAGGCCCCAAAGCTGTAGACTGAAAACTGCAGATTTTTTTTTCCTCCTGTGGATTCCTTTGAAATAATTTATTAAGAAGAATCAAAAGAATTTTAAAAATCTTTTGCACCTTCATTTACACGATTTCTAAGACATTTTGTCTTGGAAGATGTTGATGTTATTGAGCCATTTTTTAAGAGGAATTATAAGTGTCAGTATTTCTGTTACTTCTGTTCTTCCAAGTTCCAACTTCTTTTAGGTTTTTTCCAGAGGATTGTACCCATCATGATACTTCCTGTGTGATAATCCTTTGCTATTATGATAAATATTTCCTCAATTACTGTTTTAAATCACTCCCTTTCTCATTTCTTCTGCAAATCCTTTAACTCTTTTTTTTCAGCAAAAGATTTATCACACTTTTCTGAGCTCTTTGTGATGAGTAGCCTTTGAAGTGTCATATTCCATGCACAGTGCCAGGTTCAGGTGATAAGCTCAGAATTAGTTTGGCCTGAGTAGGATGCAAAGATCTTGAAAGAAAGAACAAACAATCTCTGTTCTTGATTGATTCAGTGGAGTGGTATATGCCATTTAATCTCTTTGTCTCATCTGTAGGTAATTTTGTTTTCAGTGTGGTTAAAACCTGCAAATTAACATGAATGCTAGATGAAAGAAGATAGAATTCAAGATTTTTATTGCAATTTTTGATGCCTAGAATGTCTTTCGTTTGTAACAAAGCAAAAATTCTTCAGAACTTACATTAAAAGCAAATTATATTAAAAATACTGATAGTGTTTCTTTGAAACAAAATGTACCCCTTCAAACTTCATCAGTCACTGACTGAAAACCACTTACATTACTGATGATGTTACAGTTTTAATAGTAATCATGAAGCTGATGGAAATGATAGTTACACTTATTAGCTGCTCTGAGTTTTCCAGTTATATTAATACTTGTTTCTCTCTTCAGGTGCAACAGATCTTGCCTTTCCTGCTTCAGTCCATGACAATATAGTTTGCAGTAAAACATTTCAGATTCTTTACAAAAATGAGGAAGTTTCTGTGAATGATGTGATGATTTTCAAAATAAAAATGCTGTTAGATGAGAGGAAGGTAATCTGCTGTTCAAATTTACTATATTCAGATAATTTAGGCTTTGTTATATACAATTTGAATTAGTACAAATAAGGGACCTGAAAGATTTCATGCTTCTACAATTTCTTTGTAGATTGAGGAGTCGCTTAATGAAATGAATTTTCTGCTAACATTAGATTTACACTTCACGGATACAGACTACTCGTAAGTTTAAATATAGAAGATTTTGTTAAAGCAAGAATATATGTTAACCCCTTAATCTGTTTAAATTTGTATTATTTATAGGTGTAGTGTGTTCACATTAGACATAAATGATGGTAAAAAAGAAATCTAATGTTGAAGTCTCTTAAGATTTCATAACTGGTTCATCTCATTCTAATTTTTTTTTCCTCTGGGGGAAATGCCATTGTGTTCCAAAGTATGGACTTAGGATAAATTGCTGTTTGAGTTAGTTATTAATAACTTGAACTTTAAATGTGATTGTTCTAATTGTATGTTCTGTTGATTTCTTTTTAGACCAGATGACCTGAGCACACTACAGCCAATTAGTAGCCGAACTTTAAAGTTGCACTTTAACCTACACCAGGGCCTTCATCATTACGTCAATGTTATGTTTGATTACTTCCACCTTTCTGTCATATCGGTTATCGTCCATGCTTCTTTGGTTGCTCTGCATCAGCCATTGATAAGGTAATCTCTCGCTAATAAAATGCAAATCAATTCTTGAATGTCCAATTGGAAATGTTATAAAACCAGAATACTTAATAAGAAGTTAAGTCAATGGACAGTATTGTTTTCTATGATGATTTTGGAATTCAGGGTCTAGACGGATGAAAAACTTTTTGTTTTTAAAATTATCTGAAAAAATTTTTGAGGGTTTTTTTAAATTAAAAATAAGAATGTGTAGTGTAGAAGAGAGAGAATGCCCAAGGCCAGAGAAGTGGAGGAATGTATAAATATCTGTATTTGTATGTGTATATTTCTATGTATAAATATATATGAATTTTTTTAATCAGGAAGATCTGCTGTACACTGTACACACTGACTGAAATAGCTGCTGTTTATACAAATAGGGTGCCTTCTGTTAACTATCTTCACAGTTTTCAGTTACTACTGCAATGACAGTGAGGTCTGCAAATGATACATTTAGCATTTTATTCAGTAAAAGGAACTGGAGAATTAACTTCTCTCTTTAAGAAATATTTTGCTATTTTTTGCTGGAGCCTTTTAATTTCATCTACTGGTGTCAACCTTTGCAATCTCTGTTTACTTTGGATCTCTCTCTGTGTGAAAAGGGGCTGTACAGTCAGTTACACATATGAAGTATTCTTTGCACACCTTTTTTTTAGCATATCTATCTTTTCCTTCTTTCGTGGTCTCCAAATACTCTATGCTACTGCCCTCAAGTTTCCTCATATTCAAGGCCAGTCTGTGCCATAAATGCCCAGACCTCTAGCTTCAGGTATTCCCACTCCTTGTGCCTGTCTTCACATCATGGAAAGCACTTTCTCTGAGTATGTTAGACAGCTGTTCTGTGCTGTAGGGCTGTGCTGGTCTGGAGGATTCAGCTGGCTTTCATGGGGTTTTGGTCGTTTTTCCCCCTGCAAGTTGGTTTGAATTATTTTGGTGATGTGTTTTAGACATGGTTATATAGTAAATGAACTAACACATCTGAAGAGATGGCACAGCCTTATTTGGGAAAGAAACAAGTACTGAGAAGGTGGGAATTGTTGAAGACATAATCTGATAAATGCACTTTTAAATTTACTTAAAGTAGCATCATGTATGTAAAATGTACATGATCACACTGTCCCACAAGTGAGATTCAGGCATTTAACCTATATTGATCATTTGTTGTTAGAAAATGAAAAACAGGTTTTGATACTAATTTTTATGCAGAAACATATTTGTCCCTACTTACCTTTTTTAAAAGTTGCAGTAAATCTGAAGGCTTTCCTATGCATTTTTCCTCAGTTTCTGGCTTTTCAAGTGATGATACAGTAATGCTATTTAATTTTAAACCTCAGCTGGATATAGCTTGTGTAAGGAGATACTGAAACAAAATAGCATCTTCTATGCTGCTTTTGTTATCTTCAGAGTATGGTGTTGCTGTGTCCACAAAATTAAGTATTCAAGTTGTCCTTTATGATGGGGAGAGGAAGAAGCTTTAAAATTTACAGTGTTTTATTTCAGCTGAGCTGCCCCATGTAGCAAATACTTGATGGTTGCTGTATCCATATCTGGCTCACTTTTCTGGAGCACTTCTTTCTGAAAAACCTGAGAATTGCAGCTATCACTCCTTTTTGTCCTTTGGGATTTCATGGGTGACAGTTTGGTCATGCTCACATTATTGGCACCTCTTCCTTTCCAAGGAGTGGTCACTTTTTGAGTGTTTTCTTCTTCTGAGTAGCATTCAGATTCACCTTCTGTTGGGAGCTGTTAACCAGTGTTAACACTTCCCTTGAAAGAGAAGATAATTCTACTTGGGTACAGCCCTGGACTCCTGTATGATCTACGCTTTTCTTTAATCTGTAATTGCTTATTTCTGCCTGTTATCTAATAGTCCCCACTTTCTTCATTCATTCATTTTTCGTTCATCTTTCCTAGTTTTTATCACAAGGCTACTGTTTCAGGATGCTCTGTTCTTCCAGGAGTTCAGGATAGGATCTCCTCCTCAGCAGGCAGAGGTCAGGCATACTTTAGGAAAACAGCAATGTCAGTTTGTGTAACAGCTTTGAACTTCCTGCTACTGCTTAACTTTAAGAGATTAAGTCCTCCCATCCAAATCCACAGAAATTGAATCCTTTATACCTGTATAGTTCAAAATTTATCTTTCTGGCTTAAACTTTCAGGAATATTGTTTAAATTAATTGAAGTTTGCATTGGAAGTAATGAGGCACAGTATGTTCAGATTATCAGTTCATTTGTGCTTTTTGCAGTTTTCCTCGCCCAGTGAAGAATACATGGTTGAACAGGAATGCACCTGCACAAAACAGGGACTCTGTGATTCCTTCTCTTGAAAGTGTGGTCTTTGGCAATAACTACACAAAACAATTATCAGCAGACGTAAGATTAAGTAGAAGTTTAAAATTTTATTTGTATTCTGTGGGGAGGTGTGAATTTTATCTTTTCTGCAGGAATATTATTTGATAAAGAATGAACTTTGTTCAAGTGGTTTTGGGGTGGCATGTGAAAAGGGAAATGAGAAGAATTGTTCCAAGAGACTATGTTACCTGCTTCAGGAATGTACATATGGGAAGCTTACAATGTTAAGTGTTTGGCCTCCTTTTTTAATGTCTCGCAATCCATTGAAAATCACAAAAATCAAGTTTGTGAAAAGAGGCAATTGCTTATCTTTTTAGTCATTCTGCTAACACTTCATTTATTATACAAAATTAATATGTGCCTTTTCTTTTTTGTTCTAGGGTTGCAGTTTTGTTGTTTCAGAGTCTTTCCTCAGCCATGCTTATAATTTCCACTATACACTTTGTGCCACTTTGCTGCTTGCTTTCAAAGGGTTACATAGATATTTCATTACAATAACCAAGGATCTCCCCTCTTCTCACCGAATTGAACTGGGTATGTTCAATTTCATAAAACTTACCAATTTCTTATGAATGTTTATAAGACCTCTTCTAGATTAAACTGTCATTGATGGCATATCTCTTACATCTAAAATGTTTTTTGCTTAAACTGATCTGAAGTTTAATAACTGAAGAAAAACAAAGGAACAACTACTATCTCATCTCTAATAAAATAAGGAGATAACAGCTTAATCCATGGAAATATATATTTTTCTTCTTGGTTTTGATTTGCTCTTTTTTCAAATTACTGTGAGAAAGTTAGAGAAGCTCCTAATCCAAGTAGCACCTTGCACTTTTTTTGCTGTAAGGAAACATTGCATATTTGTACAAAAATCTAAATTCTGTAAGCTTTGAGGAGAATATTTCACTGAAAACTTACATGAAAATGACCTACAGGAAAAAAACTGCTGCTGGCTTAGTTTGTAGCTTAACCCTTTAAGCAGACTTAGTTGCCATGAAGACTTCTAGCTAACCACATGTGATAAAAGTAACTGCAAATGTATTACATGCAATGTATGGAAATGTACACATACATTCCTTTTCTGTAGAATGAAGATATATTAGAGAGCCTAACCTTGATTTGTGAACTAGAAGAGCAGTGGAAGTAAGAAAGGAAAATACATTGGCATTGTAAACAACAATTTAGACTTTTTCCTCAACAACCATATACTTCTTTTACTCATGTTCTACTAAAGATAAAAAAGATCGTTTGACATTTATATGGATTGTAGACAATACTTACTTTTTTTTGTATTGTTTAATTTTATCAGTGCAAAACTAAGCACAGTGAAACAGTAAGGTTAGTGATTAAGATATGAATGATATTTTAAAAATTTTATGTGGTCAGTTAGTGATTCAAAGAAAGAATGTTTCACTTCTGTATTACAAAATACAAAACTATTTGTCGTGGAAAAGAATTTAGGAAGCATGTTACAAATCTGTCCATAGAAAAATACTAGAAACGGAGGTGTTTTCTTTATAGAAGCAAAAATACTGCTACAGTTATTGCTATGCTTTTCTGCCAGTTATCTTAGTTTTGATAGGGAGGGAAACACCTTATTAAAGGAGTGACTCAACTTTTAGTTTTCCTTGTAAGGTGAACATATACTTTTTCTCAAACCATAGAATCAGAGGGTCACTTAGGTTGGAAAAGACTTCGAAAGATCATGAAGTCCAACAATTAAACCAGCAACATCATGTTCACCACTAAACCACATCTCCCAAGTGTCACATCCACATGCCTTTAGAATGCTTCCAGGGATGGTGACTCCACCACTTCCCTGAGCAGGCTGTTCCAATGCCTGACCACCCTTTCAGTGAAGAAATTGTTCCTAATATCCAATATAAGCCCCCTCTAGTACAACTTGAGACCATTTCCTCTTGTATCACTTGTTACCTGGGAGAAGAGGCTGACCCCCACCTGGCTGCACCTCCTTTCAGGCAGTTATAGAAGAGCCAGTAAGATCTCCCCTGAGCCTCCTCCTTTTCTCCAGGTTGAAGAACCCCAGCTCCCTTTGCTGCTCCTCACAGGACTTGTGCTCCAGACCCTTCACCAGCCTTGTTGCCCTTCTCTGATTTGCTTTACCAACTCAATATATTGAGTTTGATGGCACTATAGTTGTTCTAAGGATAGGCTTAGACTAAATCTTGATACCTAAATCTTTCAGATATGATTTTCAGTTCCCCTAAAATATTCCTTCAAAATATATATGTAATAGAAAAAAAGCTGCCATTGAGTTGCATACTGGCAATGCAATATTGGGTTGTATCTTTCAACCACATTGAAGTCACCAAAACCACTCATAAGCTTCAGTGGAACTTGAATCAGACCTTTTCTCATCTATATGGATAATTTAGCTTATTTTTAGGAATGTAGTTTTGAACAGAAATGCTCACAATAAATATCTGAAGAGAAAATTATAACTTAGATTTAACATTCATTGTACATAGTTTACTGACAGTTTGTTTCCTGTGGATTTAATTTTTTATTTTTATTTTTTAAGTCTCTGCTAGAATTACTTGGTTTTTTTTCATATTTATAGATATCTTTTTCATTTATTTTGGTTATTTTGTTTGTACATTGATTGGGACAATTGATATAATAAAAAAAACTAATAATGTAAGCTTTAATTATTACTCACATTTTGCTAATGAAAAATAGTACCTGCCATTAACACTAAGTTTTGGGATTTTTTTTTGTTAACTGCTGATGGATTTTAGAAACATATGTTTCTACTAAGTTTCTGTAAAGAAATTGAGGCTCACTGGACTTCACAAAGTACACAATTGTAATTTGCACTTTTTTTTTTTAATTTAAAGTAAATTAACTTTTTTATAGTGGGTATTTTATCTGTGAAGTTTAAATAGGCATTACAGAAAAGAATATCCAGTCCTGTTTAAACTTCAGAATCATCACTTTTTTATTTAAGATAAAATTATTCTCTCTTTAATTTTGTTTCTTCTGTTTGCTTTGCTATTTCTCTGTCATAAAATTTTAACACAAGGCACTGATTTTGCAGAAGCATGTGAAGACAGCTGTTAGACTCTATAACTGTCATTGAGCATTTAAATATTACTGGTTTCAGGAAATAAAAAACGCTGTCTTAATGTGTATCACAAGTGAAAATCTAGAAACTACACTAAAATGATTTGTTTTCATGTACTGATCTAACTGCACTAATTGCTAGGCTAGCAATAAGCTCTTTTACTAACTTTAAGGCAAATAATAAATCACAGGTGAAAAAAGGAGTGTAGTAACTAGTCATGTGTGTACAATCCCTGTAACTAGCCAAGGCCAGCATGCAGGTCCTTTATGAACGCCTTCTCAGAAGAAAATATCCACGAACCCAGAGAATCGCCTACCTAGGTATGTTTCCAAAGCAGGTGATATAATCCCTCAGATTTTTATTGATATTATCAAATATTATATTCTTATTAATGATATAAAATGTTACTCCTTTTGTAGAGAGAAACAATTTCAATATTCAGCCATAGCAAACATATGTTGAACTCTGAAGTCTGCAGAATTGAGCTACTAAATTTTAGGCTGATAAATAGATGATAAAATGAGACATCATTGCTGTTTTTTGGTATAGTGTTGTTCTACTTTACTAAACAAATATGAGTGAAAGTTCAGTCAGTCATCAACATTAAAATATAGCTTAAAATTATAGCTTCATTTAATGCAACACAGACTCATGATTTTTAGTTATTTAAAGATAATTAATACCGTTGTTTTCTGAGAAATCTTTCAGATTCCTTCTGAAATCTGGTATCCTTCTGGTATCTCAAGACTTAATTCTTTCAAACATTACCAAGGAATTATCAGTGTTTAGGGTGCATTTGTCCATATCTACATGGGCCAGTCCTCCCTCTGGAGCATCAGTGTAGGCTTGATGCTGGACAAAAGATTACAGAGCTCTTTAAGCACAAGGAATTTTCTGTTGGGAAAAGATAGAATAGCTGGTCACTACTTTAATCATCTATAAGTGTGTTTTGGTTTTAATATAAAAAGGAAACCAAACTGGTTTTTAGCAGAGCCAGCAAAATTGCATCAAATGTTTGCTGGGTTAACATTACTGCTATAGAATGTAAGTGCTTAAATTCCTTTTGTATTGTGTTAGCTCTACTCTGTCTTCTCTTTTTAATATAGCATTGGGGTATGAATATAGTTAGGGGTTTTCCATAATGATTTTAGATTTCAGGGTTTTAAATCTTGTTCCACAAGCCTGTTCTCAATTGAAGTGTGACAAACAAATAATCAGTATGGTTTCATAAGTAAACCATTTAATTTTTTCACTAATGGCAAGATTTGTGTGGCCATACCAAAACTAGTATTATAGCTTAAATTATTTTCACATGTTTTCAGAAAAATTATCATGAAGTGCTGTTTAGCAAAAGGTACATGTAGTTTCTTTAAACAAATTAAGTCAGCTTGTTTCTGAGAACATCATACATTTCTGCAATTTGTTTTTTTCCTCAGAACTCGTTTTGTGTGAGTTAATTTCTGTGGCATTAAGATCAAACCTAAGCATGATGAATGCTGTTAGTTCAAAATCAATATATACTTACCAAGTATAGGTGGCATAATTAGAGAGAAGTTGATATACACACTGTTGCTGTTCTATAAACCTTTGTTCATTATCCATACCCTGAAGTTACTGTTGGGGCTTTCAAGGCATATTTTGTTGCTGTGTGTTGTCAAGAAATATTCAGCATTTTTGTCCTTAATACTGTGTTTCAAAAATGAAATATAAATTCTTGTTACAGGCAATTTTAGGGTTTATTAATTGTTCCCTTATTACTCATACTTCAGATGCAGAAGGAAATTAAACATAATACCAAATTATTATTTTATTTATCAAATCCCCCAAAGTAAACAGGGCTGTTTAACAAGGAAAAATATCTTTGTGAAGGAATATATCTGTTCTCTTCATAAATGAGTGACTCAAAGTTCAGATCCAGTTTAAGCTGCCATACTGTGTTAGATTGATTTGCTCTGAACGTTGAGCTACTGAGAGATTGCTTAAAGAACAGTTTAATTTACTAAAGAAATTCCTCATACAACTAAAGATTTGTATTTATGTTCATGTATCTTGAAATTATATATCTTTAGAAAAATGATATGGGAATAAGGCTTCTCTAGAAAATCTGGTAGGAGAGGAATTGTATTACCTTGGTTTAAAATGATGACATTGCTGCTGAATAGCAGTGGATAATTTGAAAACTATATCATCTAAACTGCAGTATTTTCAAATTTAATTTTGAATAGAAAATTGTTGTCCTTGACAACGTGTCATGATAAGCAATCATGAAAATTGCAAATTTTTTTTCTTAATTATGTTCTGTCCTCAATCTCAGAAATTGCTATGACGAATTTTAATGGAAGTTTATAGTTTACTTAATAACTGTGGCACTTAATGTGGCTTCAAGTTTTATTTGATGAATTCTTTTTCATGTCTTAAAATTGTTTTGTGAGATAATTTGTTGTTTCACTCTGCAACTGAGAAAGTACATTACTCATGTGTATGTCCTCTCATCTTTCCAGAAAACATAGATGTAGAAATTCGTCTTACAGAATTGTGTGAAGAAGTCAAGGTACAGGGCTTTTTTTCATGTATTAAATAAGTGAAATAACTATGAAAGTAGAATGTGCTGATTTTATATGCTACTTGGGAATCAACTGTTTGTTTCAGGGATGACAGCATCTATGTTTTTTCTTGAAAGTTTATCCACCCTTTGCTGGCAAGTGGGCCCAGCTTGGAAGCTCACCTTTAGTTACTGCAGTAGTAGTATAACTGTAAGAAAGTGTAATGTGGCCTTTTAAAGGATGTAATTTGTATAACTGGAGACAAATTCAGCCCTGCTAGCTCTCTAAGGGCAACCAATAATCTTACTTTATGTATTAAAATAGTTTTTATATTTACGTAGCTTCTCTGAATTTGTTATTTTCTCCCTTAGCTTGCTACACATTTTCTGTTTTCTTCATTCTGTTTTGTACGATTCATATCAAAAGTTTCTCTTATTTCTCTTCTTATTGGTTAAGTTGGTGTTTCTATATTCCCAATCCTTTTTTCTACTAGCTCTGTAATATTGCTAGAGTTGGTTCTTTGCTATCTTTTCATTTTAATCCCTTTTCCTCAGTGCCTTATGGGCCTACAAGGGGTTTCTGAAAAACTGTGTTATTTTCTAAAATGGCAGGGAACATAAGTCTAGCTATCTACAATTGCTGTGGAACTGTATCACAGGATTACCTTATGCTGTAAAAAAAGCAAAACTTGTTTCACACCGAATTTGTCCTGGTGTGATCTGGTTCTAGGAGGGCTATGCTATAACACTGCTTCCTGGCCATGCATAAAATGTATGTAGATACATAGCATCTTATAAAGGTTATTGTGAGTAATAACTATTCTGAAATGGAGATATTGTTATTAAATTCTTATGATTTTATCAAAGTTGGACTAACATAGCAAGTGTCAATTTTTGGTTTCCTGATTCCTCTTCCTTTCAGGCACACAGGATTTTTATATGTTAGAAAATACAACAGTTGAACTCAGTTATCTTTGCCATAAGTGGAATTATTGCTTTAATTTTTGGACAGGAGTCCTAATTCTAAAAAAGCAATGGGATAATATTTAATACAACATAAAATAATCTATTACTGTTTTAACATAGATTTATCCATTGTCTTGGTTTGAGGAAACTCCAGGACATCCAGTTTTGATACTTAGTTTAAATGGTTCTCATTTGGAAGTTGCTTTTTAAATTAAAAATTCCCCCTAAGATAAAGTACACTTTTTTATTATTATTCCTGTGTGTACATTATGGTTTCATCAGTGAATGACATAAATATTTTTTCCTGACTTCAGAAAATGGAAAATCCTGATGAACTGGCAGAACTTATAAATATGAATCTTGCTCAGCTTTGCTCACTTCTGATGGCTCTCTGGGGGCAGTTTCTGGAGGTCATTACCTTACAAGAGGAGGTCACAGCTTTGCTAGCACAAGAGCATCACACATTAAGAGTAAGTATTGACCCAGAGACCTTCATATGCTTACTGGGACACATTGTTATGGCAATGTTTATCACAATGAGCCTCCAGATTACCATTTTTTCTATTTATATTTTGGAAAGCTGGTTAGAATTGTAAAGGGAGCTGTTCCATTTAATTTGTTACCTTGTATATAATGTATAATGTTGCTGGAATATAATGCATAAAACATATTATTTATGTTTATGAACCAAGTAATTCATTGTTCTTTTGAATAAGAAATGCAGTTCAGAAGACACATTGCAGGATGTGGAATAACATATATTTGTGCAGACTGATGTACTTTTCTGTGGGAGCCATGTCTTGTGCCCACCCTACATTTTACTTCTCTGTATTTAGGCTGCCTGCTTACATCATAAACAAAGTATATTTCTTTCTGAATTAAGGATTTATGATGTTAATAAGTTTTGAAAAGTCTTTTACATGGGAATTTGTAAAAGAAGTGTATGTGAAATGATCTGGCACGTGAGTGTGTGTGTGTGTGTAACCCATCTGTAGTGCTGTTGGTCTGTCTGTGGGTGTGTTGCTCTGGGCTCTCTGCAAGCAGAACCACAGCAGTGCCCTTCCCACAGTGAAATATAACCATGTATGGACTAAAGCATTACTCCTCCTTGATAAATCATTGTTTAGTGAGGAAATCGTGGTTGTGGAAATGGCCTGTTATGGAGAATAAATGCAATCTTTCAGAAAGAATGCAAAGGGTTTTATTAGTTTGATGTGCTAGCCATAAGAAAGGTGTCATTTTATTGTCTCTCTATGAATCTTACTTACCTTTCTGTGGGTTTTGTATAAATACTGGAATCCCTCAAGTTAAGGTATGAAACAAGAATACTGTTTCATTTAGCCTGCATTTGCATTCAGCTGCTGCTATGTTAGTGTTTGTAAAAATGTATATTTAATAAAACCAAAAGGAAGAAGTAATACATGAATTTTTACTGCTCCAGAAAAGACACTGCTAATTATTATGTATTTATCTTCTTAAATGTGGTTCTTTTAAAATCTGTGATGTTAGTTATCCTCCTTGGGTCATATATGCCTTAATTATTGAGTTTTCCTGCAATTGTTTTAGGGAGTATAAATCAAAGTATTTCACTATACTATAGGAATTGAGATATTGCACATATTAAAAGTATTTCAGTGATGCTTTCCAGTTTTACAAAAATTCAAATAGGAGTTCCCTTCCAATGAAAAAAAAATTAGTATCATTTGATTACACATCTGCATGCCTTGCATCATTATGACTTGCTGTTATGCTCACTCCTTTTGTTACCTGTCACTGTACTTTGCAGATACTCTATAATCAGTCAAAGACTGGAGAGGAGATGGAAGGCATGGGTAATCCTAAAATTACATTTTTATTTAGTGCCTGATAGCAGAAAGCAAGCAGGCTGACTCTGTAAGAATTGCATAATACAGCATTGAGAGGGGATTTTTACCTGAGCCAACTTAGAACCAACAATGTGATATTGCTTCATTTTTAAATGGACACTTCTTTTCTGCACTCCAAGATTATATGAGTTTGTGTGAATACTTTGCAAATACATGTAATTAAAATATATATAAGAAACCATTGCTCCACTGGGCTTTCCATGTGCAGTAGAGCAGGAACTCATAATCCATAAATTCAGTAAGCCTTTAAATGAAAGAAATGCTAAATTTCAGCCTTTTCTAAGACTGTGTTCAGTTGTTGGTTTTGGACCTTGTTTTGCAGTGCTTAGTATAATAAATTATAACTTTTATTAATAATATCTTGAGAATTTATATTCAGAGGGATTGTATAAACATACCTCAGGAAATCTACATTGATGAGCATGTTCCACTGGAGCCATTATCTGCACATACCAAGTGATGCAGATTTTTTGGTTATTGGATTTAATTGACATTTAAAAGATGATCTACTAATTCTTCTATTTGGAGAATAATGTTGACATTTAGAGTCATGGAATTGTTAGGGTTGGAAAAAAAGACCTTTAAGGTCAAGTCAAACTATCAACCCAGCACCACCACATTCAGCACTAAACCAGATACCCGTGTGCCATATCCAGATGTATTTTGAACACTCCCACAGATGGTGGTTCCACCACTTCCCTGGGCAATCTGTTCCAACACTTAACAACTCCTTCTGTGAAAAAAAAATCCTAATATCCAACCTAGACCTCCCCAGCACAACTTAAGGCTATTTCTTCTTATCTTTTCACCTGGGACTTGGAAGAAGAGACCAATTCCCACCTGGCTACAACCTCCTTTCAGGTAGTTGTAGAGAGTAATGAAGTCTCCCCTGAGCCTCCATTTCTCCAGGCTAAAGGTGACCCACTAATTCTCCTCTTAAGGGACTTAACCTGTCCTTCCTGGAATAAGAAACCTTTTTATTTTGGAAATGGATACTTTGATGTGTTTGCTACTGGATGCTAAATCTCATTTTATCTTTTCTTCTTGCAATATTTCCAGACTATACCTTCCACAGGAAATTTCCCACTGGGTCTATTTATTAATGAACCCTTTTAGGGAGTGATTGCCTGAGTGGTTAAGATATTTGTGTTGAAATATCCCTAGAAAGACCTGCCCACCTATATTTGGTCAAATGACTTTCCCCGTCTTTGCACAGATGCTTATAAACCAGGTATAAACTGGTTTATAAACTCTTTCTGCTGAAAAGTTGTTCATGTATTGAAATCATTATTTTAATAATTTTACTTACGTTTACTCTAGTGTTTCACTATTTAACTACTTTCAAATACTTGGAAAAGCACTACATTAAAAAGTGAGGAATACTTTAAAATTGAACATCCATCTACTACATGGATCATACTGATCAACCTGATAAGGTTTACAAATGTATTTTATTGAAAAAAACTGCTCAGAATGTTATTTTATATTACAAAACATTTGAACACTAAACTAGTTTATCTCTTTATTCTGTAGTGACATCTTCTGGTAGGTCTGAATATAGTCTTCCAAAATTATTTTTTTCAGTTTGATTAGTCCTAAAATAGGGAGCTGTTAACTAAGACCTCTGACTGCTATTTGTAAATATGCAGACACACAATATGTATTCCACAGCAGTTTTTATACACAGTTCTTCTGTTTCCATTGGGAGGACCATAAAAACCATGCCTCTGGGAAGTCTAGAGATTAGGAGTAGCAGCTGCAATTTCCTCCTGCAAAGTCCTTGTGGAGTCAGCTCCAGTCAGTGGTTCCTGCATCATTAGCAGAGCTGGCAGTCACTCTGGTTCTGCAGAGCCTGGTTAACAGTGTCCTAGCAAATGCCTCAGTCCTTCAGTAAGTTAAGCACCTATTAAACATAATAAACTACTGTTGATTGGGGCTCTTTTCTCTCATTAATAAGGACTTATGTGCTTTAGGAGCTTGCTTTCAACTAATTTTATACTGTTGCTATTCTATGTGGAGCTGTCTGGAGCTGGTATTGAGATTTTCTTCAGAAGCACTGGAATTACTTAACTACAAATGGGATTTATTGCAAATTAATTGCCTTTATCTTCCATGGGAGAGAGTGTGTAGTATTCTAAAGATCTACTAGCCATAGAACTCCAGTTACTTTATGTGGTGAAGTGCTCACATGTAAACTCAAAACTACCTTGCTTGCTTCCTGGGAAACATCTGTGTGCCCTTTTCTTGATACATACCACAGACATCTACTAATTTGGCACTGTTCCTGTAACTATTACCTGGTTGATTAGGATCTTTAATTAATTTTTCAATTGCTTAATTTAAAGTGATTGTGTCCACTCTTCATGATCAATTGTTCTAAAATCTAGCTTTTAAGCAGTAAAATTATCTGTTAAGTCTATTGTATAACAATCCCTCCTTCCTGGGGGAAGAGGTGGGGATTGTCTCTGAAAAAAATCATGTATTTGCAAGATAGATGTCTGTTTAGAAAAGCCAGGGGAAAATGCAGCAAATTACTTGGGAATATCAATTCTCTTTCCACATGTGTCTGTATAAACTCATAACAACAAATTCTGAAAGAAAGCAAATTGAGTTCTGGCAAGAGTGGAAGTTGCATTTACAAGTAACTGTTGAATTGTGTGCTTTCTTTTTACTTCAAAGCATTTTCCATGACTATTCAGAGATGATGTTATGACTAAGATTAATTTCAGGTAATACAGTACAATAAATTCTGGGAGGTTGGGACAGGACTTTCAGTTTCTATTGCAAGTTAGAGATTGGGGGTAAAAATGTTTGTGATTTGGGATTGGTTTTTTTCTTTAGCACCTTGGAAAAATTTTTCCTCAGTTCTTGTATTAAGAAAACAAAAAGGTGTAGAAGCTACAGAACTTAATCCAAGTGGTTCTCTCTAAAAGTATAGTGGGAAGTGTATCAGGAGGGAAAATAAACTCCCATGCAAGTGCTTATCTCTGAACAAAATTAATGTGGTCCTGAAAGTCTGATATTTGCCAGTTCATGGACAAGATTTTCAGAGAGCCATGTTTGTGCTCAGGGTGGGGGCAGATGCTGGGTGAAGCTGAGTGAGAGAGCTGAGGGAACTATGCTGGGTCTTCACACTTGTTGCCAGTTTCACACTGAAAACTCCCACAGTCTGTTCAGGAAGTACCATCATTTAAGGGGAAGACACAGAGTATACTGAAATAATAAAGGTGTAGGAGGTCAGGAAGTGCTTGATAAATTATTGATTTGGTAGACTAACATGTAATTCTCTAAGTGGGATAGAAATTTTGTTTAAATTGATACAACCAAATTAACGTTAACGAACAAGCTGTTGCCAACAACCATTGCACAGCACATTCTCTTTGGTTTGCTTTTTTTAGATGCAGGTAATTTGGCAGTTGCAAAAATAAAATGCATATTGATTGAATTAATATTTATGTAGAATATTGGAAATGTGAGAAATCTTGTACAAAACCTTTGGGGTTTCTAGATACTACATTTTCAGTACATTGATTATGTTTTCAATTGCAGCAAATTGCTGTATAATTCACATTCTCTATTTTAGCCAGTATTTGATGGTAAAATATTGATGGTTTAACACATTTGATGGTAAAAAAATATACTCCCATGTGTTAAAAAATATCACTTCAGTATTTTTTATTGACCTCAAACATACAATTAAGTCTTTAATACAGTGCTTATAATTGATATACATTCTGTTGCTGTCTTCATCATTTCCAGCTGAAATCTTTGCAAAGAAAAGATTCTTTTGCACAGTAGTTTACTGTGGGCTAGAGGATACTTACAGAAAGTTTCAAACACTCCTCTACATTTTGAGACGGCAGAATATCTAATGGGTTTCTGCTTCTGAAGGTAATACTCAGGCTCATTCAGAAGTGGGAATTGAAGAGCAATTTCCTTTCTTTGAATTGAAAATTCCAATAGTATTTTTGTGCATTATCATTTGAACCTGATTTGGATGATTGATTTATTGGAAATAAAATTTTCAGCAGGCAGTTGAGTCTAATAGAATTCCCAGTTATCCAGAGCACAAATTAAAATTGTTTCAGTCGCTAATCTTGTCTGTGTCACCCATCCAGAATGAACAACTGAAAAAAAAAGTAACTGTTGTATTTTACATACAAATGATACATTGATGCATAGGAATGCTGGTGGATTTTTAAAAATTATTTGTAAGGTAAAGTAAGCTCTACCTTCATTTGGATCTTGCAGGTGCGCAGATTTGCTGAAGCATTCTTTTGCTTTGAGCATCCAAGGCAAGCTGCTCTTGCCTTTCAAGAACTACAGTGAGTAGCCTTTGAAATTGCACAGTATATAGCATGTAGTACTGTTACTGTATAGTTTATGTTGTGTAGAAGTAGCATTGCAGAAATACATAAGAAATTAATGAGAAACTTTTGTTCTCAATATAGATTTAAAGTAGTGGTAGTTATGTAAGAAGTTATTAAATAATCAAGCTATTAATAGTTAATTAGTAGAAAATCTTCTACTAAAATGAATTAAACTGTTGGTAATTTCTGTTAATGTGAAAATAAATAGTTCTGTTTTTTTCATGGAGGACTGCTTCCTTTTTTCAGCGCTCAAAGTCATCTACAGGTGTGTGCAGCTATCAAAAACATTTCCTTCTGCAGTTCTCTTCCACCCCTCCCTATTGAATGCAGTGAACTAGATGGAGATATGAACTCCTTGCCTATTATCTTTGAAGATCGGTATTTAGATTCAATTACTGAAGGTAAATACAGCTCACAGTACAATTTCCTTTCAAGGAAATAAGCAAAATTATGTAAAACTCTAGTATTTTTTATAAATTTCTTGCTGGCTTTAAAGAACTACATTTATTTGATAGAATATGGGGTTTTAAGTTTTGAGGATGTGTAAAATTCTATAATTGCTAGTGTGTTATAGCATTACTTATCTGCATAATTTTATTGTAAACATACTTTCTCTTTTCCCCCTTTTTCTGTGAAAGATTTGGATGTACCCTGGTTGGTCGCTCAGAGTGTTCCAAGGGCAGAGTCCAATAAACTGGATAAATTAGAAGCTGAAGAAGGTTTTGTTGCTGGTTTTAGTAGCCCAGAACTAAAATTGAAACCTGCTGGTGCCTCCGTCTTTTGGCATTCAGAAGCTGAAAAGATGCTAACAAAAACCTTCAAAGGGAAAAATGAAGATACAAATAAATCCAAAGCTAAGGTTGCTAAGCTCATAAAAACAATGAAAGCTGAAAACACCAAAAAAGTCGTAAAACAGAACTCAAAGGACTCTGTGGTGTTAGTAGGATACAAATGTTTGATAAGTGCAGCACTGGAAAATGCCTGTCGAAGGTTAGATGGCGAGCCTTCGTACAGTGCTAACGAAGGGCTGGACCCTGGAGTAAGTGGAATTCCTTGTGATACAAAGGCCTGCATCAGGCAAATAACTCGAAGAGACCTTCCATTGATGCCATATGATGAAATGGCTGTCAAGACTGAAGGTGACCAACCAGGTCCAAGTAGTCCTGTGCACTGTGAAAATGAGGCTATTTTTGATAGACTGACCATCTCCCAGACAGGTTCTGGAACTGTTCAAGCAGATGGTGCTTTACAACACAGAGGTACGCTTGAAGATTGTCATGGAGGTCAACCAGCTTCCTCAGGAGTCAGGACAACTGAGGTCAAAGCAAGTAATAAGAATCTTTATGAAGAGGAGAAAGGAGCGGCTCACACTGGATTGTGGGCTAAGTTTCCGCAAGATGAAGAGCAGAAAGAGAATTTGTTGACACCCAATATTCAGTCTTCAGGATCTGGAAACAAATTGAATTTGGGAGAGCAGGACCCCATGCTTGAAAAGGAAGAGGTGCATGAGAGAAACTGTCAGCATACCAGTGACATCTTGACAAAAATGAAAAGCAATCCACCTACTCTTTCAGCAAAAGAAAGTCAAATCTCTGCAAGTGGAGACATGACTAAATTACCAGATGTTAGTGTGACGTATGCCTCTTCTAGATTTTCAGATTCAGGTGTAGAAAGTGAACCAAGTTCTTTTGCAACTCACCCCAACCCTGATCATGTTTTTGAAAATGTTCATGGACAAAGTGCACATAATGGTGAGAGAGCATTTCCTCAGCCTTTACTAAAACCAGATTGTGCAATAAAAAATACAATCGAAAGCCATTGCACTGAGAGTACAAGTGCTGTAAGTGAAATACAGTCATCCCTAACATCCATAAATTCACTTCCTTCAGATGATGATGAGCTGTCACCTGATGAGAATTCAAAAATATCTGTTGTACCTGAATGCCAGCTAAGTGACAGCAAAACAGTATTGGATCTAGGAGCAATTGACTTGACAAAATGTGATGACAGTAAAACATCAAACACCAATTTGCAGCAACAGCTTGTTGTGTGTTCAGGGCACTTGGATAACAAAACTCCGTCTATACATTCCTCACTCTCAGGAAAAAAAGATTTGTTACACTTGGTTGTTTCAGATGAGGACACGCCTACAGATGTGGAAAGTTACAGCCCACAAACAGGCCCTGGCACAACCTGCAAGGACCCTCAGGACCTTGAAAGGCCTCCTAGAGCTACAGAAGAAACAGTTAAGTTGTATTTGGAAACAACTTGTATGGGTGAGCCATCTGCTGTTTCAGGTTCTTCATCTGTAAATGCAGCAGTTAAAAAAACAAACAAAGGAAAACATAATGAGCCCTTACAACTAAAGGGCACAACTGAAGAACTGTCAGGAGCTAAAAGTGAAACTGGTACAGATAATCCTTCTCCAACTGGTAGTGCTGACATGGTAAAGCAAGGGCTTGTTGAAAACTATTTTGGCTCTCAAAGCAGCGCAGATATTTCAGATATTTGGCCTATGAACAAGAGTAATCCTGTTAGCCCTCAAAAGGAAGCATATGAAAAACAAATTATTTGTTCTTCCCAAGAAGAAGAGGAAGAAGAGGAGGATCAAGAAATGATTGAAAATGGGTATTATGAAGAAACCGATTATAGTATATTAGATGGAGCATGCAGTGCTGACCAGGATCATGGCTTAGCAGGAGAGAGAGTCCTGAGATCTGAAATGATTGACAGTGGACACCTGCAAGACATAATGACTGTGCCCCCTGTCTGTACTCCTGGCTGTTTGTCTTTCCCTTCTTCTCTAAGAGACTCTCCCTGCAATGTTACCTCTTCTTCAAAGAATAAATCTGATGCAATTACACAACAGCCAGGCAGCACATCCTACAGCTCAGCTTCAGCTGTTTCCTGGTATGAAAGCTCCCCAAAACCTCAAATGTTAGCGTAAGTGATTGTTTTAAAACAAGCTTTTTACTTTTAGAAATTATGTTAATATAATAGAGAAGGGGAAAAGAAGCATGGTTGGGCTTCTGGGTAGAATGCCCCAGAACTGTGGCTTGTGGATTCAGCATGCCCAAGTAACAGCTTGTTCTAGATGTTGAGATAAAAAGTGTCTTAGCACTACACTTCTATGAGTTATCTTGTAATTTCATGTGGTTTTAAAAACAAGCAAAACAGGATTTTTCTTTGTTATGTTTAAAAAATAATCATCCAGCTGAAGAATGATGTTGTAAAAATGTTATGCTATTGAGCATAAAAATGATGTTTTATGAAATAGGAATTGTTAAAATAGCTAGCTTGGCAAAATATGCTTTGGCTTTAAAAGCATAAGTTCAAAAAACATTGTGTAACTGGTTGTCCATCAGATTAGTTAAGTGAAGCAAATGTGTAATGCAAGCTATGGTAATGGCCTTATTTTTAAATCTTAACTTCAAATATCAAAAATGTAACACCTCAGAGACCATAGTGCTCTAAATTACACTGCAGTTTGGAGACCAGGAAAGCCAAATTTAGAGGAATGTCAGGGATCCCAGATTGTACCTCTTCTTGCTGTAAACATAGGAGTTTCCCTGATAAACTCCTGCTGCTAAATAAACATGTGAAGTAGCAGTTTATGTGTTGTATTGGAAGTAAAATGTTGCTATGAGAGAAAATTTAAAAGAGAGGTAGAAACAAATGCTGAGCAGGTGGAAGAGATAGAAGACCAGATAGTTTGTGAAAAGCAGCTTGAGAACAGAAAGGAGTAAGCAGTCAGGTGGAGGAAAACAGGTTAGAAGTGGCCAGAAAAGTAGCTTCTGAAATGCTGTATGGTGGTACTGGTGTGCAATGGGAAAGATGAAGAGCAGAGACTATTCAGGCTGTTCTGTAACAATAAAAGGGAGCTTGGAATAAAATCAAGGACTTGGCTGTAGAAAAGCAGAGTCTCCTGGAATATGAGATAACTGTGAATCCAGAGGGTATGGTCTGCTCCATAAAGAACCACCCTTGGTGTGTTCAGAAAACATGCCTTGAGTACAAACTCAAGTAGCTTCTGTTGCAGAGTGATAAGAGCAGCTGTCAGCAGTGGTTTCTGTTCAGGCTGACTTCATTGAGGCCTCCTCCTGCCAGTTAGTGAGAAAGGAGCTAAAGATAAAGCAGGGAAAACAGAGAACAAAAGGTAGAATGGGAGGGAAACAGTGAACAGGCAGAAGAGGATGGGGTACAGCATGACACCGTGAGGGATCATGCAGAACAGATGGATTAAGGAAGCATAGGAAAGCATAAAGCTTTATGTGCTGCAGGGAAACTGATATGCAATTAGGAAGGCCATGCACAAAAACTAAGCAAAGTGGAAGAAAGGGAGGAAGAAACCCAAGGAGCTCCTAGTATGTGAGGATCTCAGCTATTAAAAACCTTATAGTGTATGCCTTCATGGAGTAGGTAAAAGATCAGAAGTCTGGATCTGGGTGTTTTGGAAGCAAGTGTCAGTTTTTCAGCCTACCTCAGGAACCTCATGGTGAGACATTACAGCACTACTCCAGCTCTCTTCTGACCTAAGAAATAGGCTTGGCAAGAATTATCAAAAGTCAGTGAAAATCTTAATCGTGACTTCCAATAGGTTATAATTTCTATGATTTTTTTATTGTGTGGAAACAAAGCTGTTGCTTGCTTAAGACCACAATGAACACATCATTAGTGGTTTCAGAAATACTTGAGAGTTTGCAAAGATGAGAAGAGAGTAGAACTTGAGATATGGTTTTTGTTACAGAGGAAAAGGGGCTGTAGGAATCTGCAGTAAAAATGTTCTGAGGAAATGGCTTATTTTGTGAAAATAGTAATTTGATAAATATATTTTCCTTTGTATTAATTACATAGAATACAAAGCAAAATGACAGTAGAAAACTGTATCTTGGAAGACCCCACATTTATCTATAGTAAATGTATAATAAGTATTTTTTGTTCCAGTTTCCTACAGGCTAAAGAAGAATTGAGGCAACTTAAACTTCCTGGATTTATGTATAGTGATGTTTTCAAACTGGCTTCTTCAATACCTTATTTCAGTATGGAAGATGATGAGTGTTCAGAAGAAGGAGTACATCTTATAGTTTGTGTCCATGGCCTAGATGGTATGCTGGGAAATGTGATATTGTACAAGAGAGCAGTTGAGATTACCAGTGAGATTTCGCTTTGGTCATTCAAATTCTGAACTGAACACCTGAAATAGGTTCAGTGGAGGGAAACGGGAATCTGACATTGTACTGCTACATTTGACAATGTGTTCCATAAAATCTTTTTAATTAAGAATTTTCTGTCTTTAATAAAACTTCCCTGCACATAAATCTGTTTAATGCTGTGGTTCGCATCAGGTGCATCTTTCAGTTTTTTGTCGTAAAGGAATTTGTCCATGTTGTGGTATTAGAATGGAGTTACTGACAAAACTGTTTTCTTTATAATTGCTGTCTTGTCAAGAAAAATGAAATATCTGTATCTTGTTAGGAAAAAGAAATAGTACATGTTAAAAACACAGTCAAGTGTTTATGAAGTTTTAAAAGGTTAAGTCACTGAATCACAGTGTAGTTGAGGGTGAAGGGGATCACTGAAAATTGTCTCATTCAACTTCCTTGCTCAGAGCAGAGTCTACAGCAGATTGCCCAGGATGCAACCCACCTAGGGTTTTGAATATTTCCAAGGACAAAGATTCTACTTTGGTAGAAGTGAGAAAAACATCTTTTTAATTGAAAGGGTTATAAAAGTTTAAGTAGCTTGAATATATTAATCTGCTTTTAGTTCAAAGCATAAATGTATATTAAGAAACAATAGCCCCTCTAGCTTTTGTGCATTTTTGAGACACTTCTTAAATTAACAATGTAAGGAAACACAAGAGGGCAGTAGAATAGAGTATTGGACTGCACCGACACTGCACAGGCACCTTCTTCATTTTTCAAATTCCTAAGTTAAAAAAATAAAATAACAGCATAGTTTTTCTTTCCTCATTTGGGGAGAAAGCAACCTTTGTTAAGTACTTTTAAAAACAGGACTCAGAGGTATTCCCTCTTACTAGTGTAGATATTCTCATGCTATTGCATGTAGAAGCAGCACAAAAGTTAACTTGACCAAGAAGCCTGTTGTTAAAAAAACATGTGTTTGAAGCCTTAGGAAAGTCCACATGGTTAGAATTTTCTTATGAAATGGCGAGCTTATACAAGCTATTTCCTATAAATGACAGATGTAAATAAAAATCCTGAAGGCAAAAAAGGCTACCCTTTCTTCAAAAACATCCATGACTACTGATGTGGAAAAATCTTCAGGATGCTAGTTAAACTAGCATTTGTTGTTTTGGGTACCACAGTATCTAAAAGTACCTTTATCTGCTGATAGTTCACTCTGCCTTTTCATTTTATGAAATACTCCTTCACTGAATTCTTTAAGCTCACTTTGAGTTCTTTAAATTGCTTTATCAAAATTAATTATGTTTCCAAGAATGTAATATTCACAGTGCTATGTATCAGTTGGAGGCTAAGACAGAATCAAACAAGACTTCCTACATCCTTGCTTTTTTAAAAGTGTTTGCATCAAATGTCATTTTCATATACCATTTTGTCACTTAATTTGACATTGTAGTTTATCTTTCAAAGTCTTACTGAATTTTAATTAGGGCTCAGGCTATAATTAACTGTGTTTAAATATAAAGCTGTGCCAGAGATTGATTTCAGTATTCTGAGTGCTTTTATTGCAAGTTAACTTTGCAGAATCCAACTCTTGATTGCTTTTCTTTTGAAGGTAACAGCGCAGATCTAAGATTAGTGAAGACTTACATTGAGCTAGGGCTGCCTGGAGGAAGAATTGAATTTCTTATGTCTGAAAGGAATCAGGTATTTGCCAACTAAAAAAGAATTTTTGTAAAACTATGAACAGTGTAAGCCTTCAGAGATGTTTATTTAATTGCACTACTGTGATTACCACATTTTGTGTATTTTTATTGTATTCTCACAGAATCCATGATTTGATCTGTGCCTTGTGTCAAAGTAATTACAAAATCTTGTATGGTATTGAAGGTAAATATTTTAAGGGGTAACATTTGTGACTACCAATTTGTTGTGTGTACTGTGTCTCCTAAGTTCTCAGCATAAGCAGTTTGGATTGTGGATAAAATATGCTCAATACTAGTGGTAAAAATGGTAATAGTGAAAACTGATGTGGCAAGAGGGGAGATGTGTTATTTCAGAGTATCTGAGAAATACAAAATTCCTGCTGCTTTTTTCTTTTTGTCAGCATTCTGCAAGATCTACATCATAACACTGAACAAATATCAAATTACCTCTTGTGTTAAACTTTTGTGAATTTTATTATTTTCTTATGAATTAAACTTGCCAAAGCACAAAAGACCAATTTTTACTTTTTGTCTGTGTGTATGTGTGTATTACATATTGTATTAGACATACTTCAGAGATGAACTAGAACAAAGTCTTGTCAGTGGCTCAAACAAAAGCTTCATTAAGTGCACTAGCATTTTGCTGGCAGTAGCTGCTGGGATGCTTTGTGAAACAGGCTGGACAGGCACCAAGCCAGGCTTTTTCTTCTCTAGCCCTATAGTTTGTGTCAGTCAGCAGCTGTGAGACTTTCTGATTTGTGGATTCCACTGAGACCAATGAGCCTAATAGTTGCTGACAGACTTTTTCTCCTTAATGTTGGCTGATTCTTTTTGAATCTTTTTACTTCTGTATCCATAGCATACAGTTGAGATTTATTCTGTGGTTTGTATACATTAGTAATTCACTTGCAAACAAGGAAATTGAAGTAATTTACCTTACAGTTTGTTTTGGAAAAAATACTTGATAATCATTCCTCATTCACTGCTTCAGTTTTTATAGAATTTTTTTTCACATATTTTATAAACAAGTACAATTTCTCTCTCAAGAGGCAACTGAAGAAACTTAGTCCATTTATTATTTCTTACAATTAGATGTGAAAAGTTTCTGTTCTTCCATGGTACCCTTCCTGGCCCACTTGAAACTTCTTGTCATTTAAATTGAATGATCAGAACTAGACAGGGAATTTAAGATGCTTTTTGCACTACAGACTGACAAAATGCTATATTGCTATTTTCTTTCCTTGCTTTCCTAACATGCTGATTATATGCAACACAGACATGTAGATTATTGTTTGCATATACAGTTAGGGGTGGTTTTCTCTGTGTAACATTTGTTTGCATTTCTTGCCATTTTATCACCCAGGCATGCAGTACTGTAAGATTCTTGTGAAATTCTGGTTGGTTCTAGATTTGACTACTCTGAATATTTAGTTTTGTCTACAAACTGATTTTTCATCTCCTTCTTTCCTTTCCCAGATCATGTACCAATATGTTGAACACTACAGATTTTAGCATAGATCCTTTGGAACTTGTGTTGAAAAGTGCTAGGCAGGCTTTGCCTATCTCTTGCAATTTCTTACTGCTGATCATTGGGGAGAATCAGCTATGAACTGAGGAAAAGGCCTTAAGGATTTTGTTTGTTTGTTTCATTTTGAATAACTGGTATTACTGTAGACTGCTGTTGCAGTAATTAACTCATCTTTATTTCATGGGCAGTGTGATATAATTCTGAATATGCAGCTTGGTTCTGTTTCACTAGAGCTAATCTTAAGTGTAGAGAACAGCTTAGAAGTAAGGCTGGGTGTATAATGTTAAGATTTGTTTTGGTGTTTT
This sequence comes from Molothrus ater, assembly GCF_012460135.2. NCBI lineage: Eukaryota > Metazoa > Chordata > Aves > Passeriformes > Icteridae > Molothrus > Molothrus ater. The sequence continues at coordinate 95,880,375 of NC_050480.2, read as the reverse complement.
AAAAGAAAGTAGTCTTACAGTAAAATGTGTATCACTTTATGCCGTGTTACAAGAAAATGACGTGAAAAATTTATAATAACTAGCTGTAGTGTTTGTATTCAGAGTTAATATTGATGCTTTTATTTGTGTGCTGTTGATCAAAACACTGGGGAGTAAGAATTCAGACTGAATGCAGAATGTATATTGCTGCATTAGAAAATACAGTTATTATTTTTTATTTCTTTTATTTTACAGAATGATACCTTTGCTGATTTTGATTCCATGACAGATCGCCTTTTAGATGAAATTATACAGTATATACAAATCTATAATCTACCCCTTTCAAAAATCAGGTAATATCTGTTCTATACTATTTACAGAAATAAACTTAAAACGAGAGCCCTGGGTTGTTTTAAACTGTGATGCTCAGGAGCAGGCCAAAAGAGAGATGAGAAAAGGCAATTTGGGACGGGGGAGGAGTAGGGGAAAGGAGGACAATGGAGAGAGAGGGAATTGCCAGATGAAAGAAGACTGAACAATGTTGTGAGCTCATCTATTGCTGGTTTTAGGGCAGAGGTTAAGCATTACATTTAAGGAATTGCTGTCTTGTGCTTCTACAAATTCTGCATAATAGAGTTCTGCAGAAAAACAGATAGTATTTTGAGAAAGTCAAAGGAACCTGCAATAGCACTATGCCAGGATGAAGTTAGCTTCCTTCTGATTCTATAGTCCCTTCACCAAGTATGACATGGCAGACTGTCTTGTCACTCCTACAGGGCACTTTCATCTTACCTGTGACATTGAAGGGCAGCTGCATGAAAATGTATTTCATTCTTTTTTATGTTTTCTGATTATTTCATCTGCTAAAGAACATGTTTTACGTCTTATTAGAAGGCTCACCACAGTCCATGCACTCCTGTTTTCTTTTACATTTACTTCCAGGGAATGCCCATTGCATTTATTTTCTCAAGGTAGGGTGCACCATTTGGGCAGACTACCTTACTAACTCAGCAGTGTTGCTGGAATTAGCTCATCAATAGATGAAAGGACCTAGTTCAAGCCTGACTTTATCCATTTGTTTAGGCACCTTCAAATTATACATCCAGAAGTTTTTTTGACTTGCTAGTCACATGTGTTTCTGACAAGTTTGTGCATTCACATGTGTTTGGTAGGCCTTGTTCAGCTGGAGGAAACATCTAAAACATTTAAACATAATCTCACTATTTAAACAAATGTTTCTGTTTTGAGATAGGCAAGATCTGACATGCTTAATTTTGTCTAAACTGTTGATTTAAAAATTTTAAAAGCACTGTGTGATCATACTTTTGTTTCACAGGCTACATGGTGTAGCATAGCCCTTGTTAACACCCTTGGTATGGGAGAGAAGAGATCTGTAACCCACCAGCCTACACCAAGATCTTCTCTCCCATGCTGTTGTCTGAAGGCTGTAATGAGCAAACCCACCCAGTTATCTTCTCATGGTTTACACCTGAGAACTGAACTCTTGTTTGCTTTTGGTTTGCTTCTCTCATAAGACTTTGGATTTGTAAATGTTCTTCACTTTTATTTGTTACTTGTCATTTGAAAGAAAAAAATAAACCTAGGAATTCTTATTTTAGTTTCCTTTTTAAGGTGTGTACTTGTTTTGGACCCTACTGAAGCCAAAGTTTTCATTTCCCAACTTAAGCTTTTGTTATGAGAAAGTTTACATGAGAGAGCTGTTAGAAAGACATGTGCCTCTATGCAAGGCCTTGAAGGGCCGACCCAGAAAGCCTGGGAAAGTACTGCTGAGAAATCCTCTGCTCAGGAAGCCAATGCTTTCTGCCTCATTTTGGTTATGCCACTGCAAAAAACAGCCCTTTTAGTAGTTACCTGTGGTGTCCTGAATGATGCTAGTTTCTTTCCAAAAGATCTCCCCATCTCCTAAAGGAAGCGTTCTCTCTACGAGTGTTGCTCCATAACCAGTCAAAATAGACAGCAGTCTCCAAATTTGTGATTTTTTATGGCAAAAAAAGCCAACATCCTAAGATGGTCAGATTCTGTCTTGCTTAAGCAGTTGGACATCAGCATCCCAGGCTTCAGTATAAGGACAGTAATGTTCATGGTGGGAGATCAAGCTTCCTTGGCCTTGGGTCTGGATAGATTAATTTCATATTTCTATATGTCCATTTGGCACATATGCTCTTTCGTTTGTTTCCCATTTACTCTTTTTTCCCTCCCATTCTCTGTTATCCCTAATGCTGACTTTTTCTCCTAAGTTACACAACTGTGCTCCTGCAGTGACAATTAATAGACCATTGGGGACCTCTGCCATATGATACCTGTACCCACAGTCATACACACCACACTTCATTCTGGTGATACACTGTTCAGGCCACAAAGAATAACTACTTGTTATTAATAGAAACTGTAGGGAAACTAATACAACTTTAGACCTGACTTGGTAGTTCACTGGCAGATGATTGTTGTCACAGCTTAAATAAATCAAAATCAGCTCAGGTCAAGATAGGTCCAGAGATGTTCTGAGATTCTGCCCTATATTTGGATAAATGCAGAGTCTCATGCTCTCAGGTAATGGCGAAATTCTACTTACGGTGCTACATTCCTGTACTGAGAAAAGACACTCCCTGTACTACTGGAATAGTGTCAGCTTCAGTAAACATTTTTGGTACCTGCAGAGCTAATACCAACTATTGCAGCAATTCACTAACACGTTCCTTCATCTCTCAACAAAATCTCTGTGATCACAACAAGCACGGAGCAAGCATGAGCTGGAAGCTTGATTCAAAACAAATGCAATTTGCTTTATAAAGGAACTGTTTAATAAAGAACCACAGGAGGCTTTAGGTTGAGGGGACATCTGGAGGTCGTTTGGACCAGTCATACTAATGCCACCATCAAAGTTAATGCAACTTTGAAGCGTGTCAAATTGCTCAGTCATACCCATTGCAGTTTTAAGTATCTATGAGGATGGAAGTCCTGAGGTAACCAGGCAGCTGGGGAATAAAGCACCTGCTCTTACAGGGTAGTTTCAGAAACCATTTTGCACATGTCAGGTCTTGTGTAAATTTCCGATGACTTGTATTGGGCTTTGACCTCAGGTAGATTAATCAGTTTGTCATCCTCTTCCCTGAGTAACACTGGCTCATAAAAAAAAAAACAAAAGTTTTTAATGCTATGCATATATCAAAACATCTGTTTGTTGTTTCAGCACCTCATTGATTATGAATCTTAATTGTTTTTCTTCCTTCCATGAATTTTTATAGTTGGATGGGATTTTTTGTTTATTGGCACAGAATAATGTGGTTTTCCTGTGTCTGATATTCTAGTATGATCTGAATTGGTAGACTGTTATCATAAAGCATGTATAAGAACTGTAATTCTGTTAACTTCAGTGTGTTAATGATATATTTAGAAGATTGTAATATTGCCACCTAGTGTTCATTGCTTTTGCAGAGCATCCCATGAGTAAATTGGATTACAGTCCTGTCTTACACTTTCAAGACCCTATTTGAAGGATTTTCCTTTTCCTTCCCTTTTTGATTTGAGCAATTTTTAAAACCTTTCTCTATTAAAAAACAAATTTAAGGCTTATTATGGGTTCACCTAAGCATCTGAATTGGATCACAATGTATTACTGTAGCCTTTATTATATTTCTAAGGCTTTTCAAATTAACTACAAGTCTTTAGTCTTTGAGGTACATTCACACAGCTGATTGTGAGCTCCCAGTTTTCCTCAAAATGGATCTTTCATGTTTCTGAAGTTTTGGTATGCCTGTACTATTAGGGATGATAGACTTGATAGATGGATTGCTGCTTTTTCACAGAAAATGCCCTTTGTTATGGTATAGTATAAGAGTTTCTCATCCCCTTATGACTTTTAGTAAATACTGTCTGAACTATAGGAGAACTGTCAAGAGAGTATCTCTGCTAGTATTCAGATCTTCTTTAGAAAACAATCTCTTTTATTCAAAGCAGTTACATCACACAGATCATCTTCAGGATCAACTCAATTTCTGTGTGCATTTACTTGTTCTTAAAGAAATCTGTGTTTTTATTGTTCTTGTGTGGATTTTTATGATGTCCTCCAACAGAATAGTTTTAAATTTTAGTATTCAAGAGAGCAGCTCAGTGTTTTGTTTTGCAAATGCACTGCTGTTGTGCTGACACCACAGAGGATACATAATCTTTCATTTCAAAATTAGTTAGGCAAATATAGCAAGCTCAAGCAAAGGATTTCTCATACAAATAATATTGGAAATCTAGTAGTAAAAGCAACTGAGAAGAATATACATGCATGCTTAAGCTCTGTATTAATAATGTACAAAACCCCTTTTTCTGTTATAGAAATGCATAATTATTTCCAAGTTTAGGAGTTCTGGGTGGTTCTGCCATTCTATAACCAATTGTTTGAATTTTTTTATTTACCTTTAAATTGGTATTTTCCAATTTTTAAACAGTCAAGTAATCTTTTAGCACTGTCTTTTACACAGATGTTGCAGGAAATTTTGTTTTACCTACTTTTGTTAATGAATGTAGTGATACAGAGCAAACAGGAAGGATGATTGTAGAAGTATAATACTGTAGCATATATGTGATCAAGCAGTGATAGTTCTACTGTACATAATTTGGATGGTTTTCTGTTTTCACCATATCCTGGGGTTACATCTGTAATGCAGGAAGGTACTTTTTCCTTCTAACTTTGTGAGTCTGGTCTTCTTTAAGTCAGTGCCTAGTCTGGTGTGGGCCTGATCTCAGCAGGGATCTGTAAGCATAATAACTAGACTTGCTTAATTTTGTGGTGTCCATTTTAAAGAAATGCTTTATATAGGCTTGCGTATATGACAGTAAGCACCTCACGTGAAGAAATATTTATCCTTAGATACAAGAAGCTAAAGAGTTCCATCCATCTTTCCCTTAAATTGCTTAACCAGGGAAACACCTAAAGTGTGATTGTCCTGACAGAGACATATTCTTCAATTGCCTGCTCAAGCTGATAATCACTTCTTTTGGTCAGTCTGCTAAGCAGATCTGAGATGGTGCTTCTGTTTTTAAATAATCAGGTTCATTTAAGCCCTATTAGGACTACCTTTGGAATCTCTCTCCACTAGATTGTTTCAGGAATGCTCATACATTTATCATATTGAGTGCCATCACATGCCAAAGTAATGATGATTTCAGTCATGCATAGCTCATAAAATATTTTCTTAATAGGTGGTGCTAAGGGAAATGAACCCAGAAATAATCTTGGGTTTGGGTGGTAGATGCTGGTGGAAGGATAGTTTGGTTTTGTTAGCTTTTCAAAAATGCTGTATTAAATATTTCTGGAGGAGTTCAAAACATGTTTTTAATGAGTTTGTGCAGCTTGAGAGACATGGATAAGCTATGCCTCCTGAATGACATAAAATACAAGTTTGAATGGAAACTTTTCATTAATTTTTTTCCTATGCTCTTTTAGCATTTCATGGCACCAGTTTTCTTTTTCTCTGTGAAAAGAAAAAAAATCCTGTTAAAAAATTCCATGTTATATTGCTTTTTCTCTTTAACAGCTTTATTGGACACTCACTGGGTAATTTAATAATCCGTTCAGTACTCACAAGACATCGATTTAAGTATTACCTCAACAAACTTCATACCTTCCTGTCTCTGTCTGGACCACATCTTGGTACCCTCTACAACAGCAGTGCTCTTGTTAATACAGGTGAAGTATTATTTTCAGTAGTATTAGTTTAGAGGAATCTTGTCTTTGAAATGAACTTAGCAATTTTATGTGGGGTGCACATTTCTGCATTACTGTGATTGTGAGAAACTGCATATTTCACTGTCATAAGCAGAGAGAATAAAATAAAAGTATCAATAAAAGGATGTGCAAGAGGAGATTGGCTTAAGTATTTTCCAGTAGGTTTGGTTCAGATTTTCTGTTGCAGCATAAATAAACTCCAGTTTTAATCTGTTGAGCTCAATTTATAATGAATTGAACTTGAATATATTTAATCTGCCAAACAATTATATAAGATACATTAAAATAATTCTAAAATATTGTGTCTTTTCTTTCTCAAAAATGCCTTACAACCTGCAGTGTATTTCTGCAGATGTGCATGGTGAGGGAGGCAAGATTTCCTGAAAAGTCAGTTAGCCACCTATTATTATTATTATTGACTAATAAAGAGAAATAGTATCAAACAAAACTTTCTAGTATGGCATTCCTGTGAGAAGATTCTGCTTCCTTTCTCCAAGTTACATTTATTGACTTCAGTTTAGAAATTGGAGAAGTAATGCCTGTTGTTTTTTGAACATCAAAATATTCTAATATTATACAAATTATTGAAATAGAATGTGTATATTCTGGCTAACATTGCTGTATTTACACTTTCTGGAAGTTATCTTTTGTGGGCAGGCATGTACATTAGTTGAAATAAAGGCCTACATGCTTCATTGTGTAGATAAACAGGAAAGAAAATGAAAATTTAAACTGTTTCTGAGCTTGACAATGCTTACATGAAAAGTAAAATTAATATCTGAGAGACTGTTATGAACTTTACATACAATACTTGTGTTTAATTAGTTTTCGTATTTTATTGTGGATCTCTACTCATGTTGTACCTAACAATGCAGGACTGTGGTTTATGCAGAAATGGAAGAAGTCTGGTTCTTTATTGCAACTGACATGTCGAGACCATTCAGATCCACGACAGACATTCTTATATAAACTTAGTAAAAAAGCAGGTAAGCTTTGTTAATGCTTCCTATCTCTTAAAGGCAACTGTGTATAAATGTAAATCTAAACCTAAAAAAAAACCCTTTATTTTCAAAAAGCTCCTGTTTCAGTTTTAATATTTAAGAGTTACTTAAGTCCTGTGTTCTTCAAGTAAAGTAAACAGTGAACCATTTCTGTTGCAGAGGTAGGATATTACTTTGAGACTTTCCTTCCTAACTAATGAGCAGAACTTGAGTGCAGCCACTATACCAATAGATAAATAGGGCATTTTTAAAATATTGATCTATGAGCCACTGGGTGACAAGTCCAGTACATTTTGATCATACACATTTAGGGTTATCCGTTCCTCTATATGCCTTTCTTATCTACACTATAAATCTTTTGTTACCTCATTAAGATGGTCAGGGAAAAACAAAACCTTATTTTCATAAAGGAAGGAGAAGTTGTACTTAGCATAATAGCTAAATCCCCAATTAGATTATTCATACTATATCATTCATACAGTTTTCTCTGGGTTGAATATCCTTATTTCAACTGTTGGCCAAGAATGCGTTTTGCCAGTGGGTAATGTGCCAGCAGGGGGGTAGTTTCTGACAGATGTACGTGAATGTGTGTCAGTCAAGCAGAGATGCTTGTGCTGTTTTGTGAAAAATCTAGGCACACTCCTAGATCAAAGTATTTCTAGGCTGTCACAGCTGGAATTTTGTCAAGAGCAATGAAGTACAAATATATGGGCAGGAAAAGACTGACATACAGCTCTTGAGGTGCTTGGAAGAAGCAGAAAATAATAAAAAAGGAGCAAAAAGAAAACTTGTAAGATAGGAATATTGATCAAAAATTGATTTTAGAACAACTTGGGTTTTTTTTTTCCCTTCAGAATCACCACAAAGTGATTTCGTTGATGATACAGTAATATTTAAAGCTGAATTGGTATTTAAAGGTGAACTCAATCTAGTCTTGCTGTCTTTTGAAAAGAAATGTTTGAATATAAATAGACATTATGTGAGAAGTTACACACTGGATGCTGACTGAGACTGTGGGACACCTGCTAAGACATAATCAGATTAATTATTCAGTTGGCTTTAAAAAAATTCATATTCCATGGTTTTTGTGTGTATGTGTCTCAACACGGCTAGAGACACTGTCATTGGAGTACTATTGTCTGTTGCAGAAATGTGAAATATTTTCTGATGGCAGACCTTTATATGACAGGATTTTTGAAAGACCTGCATAGCATTGTCTCAAGAGTCATAATGTGCATTTCAGACTTTGTTTCCCATAAATGGTAGAAGGAATATAAAAGTCTTCAGGCTCAGTTTTTTCTTTCTTGCCAAAGAGTTGGAAAGAGCTGTATTTTGGGCCACAGACTCAGCTACACCATCTTGTTTCCTGGTCCTTCAGTGAGGTCAGTGTAAGGGAGAAGGAAAGGCTGAGGGAGACAGGAGAAAGAGATGTTTAAAATTAAAGATTTTAAATAAAGAGAAAAGAAAGTAAGTTTTATGCTTCCCTCATAGAGAAGGAAGAAGGTTTTCCTTTGAGGGGTGAGTTAATATACTGTATGTACAATGTAGGTGTTGGTGCCTTTAATTGTTATCTGTACAAGGCCTGCTTCTGTCCTGCCATCTCTCTCTTCCCTCAGTGGGCATACAGGATTGGCTAATCTTGACTCTCAGATACAAGGTGAGAGGCATTTTGGGATTCCCCAACTTGCACAATTCCTCTTTTCAGAATCTCAATACAGGGAATTTGTGTGCTGGTCTCAACAGTGATTCTAAACATAAGTCTTTCCAGAAGTCATTTAACCCCAGGGTACATGCAAGAGATTGACAACACTTTTGAGAAGTGTAGCCCTGAATTTGCAACTTCTGTTGATTTTTGTAATCATAGAGTTAAACAGGGGTCTAAAATGAAGAAACTGTTGCTGCTTAATGTGGTGTCTTCTTTGGACATTGGCTTTGCATCTGGGAAAATCCCTAAGGCAGCAAAACCTAAAACTTTCTGTGGATCCAGCAGGTGTGGTGCTTTGAGGGTCAAGGTCTCAGCTACATAGTTGTATGGTAGCTTGTGACTCTAGATTTTAAATTTGCCGAAGAACATACATGTTGCTTAACCCCAAGATGGATAAAGAATAGGTAAACAGTACAATTCACTTATCTTATGAAATACCCTATATGCTTTCTTTGCTCCTTTCTTTGCTGAAGATTTTGATCAAACACTTATTCATAATGAAGATTAATGATACTTATGTCTAAAATACGATATTCAGAAGGGGCTGTTCTAAGGCAAACTGTTTTCCTAAAGTGCTCCATTGTGTTTGGTCTAAAGCAGATGGGCAGCGCCAGAAATCTGCTGCAGCTTTCTAGAGAAAATGTAACAATTCAATGTCTTTAAGGGCTCTAACTCTGTCATTACTGGGGGCTCCTACCTTTGCATTGTTCTACTATGAGCGTGCTTGTTCAGAATTAGGAAGTCTGAATTTAGTTATAAAGGTTTAATTATACTTCAAGGTTGTTTTGGGTGGATTCTGCACCTGTGCTTGAGCTGGTTAAGCCTTACAGTGAGGCAGTGCCTTAGAGAGGCACCTGCACTAGGTGGGCTGTATCATGTGTGTGTTGGTCTAGGCACGAGCTCTAATGCAGCTGTTGTCTGAAACTTCAGTGAAGACAAGGCACCATCCATCTTTAGGTGTCTTTAAGCCATGCGGAGGCTTTACTCTGTTCTGTATAGCCAGAAACCAACCACTGTATTCCTAAGAAACAAGATGAAGCTTTGAACCATACTCAGTTTAATGGGAAACTCTAAAACTGAGCCATGGCCATGTCTATTAAATATGTACAGAGGAAAGGCTGGTACCAAACAGCTCATTATTTTGTAGCTCTACCGATCATAATTGATTTTTCTCCCTTTTTGTGCAAGATCCTGTAATAAATTAGTGCCAAATATCAATTGTAAAATGTTTACTTATTCAGTAACAATAGATCAGAGGATTTGGTATAAGTGATAACTTTTTTCTTGTAGGTCTTCATTACTTCAAAAACATTGTGTTAGTAGGATCTCTGCAGGATCGTTATGTTCCTTATCACTCTGCTCGCATTGAGATGTGTAAAACAGCTTTAAAGGATAAACAATCAGGTAATAAATATCCACAAAATAAACAAACCACTCAGGTTAAAACCTCACACATATCAATCTCCTCCCATTTAATTTTGGCTGCTTAACTGAGGCACCTCTATTATGTGTTTAGAAACTTTGGGCTTACTTTGTAGTAGCAGTAGAGGGAGAAAATCCACATGGAGGCTGACTTGCTTTCTGTATCTGTCCTGTTCTGTTACATGCAGATGGAGATGAGACTGAACAGGTTTCTAGCTCACTGACTTCACTGATAGTTAGGTGAGATAGACACAGCCCTTGATGTACTATTTCATGAACAGGGAGGACAAATAATTTTGGTTCTTGAGGATATCAAATTGTAGCATCAAGCCCTGGGCTGTATTTAGCTGTAGCTTAATAATAGCACTGAAAAAAAGGTAATTTTTCCATAATCAGTTTGGGTCAGTTATTGTACTTACTGTTTAGATATCCTAGCACAATTGCATTCTAGTATTATATATTGACAAATAACTTTTATGTAATATAATAAATTAATACTGATAAGTACATTCTCACTATAAATGTACAAATACTAAAATGCATAGCTTCAAATTATTTTTCCAACATTTCTAGAGGAAATTAAATTTTCTTTATATTCTATCTTAACAGAACCACAGCCTAACACATTTCATTACTTCTCTTACTCTGAAATGTGTTCATTCTGAGTTCAAGGTCAAAGAATTGTATTAGTTTCTGGCAATTCACACAGTACAATTTTTCTTTTCCTCTACAGGACCAATTTATGCTGAAATGATCCAGAACCTGCTTCTGCCAGTTCTTCAAAACAAGGAATGTAATTTGGTTCGTTATAATGTAATTAATGCATTACCCAATACAGCAGATTCTCTCATAGGGAGAGCTGCACACATTGCTGTTCTTGATTCAGAAATATTTTTAGAAAAATTCTTTCTTGTTGCTGCCCTAAAATATTTTCAGTAGAGAAAAGCATTGTCAGAGACTTGGTTATTACCTCATTAAAAGATGAATTCAGATAATGTGTGGTGTTAAAGTATAGCTGCAGCTGTATTTTAAGAGATATTTATACTTTTTATATGGAAGATAATTTATATCATCCACACTTAGGGCTTTTTAACATCAACTTTACTTTCTAGGTAATGTGACTGTGCAATATTTTTTTATTTTGTTCTTTTTACTTTTCTATTACTTTTTCTTAATTTTGGGTACCTAATTATTTGGAGATTAAAGCACAGTGTGTACTTTTGTTTGGTTGGTTATTGGCTTTCAGACAACAGAAGTCGATGTTACTTGGCTACATTTTACAAGAGGCTTTAGATGCCAAAAATAAATTGGATTTTAAAATTCTAACAATGTCTTACGTGTTCACTTGTCGTATTTTAGCACTGTAGGAAGTTTAACTGGAAACACAAGGAGCTGCTAAAATACTGGATATTTGAAAATTCTTATATCTGCTACAGCTTAACAGTTTTCTACAAAATCATTACTGTCATTGTTAAATATGTTATGCCTGTGGGAATACATTTTCTGCTGATCTCAAAAACATGTTAGTTTACATACTCAAATTTTAAGACTGGAACTTTTGTTTTCAGAAGCAAATGGCAACTAAGGATATTTGAATGTTCAATGATAGCTGCCTTCAAATAATTGGGGTTTTGCAAACTGTATTAAGATGGTTCCTTACTCTGTCAGTTCTTCAGATGAACATGGACAATTTTACGTGGACTTCCTTGTATATACTTAAAATAAGTAAATGTTATAAATTTCTGCAATACTTTTATGAATTTAAACAATTTTTAAATATTGTTAAAATGTTTTATTGACTATAAAGTATTGTAAATATAAATCAATACATCTTCAAATGAGACTATTGTAAACTTTACCTGTTTAGTGACACAGATAAAATGTTTTTGATATACGGGAATGTTAAAGATCTGACTTTCTACTGGTGCTGAATAGCATTGTTTGGTTTCTTCTTCCTTCCCTTTTCTCTGTTTCAAACAATAGTTCATTAAAGGTGGGGGAAAAGAGTTATATGTGCATTCACTAATTGTACACTAATTGTAATGAACCTTTTTTGAAAGCTATAAATTTGTTGTATAATGCATGTTTATTTTTAGCATTGTGTTATTGCATCTGGTGTTAATAAAATGAACAAATTACTCTAATGAAAGCAATTAAAGAAACTGAAATGTTCTGCTAATTACCAAAATTCTGGGGAGGCTTTTTGTATATAATTAATAATTTTGTACTTTTGAAATTAATATAGCAATAATAGTTGAAGTGATTCTATATAGATGAAATTTCTTTAGCAATAGATGAAATTATTTTGCATTTGATATGGAATGTTGTATAATGGTCTTTGTAATATATAGGGAGGGTTCCCTATAACTTAGAAGATGCTGAAATGAGTATCTGAGCATCTACAGTTCAGCACTATACACTGCAGAGTATTTTATTAGTGTTGTGTTAGGCAAGTCCTTATGACACAAAGGTATCTTTAATACATTCTCACTATAAAAATGCCTATTTTTGTTTTTAATTTTGTATTATGATGTTGCTATTAAGATCTAAATGTTTAAATTATGTTCTTGTATCTCAACTGTCTTTTATTTAACATTATTATTGGATTTGGCTACTGGCTCAACTTTGATTAGCTGTTGAAGGGAGCTGAAGTTACAAAATATTCCTTGATTCACAATTAAGACTTTAAACTGTTCTTAGGAAACAAGTATTTAAATGGTTCTGTCACTATTGAAAAATGTCTGTCTTGCTTTCTGTCTCTGGAAATCAGAACATGTAAAGCATGCTTTTGTGATCGGGAAAGCAAAAGTATCATGACAGAAATAGCCACTTTTTTCTTTTTTTTTCTTTTTTTGGGGGTGTGGGGTGGTAACATAACAGTAGGTCCTATCTATTTAAAGCAGTTTGAATTAGGTTTGTTCTTTGAGGAAAATGGAATGGTGTGATATTGGCATGTAAGTATCATCATCATGCGATATTTGCATGTAAGTATCACAAGAAACAGGGCATTCATTCTCTCTTCCTTAATTTTTATTGCCTACTCCATATGTGGTGTGGTGGCCCTCTCAGTGCTGTAGCTTTTGTGAGGGCTCTTTGACATCCCAGAGTCCCAAAGGAATGTGCCATCTGACCGTAGTGAGAGGCATGATGACCCCAACATGTCCTTGAAGCTTAGGAGGTTCACATTCACTCACAGCATGTATGGACACTTGCAGTTGCTCCCTGAACAACACATGCAGGCTGGGATATTTTGGACAACTGTGCATGTGTTGCCTGGCATTTCCCCCCTCCTCCTGCAGTGTTCTGCCTTCTCTTTCCTAGACCTAAATACAGACCTGTGTATACATAAGTCAGTGTCTTCTGATGCAGCAGAAGCTCCTAAGTGCTGCTACTCACCATCTCACCACTCTTCTGTTTGAATGAGGGCTTCATCTTCCTTCCTAGAGATAGTGACCTCTCCTTCATGCAGGTATCCTGCAGCTGCTTCAAAGAGAATTATGCTGCTTACAGACTGAGAGGTAAGAACTGAGGTCTTAACATTCCTTTAACTGTCAGTCTCTTGCTCCCTGAAGGCAAGAGGCTGGTACTGTTACTTCAGAAAGCTCTCAGTGATGTAATGAGGAGATCAGTGCATAAAATGACATAGTGTCTGAACCTCTGTTTCCATGTTCTGCATATAAATTAATTCCTTGGGTTGTGTTTGAATCCTTGATACAAACTCAACTTTCTGTTACTGTAAATCTAGGCATTGCTACTACTTTGGAAAAAGAGTTCATATTATACTGGACATCACCAGGATTTGCAGCAGAGCCAAGAGATTTGACATTGATGGAAAACTTACTCTGTAACCACGAAACAACCTTGATTCCAAGCTGGTTTTATTTGCTTAGCCCTGACCAGGTGTGGTGTTCAGATAACCAAGGTTCTTGACATGGTCTCAGAGGCAGAGGGGGCATTCAGGCAATATCAGTACACTTGCTGCCCAGGACAGTGCTGCTTGTGTGCTTTCCAGGTAGTCTCCAAGACCAGTACATCTGGCTCATCTGACCTGACCTGCTGCAAGCTTTGTGCTAGCTGTAAGTCTTTTATTCCCTACTTTTTAGAACAGCAAAGCTAAATACAATATTGTTTCTGTCATCTTGCAAAGGAAGCTGCAGTGCAAGAGATAAATGATCAGTAAACAGAGGAAGGAAAACAAGAAAACAGTCCATTTAATCACAAAGTAGAAAATTCCTGTGGTGTACGCTGCGGTTGTTTTTACCAATGTAAGATTTATTGCCTCCTTAGCCAAAAGATCTAGAAATGAATAATTCAGGAGGTACAAGTGAATTTTTACAGCAATACAATAAAGATGAGAAATATGTTTTGATAACAGTTAATTTTGAGGTGGATAAACAATACCTCAATAGTCTTTCAGTGCTATTTCATTCTTATAATTTGAAATTCAACATGCTTGTACATATGATGTATGCATACATGTATGATTTCTCATGGCATGTGTTAAGCAGTTTAGGAGCACAGCTTGCTTGGTGTCTGCAGACAGCTTGGTAAGTTTTTTTAAGGTTCATGTTTTTATTCTACTGAAGACATAAATAATAAGTTCTCTTGAACTTTGACAAGATCTGTTTAGGTTTTCTCCTTGCTGCTTTCAGGCAGAGCATTTTTTTCTGCATTTGTCCTTATTTTCCCTGATCTAGAGGCCCAGCATCTTGCTGTTAGAATAAAGGAAAGGTTTTCCATTATTTTCAGTCTCTAATGTCTAATTAACCATGTTATAAAAGGTTGATAGAGAAAATGTCACTCATAAGGCAGTCAGTTAAATTTAATTACTTTCAGTGTGTAGGCATTGCCAGATGTAGTTCCAATAAACTCCAGGAAGTGCTGCTGCTCTTTAATTTACCAAGATTTAATTTCTTAAAGCTTTCATATGTGAACAAAAAATGCTATTTTAGGTTCACATCTCCAAGTTATCATCTTCATGTTAGTATCTGTAGACAGTAAATTCTGTTTTATATAAGAACACTGTCAGCTGGAGAAGTTTAAAAAGTGACAAAAAGCAAAAGTTGGCATATTCAAAACATTACCTGTACTTAATTACGTGCTTAATCATGGAGCACCACTCCATGAACTCAGGTGTTACTTATCCCAGGGTTAGGTTTATACTGAGCCTTAAAAGCAACTTCACTGCCTAAACTCGGAAACTGGAACGATGCTGTCTGAAAGCATGAACACTGTCTGTACATCACTATGGTGTTAGCCAAAGTGTGTTATTTGAACAATGTACAATTTTTTATTATTAAAAAAAAAAAAAAACCAAACAAAACAATAAAAAAAACCCTAGCTGGACTACCCTACAGATTGAGGGGGAAACGGGTTCTTGCAGCGCTAAACTCTTCACTGCATTGAAGAAAGAAGACGTCTTTTCTCTCCACCCCTAGACAAACGTGGAGCAGAGTTACAGCGTATTTCTCGAGCATCTCCACGAGCCCGTAGCTGCCTTCACCGGGACCGCGGCTCCCCAGGCGCCGTTCGCCTCTGTCTGCCGGAGCCGGGGAGCAGCCGGGGAGCCGGGGAGCAGCCGGGGGCACGGGGGAATGGCGAGGCCGCTGAGGCAGCGCTGCTCGGGGCCGCGTTCGCCGCCTGCCCCCGGCTGCAGCCGCCGCCGTCTTGGGCGCCTGCGCGGCAGCGCTGCCCGCCCCGCACGGCTCCGTCCCGGCCATGGCTCTGCGGCTGCTGCGCGGCGCGCCCGGGGCAGCGAGTAAGAGGCGGGCGGAGAGCGGGAGGGCCCGGGTTGTGCCGTGGCGGGGCTCCCCGTCTCCCCTGCCCTTCCTCCCGCAGGAACTGACGAGCGAGGGGACGGGGCGGGCGCCGCCCGGGGCTGCCGGCGCTGGGGGGGCTGGAGAGCGCCCAAGATGGCGGCGGGTGAGGAGTGCGGCACGCCCCGCTTCTCAACCTGCGGACTGGGGGGCCGGGGCTGTCGCAGCTCTCCCCGCACTTTCCGTGGCCCTGCAGTTTCCCTGCTCTTAACCCCTTCCCTGCCTTCCCCCTCGCCCTTTCGATATTAATATTCTCGCCTGTACTGTAAACCTGCTGCTATCGGGCAGCTCTGTTATTACGGAGGTTTTCTTGCCCTGTCGTTGCTTCGTACTTCTTATCAGCAGTAAAATGTTAAAAAGCAGTGTAAGGTTTGGGGAATAGCTGGAGGAAACGTGCTGTGGACCTGGAAGTTACTGCTCCGTTCCCTTCACCTGAGAAAATTCAGGTGGTTTGTTGATAGAGAAGTAAGGCAGACTGGGTAACAGAGCCTGCCCCACAGGCCTCAGCGTGGGCTCTTTGTTGGGTGCTTCCCTCTCGTCCAAAGCTGAGGTTCTGTGCTGCTATTGATACAATACACTAAAACAAACCAGTGTTAATGGAATTTTTGTTAGATGTTTGTGCTCCATTTGGCTGTCAGGTTCCTGGCAAGATGTGGCTAACGCTCTAATCCTCTGAGCATCCCGATGTGTGCCCAAATCCCACTGCATGGATGGCTTTGTTAGGATAAATCACATGCTATGGGCCACTTCAAAAGATGCAATATTGGAGCGCAACAACTTGAAAGAATTGGAATTTTCAAGTTCAGTTATATAATTAACAAATGGTAGGGCATTGTGACACTGTGTAAAAGAGAAGGGAATCAAAGATCAGTTTGTACAATGTGGCTTACTAATATTGATAGTTCATCTCATCTTTTTCAGAGATGTTTAATGTTGAACTTTTTGTCACCTCTCTGTCAAGAAGAGTGTATTTTGGTCTAGAATATCAAGTAAATCTATCAAGGAAAATGGGTTTAGCCTCTTCTCTAGTGACCGAGATAATAAATTTCAGACCAGTACCTTAATCTGTTTTTTATTTTAATTTGGACTAGAATACCAGCTATAATTGAATTTTCTTGCTAGCTTTTCTTTCTAGCTTACTGAAGAATGACAAGAAGCTTGGCAGGAGTAGAAAGACCCAATGTTTGCAACAGATTGGATCCTTTACTGTTGATAATTTGTTACACCATGCTTTACTCCTTTGGGGCGTTTGCAGCAGTTGGCAGACATAATACAGTTTGTGTGGCTGTAGGGTTTGATATTAAAGATGTGGTATTTTAAAATGAATGAATATGCTGATTCTGGGAATACAAGTGAGTTGTTAGCTGCTGTATATTAAGGTGAGTCAAAATGACAGTGCTTGAGAAGGCTTCCCGATTCAATCTCCTTAGGAAAGTAGAATAATAGTTCTTTCAGGTACTTTGCACCCAGCTGGTACAGGGAGCATTTGTGTTTGAATCTTGCTTCTTAAGAAATGTCAGAACTGCTTTAGGCACCTGTCCACAGCCAAAATATTTTTAGTGGATAGTTTATGCTCACTGTGGACATTTACATTTGGCTTTTTAAACCAAACTGTTAGTGGGAGTTTAAGGAAAAAAAGTTAATGCTTTTAATGAAAGCATTTGCATGCAGTTACATAATTGAACTTAAACATGCTCAAAGTTTTTCCTGCTTTTGACTACCAGCTGAATTATTTTACCATCCTAAGGGAAACCCAGCTATCTTCTGCCGACATTCTGGAAAACCTGTTACTAAGGGAACGTTTTATTTTTTTAAACTTTCCTTTGGGAAAGCTTTTTCTGACTAAAAAGCTGCTGGAAATGAGCCAAGATATGGAAATCAGCAGGTTTCTTGGGGGAGGTTAGGATTTCTCCTGGAAAACAGACTGTACTGGTCTATGCTAGCATAATTACTGTTTAAGAGTCTAAAATACAAGAAAGTAACAGCAAAGATAAGTTCAAGCAGTTTAAAATACACTGTTAATGTGAACTGAGTTATACAACTAACACAATTTTGCCTACATCTGTTTCTAGGGCCAAAAATAATTATCTGTACTGATTTCTTAGGTGCTTATGGGTTGAATGTTAAATAATTTTTAGAGTTTGTTTTCCTGCCTTCCTCTCCCTCATCCCTGAAGTAGTTTTTTCTCAGAGGTGTTCTGGACAGTCACAGCATTGCTCAGTGTTAAACTCCTGCATTTATGCTGCATGTCCATTTGCTTGATAGAGTCATCACTTCTTTGGCACTCACGAAGCAGCTCCAGCTCTAAGCCAGAAGGAAGATCTCAACCTGCTAAGCAGCCACTAAAGAAACCAAAGTTACCAGTGGGGAGGTTTGATGAACCAGAAGAGTCCAGTATGGAGAAGGAACCCCTGGAAAGTAAGTAATGTTTTACAGAATTGGAAGCTGTGTTTTAAAGGCAAGACTGCAAGATGTTGTGCTGATGTCAGTTTAAGAAGGTGACAGACATTCAGCACTCTTTAGAATCATTTTCTAAGCTCACTGCTTACTGCTCTGAAAAACAAATCAGAAAGGCAGGGCAGCGGGCACGAGTTGCAGCAAATGGTGCACCAGGAACCTTCAGAGCAACCCTGGTCAAACACTGTAGCAAGTCACACAGAGAACCTGGGCTTCCTCTGCTCTGGAAGATAAGCAAATTTGCCTGGGTGTCCTGACTTAGTACCAGCCCTGCCTTTAGCAGGGGTACTTTCCATTAGAACAGCCTGCTCAAAGCCCAGTCCAGCCTGGCCTTGAACATTTCCAGGGATGGGGCATCCACAGCCCTTCTGAAGGACTTGTTGCAGTGCCTCACCATCCTCACAGTAAAGAATTTCTTCCTAATAGCTAATCTAAACCTACCCTCTTTTATTTTAAAGCCAATCTCCCTTGTCCTGTTACTACATCACCTTGTTAAAGGTCCCTCTCCAGCTTTTTTACAGGCCCTCTTCAGGTACTGGAAGGCTTCTAAAAGGTCTTGCCAGAGCCTTCTCTTCTGCAGGCTGAAGAACCCCAGTTCTCTCAGTCAGTCTTAATAGGAGAGATGCACCAGTCCTGTGTTTGTCTTAGTGGCCTTCTCTGGACTTGTTCCAAGAGGTCCACCCCTTTTTTGTGTTGGGAACTCCACAACTGAACACAGTACTCTGCGTGGGGTTTGGGATATTTTTTGGGTTTTTTTTAAACAAGTATTTATGATACAAACATTTTCAGAAAGGCAATGCAAAGAATAACTTTTAACTATTTGCAGCAAATGAACCACAAGTTTCTTCTTCCCAACATCTTCATGAATTAAGCATTAACGATTTGATGAAATATTTTCTTCTCATTCTTCTATATACAGAATATATTCTGCCTTACCATATAAACAGGAAGCCAAGTCTGAAAGCACTAACATCCTGAGGAAAAGAAATACAGACTGATATATAGTCTCCAAAAGGAAGGCAGCAGAGTGCCCACTGGAAGCAGAATTTCCTTCATCTGTAGACAGTACTTCATGAAATCCTTCAAACACATTAATGTGCCCTTCTGTACAGTGCTGGTAATTGCTTCAATTCTTGGGATGTAGCCTTGGATAAAGTAATTTTCCAGAACTGGATGTAATACTGTCTCATGAGAGTATTGCCACTCACCTCCATAAAATTAAAAGGTGGTGTAGCTGTCACATCTGTCAGAGGCTCTATATTCAACATCCAGGCAAGCCAGTGCCGTGCATAATTCAGTCCATGAGGATGTGCCCCTTCTTTAATTCCATAAGGCCACCAGAGTTGAATGTTAGCAGCATAAAGACTAATTATTCCTTACATTCATTTAAGAAACTGATTGTGTTCTTCCACCTTAGAATCCTTAATTTCATTAACAAAATCCTCAGATACTCTTTCACAGAAGTCCCCTCTTTTCATACAGGCTAAAATGGCTCTGTGTAGTGCCATTTTAATTTGTGCAGCAGAGCTAAAAACTGGTCTCCAACTCCAGAGTGTATTACCCTGAGGCCGCACAGCTTTGCATCATGGTGCAAAGCTACTTCTGCTTCTCCTTTCACAAATTTCTCCGCAGTTTGTCGTTGTATTGTTGTATTATTCTCATATTATAAAATCATTTCCATGCAATTTCAGATTGTGGCTCACTTGAGAACTAGCTCACAGTTGGAGTTACTGTGTAAGCAGCTGTTAAATCCTTGTCTTTTTATTCCCAGGAAAATCAGTGCCATCACTGCTTGATTTAAAACATGCATAATCCTTATCTTTTGTTATTTGCTTAGGTATTCCAGGTTTGGAGCAAGACTCAAGATCTCTTTAGTTGCACCTGTATTTTTTGCATGTAACACTAGCAATAGTTTGCAAACTGCCTGTTGTATTATTCGGAAAAAACCTAAGAATTGAAGCTGGATTTAGAATTCTACTGCTGTAGCTATCAGTGGAGAAATCTTTTGAGCATCAGAGTCCACTGCCAGCACGAGTAGTGCTTTGATATTGGGATGATGACATGTACAAAGTAGTATCAGCTGCATTTGCACCCCTTGAACTGCCAGAGGTGCTCAGATACTGATGTTTCTTTTCCTGGTTGGCATCAGTTATGAAACAGGTATCCCGTTATGTATCATCCTGTGTAGCCTGTAGCTGTATGAGTTTCCTCCATCGCTTTTCTTTTTGTCTGATGTCCAGAATTTCTGTTGTAGTCTTCCTGTTACATTTTCAGCCCTGCACCTCATTACCTGTGTTGCCCACCCGAGCTGAGTTAGGGATGTGACTGAGGGATTCCCAAGTTAGGTGTGTATGTGGGAAGCTATGGAGAAACAGCGTGGCAAGGGGCATGTGGGGTACTGTGAGTTTCTGGGAGCCCAACAGTCTAGTGCAGGATGAGACTCAGCCTAGGATGGTGCTGTGCCACAAGTACTTCGTGGCTTGATGGCCTGAGTTAACTATTCTCAGGAGATGGCCCTGAGTAAAGGTGCACTGAGTAGCGGAAGAATGTTGCCTGAGGTACAGAAGGCTCTGTGGTGTTTAAGAAAGTAGCGTGAGCTGGCAGTGTGCTTCTCTTTTGTAGCAGGGTAGGGGGTTGGATGAAATCTGGACATGATCTGTCAGTGTATCATTGCAGGCCAGAAAACCAAATCCTAGACTGCATCAAAAGCAGTGGGGCCAGCAAATCAAGAGGGGTGATTGTCCTCTGTTCTCATGAGACCCTACTTGGAATGTTGCATCCAGCTGTGGAGTCCTCAGCACAAGAAAGGCATGGACCTGTTTGAATGGGTCCAGAGAAGGGACCAGAGAAGGGTCCAGAGAAGGTGATCAAAGGGCTAGAGCACCTCTCCTGCCAGGACAGACTGACAGAGCTGGGGTTTCTCAGCCTGAAGAAGAGAAGGCTTTGGGAAGATCTAATTGTGGGCTTCTGATGTCTAAAGGGGGCTCAGTACCTTAAGGGGGTTTATAAAATGCAGGGAAGGAGTTTCCATACAAGCAGATAGTGACAGGACAAGGGGCGATGGTTCTAAACTGAAGGAAGGCAGGCTTGGAATAAATGTTAGGAAGAAACTCTACTCTGAGGGTGGTGAAGCATTATAACAAGTGAAGCATTAAATGGCTCAACCGTCCAACCTGGATGTTTTAAGTACAAAACTAACAGAATCTTGAACAAATTCAAGCTAAAATTAAAACAGAGTACTTAAAATTAGAGAGGTAAACAGCAAATGATGCCTGGGGTTTTACATTTTGTGAACATCATAAGTACAGCATACCCAAATGATGCAAGTTCTGACTTGAGAAGCTGTGGTCCTTTAACGCCTCTGGACATTCGGTTGCTTCTTTATTTGCATATTAAATAATATATCTGTATTTATATATATATGTATATATATGTATATATAAATATATATGATGATATTTACTGCAGTCAAAAAAACTGAAATTCATTTTGTAGGGCTCTGGGAAATATTTAGTTCAAGGTTGCCTTTCAAAACAAAAAAGAATTGATTTTGTCTTTGAAAATGAAACTAAAAGGAAAACATCATAAATGATAGCATCTTTATATTTGTCAATATTATAGAAATTTTAATGGACTTTCCCTGTTATTTTAGAATTCCCTGATGGAATCAATCCTACTACAAAAGAGAGGGGTGGACCCAGAGGCCCTGAACCTACACGTTTTGGAGATTGGGAAAGAAAAGGACGTTGTATAGATTTCTAATATTGAAATGTCTGTATTGCTAATAAAATATTTCTAGTTGCTAAAACATATCATGTACAGAAAAAATCTCACCTGGATTTGTCATGGAGCTTATTGTTTCTATCGTGCCACCACATTCTGTCATGTGATGAATTTTCTTAATAATGCAATGTAATTAAACACAGTGCTGCAGCTCAGATTATGGAGCTGTTAGTGGCTCAATGTCTGCCTGATCTTTAATACTATTTACACTCTGCAACTATAAATGCAAGTATAGTGGTGTGAAATTGGTAGTCAGGAGCTTATTGAGATCTATAAGGGCTTGTATTTCTTTCTACATTCTAGATTCTACATTCATTCATGAATGTAAAGATTTATGTGGTGGTGTAAAAGTGTTGAAAGAACTTTGCATTTCATGAACCTGAACACCATTCATCAAAGGTAGAACCAACTCTGAGATCAGTAGGTCACTGATTTCACACAGTGGTTCCCTGGTAAAAGCCCCTTTACTCAAGAACCTTCCCTCTGTCCCTATTGCAGTGGATTGGGTGTTCTTTCCTGTTTGTAGGGAAGGAGCAGTCTTGTCTCTGATTGAGGACTGTAAGTAGCACAATGGAAATGGAGACTTAAATTTTGGAGAGGGTCAGCTCTTGATTGCAAGTAGTGTAGAGGTGCTCTATTTGGAATCTAGAACACTGTCCTTTATCACCTGTCTTCTTCATGCTACTTACATTATCTTTTCTTTTGTAAGTGGAGGTGCCCTTTTGCACATGGGCTAACTGCTGCATTGGAAAAATACAGCATTATTGTCTGAAACCTTATGGTCAAAGGGGACAAATTCCATTCAGTGATCTAATATTGCAGGTCTTTAAATGAAGTTATCTGGCATCAAAGTAAATATCTTTCAGTCACACTGAGCTCGGTTCTTGATTCAAGAATTTGCCTAGTTGTAAGTGCTGTAGTAGAGTAATAGTAGAGTGCAAATCTACCACTTGTGTGGGTACTTACTAATGAGAAGTTGTCATTATTGAAATGTGAACATTTCTGTGCAAGTTCTTTTTGATAGCCTGAACAAATGTATCTTCTCTAGTCACAGAATCAGAGAAGGGTGTGGGCTTAGCCCAGCTTTGCCTTTGCATGGTTTAACTTAACTCAAGCATTAAAGTGTGAGGGTCTTGTCACAAATCTGAGCAGCCTCCCCTAAAGCTCACTTGACTGGCAGCCAGTGGGGGAGCTCCTTGTTGAAATCTGACAGTTTGTGTTTCCAGTGTGTGTGTTAGAGACATAGTCTTGCTCTAGCTGTGAGTTTGGATGTTTGTCTCACTGTGATGTTTCTCTACAAAAATACTGAACTGAACTATTTAGTTACAGGTTTATCAGCCAAGTACCTCACTGACAAGAAAAATGAGATTAATGAAAGCCTGTTTCTCATAAAAAGTTTAATTAGTGGTAATTAGATTTTGAACCTTTAAATTCTGCAACATGGCTTGGATATTGGAAAATTGGTTTGTAGTTGTATCTGATTCATTCTGGTTTCCCTCTGTATAGTGACAGATATTTTCAAAATCTGTTGACATTTTCAATTACCTTAAGATAGGCTGGGTCAGCTGTCTTTAATTTGTTAATTATTTCTAGTAATGTTTTGCCTTTTCAGTTGCTGGTGTGTTGGAAAATACTTTGTCACACAATACACCACCTTTTCAAATAGGAAGTAGAAATTTTAGTTGGAAGCTTCTGCCTTTTATGCATCATTATTTATAGGCTAACATCTTAATTCACAAAGAAGTGGTGAAACACTGCAGTTATTTTATTTTTTAATTCTAAATCTTCTCCGTGGATTGTTGCATTACTTCATTATCATCTCATACCAGGTTTTACCCTTTCCAGCAGACACTCCATGAATGTTTACCTAATTGCACTTCTTGACATTCCTGATTTTCAAATCTAATTACTTTACTCACTGCTGACTGCAGGTGCATTCCTGCCTGGATGCACACTGACAGTTTTGATTTAGCATATGAAGAACTGGTCTCACCTTTCCACCATTTTCCTTACATTTCACTTACTTATCTTCAGTCTCCCTCAGTGTTGTGATAAGGGCTGACCCAAGTGCTGTCCAGGCCCCTGCTTGTCTTCTTTCATGCAGGTGATGACTGCTGCTGTCAGAGCCACAGGCAGGCAGCCCTTCCTGTCAGAGCTCAGGCAGGTCCAAACACTCCATGCCAGTATCCATGACATACCTGGATTTTGAAGATAATTTTGAGAGTGCTAGCATCTGGAACAATAGGACAGAGTGTCTCATAGAGGTAGGGATTTTGCTTTCCCTCAAAAAACAGCATCACAGAATAATTTAGGTTGAAATAGACCTGTAAGATCATCAAGTCCAACCGCTGCCAAGTCTGCCACTAAATCATGTTTTTGAGTGCCACATCTACACATCTTTTAAGTACCTCCAGGGATGGTGACTCAGTCGCTTCCCTGGGCAGTCTGTTTTAAGCTTGACAGCCCTTTTGTTGAAGAAATTTTTTTCCTAAAATAAAAAGGCTGTTTTTAACCCATGTTATAAATAGCTGAAAAGGAGTTGGTGCATGGGAAATAGAGGATACCCCTTCAGTCTTGAGCAACTTCAAGCCTTTTTTACCACCTCCCGGGCTGGTGCCAGTAACCAAATATTTGCTTAACTTGTTTATGGAATGTGTCAATAAGCCATAGGAAACTGAATATATAAGCAAAATAATATGTAAGAGTCAAAGAATGCCAAGGAGCCCTCTTACATTGTCTGGCAATCTGGCATTTACCAAATAGAGGAGCCCTGGGCTCCAGTAACAGTTAAGCACAAAATCCTATGGTGCTGCAAAATCTCTTGTGGTACCTGTCAAAAGTGATCAGGGATTGAGTGCAATAAATGATACAATGATATTGTAGGGTATAAACAATCGTTTCTCTTTGTTTTCTTGCAGTGCCAGCAGTTAGGAAAGCAGCACTTCAGCACTTTTTCAGAGCTGTCTTCCTGCTCTTCCAGATAATTACTATTAGCAATTCACTGGAATTTAGCATTAGGGTAAGAAAATAGCTTGAGGCATTAGCTATTAGATCAGCCATAGATATGATTTTATCATAAATACTGATTGATTTTTTTTTTTAGCTCTTTATGTTAGTATAAACAGTGAAGAGCAGCAGGGGCTGTATCCTAACATCTTCTCTTAACTTTCTGTGAGACAAAGGAAAATTGTTCTGTGTGTGTAAGCAAATTCTTGCAGTACTGCAGGATGTTTGCTGCTCTGTTTCATTTTCTTTAATAAAAATCTGTATTTTGTGTCTCTGCAGTAGGTTTTCTCTTTTAAACCTGTTTCTGCTACTTGGCATAGATACATTTGGTACATTATTAAAATTATGAAGTCTTTATTGTTTGAAGGAATTGCACCATAATTACTTTATTTCAAAATACATGAAGTTTCAATTTACAGTTAAAGAAAATATTTGCTATATATTGCCTTGTTTAGAAAGTATGTATTTCAGTGTTGATTTTATTTAATTGAAACACAGGATACATAATAGAATCACAGTAAAATTACCAGTGATGGTAGCATATGTTTGTAAAGCACCATAGAATGTTGTTATAAATCTTCACTACATTTTCAGTTGACTGCAATAAATGGTGACAAATTCCAGTGGTCTGTAGTGACAGATAAATTAAATGCCTCTTTATGACCCTTATTTTGGTATTCTTATTGAAAAAGCACCACACCATCTTGTTCTGAAATGTCAGGAAGAGGAGGAATACTGCATTCATTTCTAAGAGAAGCAGTTTTGGTAGTTCTGTGTTTTTGTAATTGTTCATGAGTATCAAGGTATAACACGAGATCAAATATATCAGAACACAAGGAAATGGTTTGAAATGTGTTTCCATGTGCTGATGGAGATCAGAACCATGCACATTAGTGGTCACTTCCTTGCTTTTGTAAAATGCAATATAAAATACCTGTGCTTAGCTGGTGGTCAGCGTTTCGTATCAGACCAGCTGAGCTGTGCAGGCTACATTCTAATGTGGGTATGGCTGTGCTCCCTCTTCCAGCTCCAAAACTGCTGCTTGTTTAGGGGTTGTGACGTGTAACCTTCCAAAACACTTTTGTTGCAGAAAGGGTGTCCCAGTAGAAGTTGAATCTTAGTTACAAAATGGCAAACCCTGAGAAAACAGCTCTATTTAAAATGACTGCTCTGAGGGCAGTCAATGACACCCCTTGCAGATTGAGCATCTTTCTCCATGTTCCTGTGTTGATTGACATTATCTCCACTCGGCCAGGGGCATCTTTCTGACCATCTTTTCTCCCTGAGAGGAATTATTTGGACCTCTTTCCCAGCCACTTAATTTAAGTCTCTCCTTGACACCTTTTCAGAATAGGTTGGAGTTACTGACTTTGGAAGTGCAGGGGCAGTGCAGATATTGGCCTCCCATCCTTTGGAAACCAAGCTGCGGAATGATTTTGACCATATGCATTTTCTTCAGAAATACTCAGCATCTCTTGCATTTTTTTGCTGTGAGAATGGAATTTTTTTTCCCTCAAATAGCATCAGAAGTGCCAATTAAAGCTTGCAGCAGGAAAGTCTTTGACATGCATTCTCTAGGCATTAAATCTCCCAGTCAGCTACAGCCTTGTGCCTTTTAAAAAATCACATATCTTAATGTTGCCATTTTTAGGGTGAGAGTGTTCAAAGAAGCTTTTTAAGGTCCTTACTTAATACATTCATTTATATTAAAGCTGACACCCATGGCCTATCAAAACACAGCTGTAATTCTCAAATGTTAGCCCCTGACAAAAGTCAGGTGAGCTATGCAGTGGTGATCAGGTTAATTCTAGAAGCCAGATATTGAACTATAACTTACACTCTCCTAACTGATTGTTTTAAACTTCAGTGACTTATGTAGCCATCTGTGCTTCCTTCCTAGTTGTAGTTCAGGGAGATGCCTCTAAAAGGTAGTCTTGTCTCAGTATGGGGGGAGTTTGTCATTACAGGTGCTGAATGGGGGTGTTTTAAGGGCATCCTCCCTACTGACTTTAAAGGCTGCCTGAACAGCTGTCCTAAGCCAGATGTATTAGGTGTCAGTGCCCCTGTCAGTGCCCACAAGGGAAGCCAGGGTGTCCCTGAACATGAGTGTGAACTACTCATTTCCTCAGAGGGGGAGGGCCCCATGAGGCAACAGGACCTGCAGTGCTTGCCTGCAGCCCTTCTCAAACACTGGTGGCAGGAAAGGGGATGTCCAGGGCCAGCTCTTAGACACCTTGTAAAAGGGAGTTACATTGTCTTAAATGAGAGGGAAAAGGCTGAAGCTAGTTCTTTAAATTCCTTCTGCCTATCCACCTCCCAAGCAAAAGCCTACAGCATGATACAGCCAGGAGGGTAACACTCAATAAACTTACACTCAGGTGACATCAAGTGTCTCAAACCTACAAATCAGTGGGATGTTTTCCCTAATAAGGGTGAAGTGTGTCAGGCTAACAACTAAGCAATTTTATGCGACGTGCTGCTGAGAAGGACTTAGCATCAAAATAAAACTGGCAGACTAGGAAAAAGTCATATATTTGCTCAGCAAACCTTTAGTCTGTGTGACTTCCTTGTGAGAGGCTAAAGAACAAAGGATGATGTGTTTCCAGCTACCATTTGAAAGCTGGGGAAAATTTCACCATGTCTTAAAAGACAGACAAGCAAGTGTTGCTTAGCTCAGGGAGTATCCTGCTTTTGGTTTACATTTTACCCCAGAGTTTTCACTTACAAGTTCTGCAGTGTGTATGTGTGATCTTGAGACAGATTTTTTCCCAGATGATTTTCTTGAGACAAGTCTGCAGTAGCTGTTTGGTCTAGCAGACATATTGTTTCATTCTCCCGGCTTTTGTTTTCAGCCTGATAATGACAACTATAGCTCTCTTATTTTTAAATTGCATATTATTTCATTTCACTTTTACTTTTTGCCATCCTTGAAGTGTTTTTTTTTTGATAGCTTGTACCCTTTGTTTCTCTGTAGTAATAACAGGGCACATCATAACATTAATCACAAATTAGAGGATTCTCCTTCTTTTTCCTTTCTTTGAAGATCTTTTGCTAATATGGGGGATTTTTGTATGTGAAGATCTTAGCTACAGTAAGAAAAAAAATGGAATTTCTCCAGTGGCATTTGACTCTAGTTTCAAATTTAAGCTCATTATTCTGTCAAAATCTAGCTTTTGTAGGAAGTCAAAGATGCAAAGAGGGTGAAGGATGTCTGTAAGATGTAGCATCAGTCTTCCAGAAAGCTTTATACTTTCAGGAGTTTAAACCCAAACTCATTTCAAGGTCTCCTCTGTGAAGTTCACTGAGCTGTCAGGTTACGTTATTCAGCTTTTTTCAGAGCACATGGCTGTGGTCCAGTCTGTCCAGTCAGGACATTCTGGTATGTCAGGACAGTCCCTAAACAAGCTTTTATGGTTTCAAGTCTTAGTTTGCACAGATACATACCATGCTACAGTAGTACACATCTGACTGGTAGGTACATTGTAAGCTCACTTGTGAATGACTGCAGGCATCACAACCATCTCTGAAATGGCAGAGAGATTTGAGTAAAAGGGCTCAGAGAGCCAACTGGTTACCTTCTGGTCCTATTGTCATCTCCATTTTGAAGAGAAAATTGGATTTATTCCTCTAAAGAACAGAAATCTCAAAAAGCACCTGCTGCTGTTTCAGGAGATGTGCTGCATCCTCTCATCCCCTTGCTCAGGAAGACCTCTGATGGGAGAGCAACTGTCAGAGAGAGGCTGAATGACACTGAACAGGTGCAGGAGGCAGAAAATGTGCATTTGGGCAGCTGACCACCAGATGGTCCTTCCTATAAAACTGTAGAGAACTGTGGATAATACTGGGTGTATCACAGAGACCTGCTGGGCTCCACAAATCCTGTGTGAGGGGAAAAAACAGAATGCTCAATGCAGCATTTCTGCAGCTACTGTGGTTCTTCAAAGGAAGCCAGAAAGCAAAATAGCACAGGTATTCAAGGAAAGAAGTATTTTCACTTTGCCATATTATTGAAATAAGGATGACTGGAGAATGAGGTGACCAGTAGTGTGCTGTGTTGGGGAGGGGAGGGGAGGAGAGGCAGGAGTAGGCTTCTCCACATAACCTGCACCAGGTCT
The DNA here is from genome assembly GCF_012460135.2 of Molothrus ater. Classification (NCBI taxonomy): domain Eukaryota; kingdom Metazoa; phylum Chordata; class Aves; order Passeriformes; family Icteridae; genus Molothrus; species Molothrus ater. The sequence continues at coordinate 95,851,351 of NC_050480.2, read as the reverse complement.
GGGCTGAACCTGGATCTTGGTCTCTGTTTCTGGAATCTTTCCTTCCATCCTTGTATGTCAAGGTCACTGTAACATCTAACTGATCATTTATTATAGCCTTTTCCTTGTTGCAGCAAGTCCTGCAGTGCTGGTCTGGCTGGCATTCCTGCATTTCAGAAAACCCCAGCTGACCAAGGAAGCCCCTCAGCATGTCCATCAGCAGGTTCCTCCTTATGTACCTCCTTTAGCCCAAAATGTTTTGGACCCTTGAATTGGCAGCTTGTGGAGGTAGGCGAATACTTGTCCCTCACTAAGAAGAGTGTCCCTGACCTGCAGTGCTGCTGCATACCTTTCATGTCTGGTCATCAGCAGAAAATGGAAAACTTACTCATTTATTTTATACCATGATAGAAAATTCAGTTTAGCTCTTTTTTGTGTTCTTCCATCACTGCTTTGACATGATTCCAAGATTTTTTTCCTGTCACAGAAGTATGTTTTTTCTTTCAGTTTATGGTAATAAAAAAATGGTTATGTCCTTTCAGATTGTGTTGAAACAGGACTGATGGCAGGGCAGGATTTATGATGGTGCTGGCATTAGTTTAGACCACAGTGACACTGGGAAACATGGTGTTGGTTTGTTATCTCTGGGCAAAGAAGAACAATTCCTTCTGGCCTGTAGGAGAAAACTAATTTATTATGAAGCTTGCTGCATCATCTTGTGATTGCTGGGAGAGAAATTTTAAGGTGGGGATCAGAAATTTGGCAAGAAATCCCTCTAACATTTTGAGCTGCCTCATCTGTAGGAAATTCTCATCCAGTCTAATTTGGGAATAGCAGTCCAAATTTCACTTTGTAGTCTGCAGAACCCTTTCTATCTGCACTACTTCAACAGCCAGACACATATTTATAAAACTTCAGGAGTGGATTGGATGTCACAATGTTCTGGACACACAACAAACATTTCCTTAAGCCTGTGTCTTGCCCATTTTTAGTTTTGTTTTTTAAAAGTTAGGCTGTCTCCAAGGAAGTTGCCTCCTCAGAAGCAGTTTTAGCATGAATATGCTGCTTTTCTAAACTCAAGGACAAGAGACCTGGATTTCCTGTAGATTCTGGGAAGGGTTCAGTGTGCTGGAGACTGACCACTGATTCCTTGGTAATTTGTTGGCATGCAGGGCTTTTCCCTAGTCCATGAGCAGTAGAACACACTGTAGTGCTTCCCTGGTGGCACTCAGGAAGAGCAGGTCTGTGGGAAGGCAGTCAGCTGAGTTCCCTGTGGACAGTAAGGCATGGACAGTGTCACCCAGCATGTAGCTGTCACAGACCCCTCTCACAACCCTCTATGCTGTATCCAATCACAAATTCATCCTTTCCCATCACCTCACTCCAGTACTTTCAGCTCTTTGCCCTAATTTCCTTAGCTGCAGGCTGGGCAAACCACAGCAGCTGCAGAGTGTGTGGGTGACCCTGCTTTGCTGTTGCCCATGCAGATGCAGGATAACCCACAGGCCTGCTTAACAGCATCCCAGCTTTGTCCTCTCAGGGCACATGGGCTCTGCAGGCTGCCATTGTCCTGTCAGACACCATAGAGGCAGCAGGCTGGACTCTCAGCATTTCCTGCTGAGTGCTAATCATGGGGTTCTCCTCTCTGCTCAATAGATGTGTGTTGTTCCTCTCCATGGAAGGAAACTGCCTCCCACGCAGGGCTGAAAATGAAAATTGTAACTGTTTCTAGAACATGAATATCTACATGCATTTGCATATCTTTATTCACACAGATATATATATGTACACACACACCCTTAATACAGAATCATTTGCCAATTTTATCCATATGTGGGAGGTTGGCACTTAATGAAACTGTTTCACAATGCATCAAAACTTCATAAATAACAATGATAATAAAGTGTTTTAAGTAGTAAAAGCACAGCTAATGCAGCTCCAGTTTCTTCTGGAGTTTATAAATATTCTAAAGAATTTTGATAACTGAAAAAGTTACAGGCAGATAAGACTGGTTTAAAAGGTAAATACTAATGTCTCTTCTCCACTTCTGAAAAGTTGTTTAGCAAAAGCCTATTTTTGTGGCTAATAAAGAGGAATAACACACTGAACTGTAAAAGAACTGATTGTGTCTGCTAGAACTATGGCCAAAATCCAGCTAGGCCAGCATCCTTCATCTGACAAAGGTATCACCAAGTGCTTTGGTAGAAGTCCTCTCATAAAAGACTTCGTGGAAAATCAGTGGGACAATTTTTTATTTCAATTTACTGTTATCTCTTACCATGGTCTGACAGTTAAGCTTTTAAGTCTATGTAGTTTTTCAATACAATTCTTTTTCAGACCCTGTGTTCTTGAGCAGTCCTACATCTTGTACACAAAATAAATTGTCTAGAGACAAGACTAGACAATAGGCATAAATTAACCTTGGAAATCATTTAAGGATCATTTGATCAGCTGCTCCTTTGAAACTCTTTCTAGTGGTTGTTTTAATGCTGTAATTAGTCAAGAGGACCTGTAGAGTTTCTAGGGAAAAGAGAGTCAATAAAAAATAAAAATAATTAATGAAAATCATTTAGAGAGGAGATTTAAGATAGTAGAGACCTGTACAGACCTGTACTTTTCTAGTGATTTTATTGTATGTGAGACTGAATCCAGTGTGAATAAAGATGTATTTTTTCCTCATTTCAGATATTCAGTTGAAGCCACAAGAAGGCATGTTGGGTATTTCTCATTTGTAATAACAACATCTTTATGCTCTTAGAGTAGTGGGAGAAGAAAACTTGAAATGCTGCCAGATGCAGTTATATTTTTCAGTGGAGAAATCTCTCTGAGTATATCAGTCTTTTGCTTAGTTCTGTTTTCAAAATTTACACTCAGAAGTGAATCCTTGCCTTTGCCTATTCAATTTTATTACTCTTATTTTCACCTGAAATTCTAATATGATCAGTATCTCATTTCTGTGATCTGTATCCTGCCTTCTAATTGTGTGTGCCAAAACAAGAGGATGGAGGACTGTGGCATTCTTGGTTTCTCCTCAGGTATGCACAATTTGCTGTTTCCCTGTCATTAAAAACCAATTCCTGGCCAACTATAGCTCGTATTTCTTACTCTTCTTAACCAGTTCAGGTTTGTGCAGCTTCTCTCACAGTGTTTGCTCTACTGCTTGTGTTGCTGTTCTGCAATGGCCACAGAACTGGCACAGAATACTTCCTTTGCATCATCAGTAAACTATGGGAAGAATTTGGAAAATACATGGAGCCTAGTACTCGGTAATCAATGTTCTCCGTGGTCAACAGTGCTTAGAGTTTGAGTCATATGAACTAAACCACATCAGTTGTGGCTGAAGTGGTTTTAAGAACTGGAAAAACAAGACTTCAATGAAGTTTGTGTATGTGAATCAATTTACTGTAGTTGGCTGATGGTGAGGAATGCCAGCTACTACATGGCGTAAGGAATTAGGCTCTGCAGAGGACAACAGTAATTTAAAAATTCTTTGGAAATATTCTTGTGCACATACCCCTTACTTCTTGAGTAAGAATCAGCTCAAATGATATATTTGCATATGTTACCACTAAGTGTACAGATATTAATACTCTTGGATGCTAATCTGAGATATTTTTAAAGGCAGAGAACTGTGGACACTGTAGGAAGCCTGAGAAAGCACCAGAGCAAAGACAAAGAGCTGAAGTCCCACTCTGCTCTCCAGGCTGCTGACACTCTTTGTGTGTATTCGTTGTTACATCAACATGTCCCTCAAAGATGAAATAGATATAGGAGGATTTTAGAGAAATTATTCACCTAAACCCTCACAGTAAGAAGAAAGGATTATTTCCATTGCACATACAATACAATGCAGGCTGAAATAGCTGAAGAGAATCATTGATGAACACAAGCACCCTGGCATACCTAAGGTCAAAAACAATTTGCTGAACTAGACACAACTAAAGATAAGTTGAGATAATGCTCTTCAGCCAGGTGAGGGTCAGTCTGTTTGTGAAAGGAATCTGCTTCTCAGACTCCCTGCCAGTCAACATCTGCAGGCTATTTCATACAGCATAGGGGCTTATGTCAGAAAAAGGTACATAACTGGGCTCCACTAAAGGCCACAGAGGGTGAGAGAAATACAGGAGGAGACCAAGAAGCTGCATCTCTTGGTTAGACTGAGGTGAACAACAAACATGTGCTGTCCTTGGGCAAGTGACCTCTTGAAAAAATCAGCTAACCCCCAGATTTTAACACATTAAACCATGTTTGTCACATTTGGGCTGCCTACAGCATGTGCACACTTTGTAAGATCCTACACACCTTGCCCAGAGCAAGTACATCTGTGTGTGACCAGAATAAAACTCAGAAGGAGCAATGTTGTCAGTGCTTGTGTGTCACCTTAGGCTCTTTGTGGCCACTTTCAAGTGGTTCTATTCTGTAATACTCAATAGCCTTTACCCTTCCAGGAGATTTTTTTTTTTGCTCAAGGTTTCATTGACATTAAAATCAGGTTATTTGAAGGAGGAGAAATCCCATTTCTTCTTCATTTGAATTTACTATCAAATTATTTGCTTTTGCAATAACAATATTTTTTTCATAGCATCTATGCTACAAGTATAATTTCAACAAATTTCATGTGTGGATGTGGTTTATCTCTGAAAATTTAAAGGAAAAGAGTAGGACTCCTCACAGCAATCATTCAATAATTACAAAGCTTCAAATTTTGCCAACCATGTAGATTTCATCCAATAAATTTTTAAATGCTTTCCTTCACCCACATTTATAATAACAATTTAAAAATATTTACACTCTATTTTTAGTTTACTAGAAAAGAACTTTTCCATAGCAGAAAATATTACTCTTTTGTTTTGACCACAGATAAAAAACAGCAGCTTTAGGACTAAACCAGAAGGCTGTACCTGTATAAGCAGCACAGCTAAAGCAAAGCACGTAGAGCACCCAATGCATGCAATTTCAAGCCCAACTGGTACCCACCCACTGGGCACCTCTCAGCTGGAGGCCAGGTCTGCAGGCTCTTCAGTCTTCACCCTGGTTTTCTCAGGCACAAGAACTTCTAAGAAGAGACTTCAGCTTAAGAGATATGGAATCTAAGACACATGGGGTATTCAACCTCAGCCAGAAATAGAGTCAGAAGTGGGAAAACCTGCTTACTTTCCAATTCTGCTCTGCTGATGTATATTCCTGGGAGCTTCGATTCCAGGATGAGTCATGCCAGAAATTTTCCTGTAGCTAAGACATCTTAAGGCTGTAAAGGGTCAACAAAGTGAGGCAGCTGCTTTCAAGTGCAGGAAGCGTTTCCTTGAACCTCAAAATCCATGCCATCTTCTAAAAATAAATGCAAAGCAGATAGATATTTCAGAAAGAACAAATGAACACCAAGCAAACAACTTCACCTTAATCCAAGCTCCAGGGATGCAGGACTTGATGATAAAATGTTATTTAGCAGCACTTCACTTCTATAAATCTGGTATCACATTAAAAGGAGACCAGTACATTAAGTCCATCATATTAATGGGGAAACAAAGCCGTTGGAGGTGGAAAGACTTAATCAAAACCAGATCTGGGTCTACCTGTATTGGATTAGACCAATTTTATCCAGAAAATGCTGTCTCTGACTACAGCTACAGCACAGGAAAGTATAAGAAAACCTACTTACATGTGTTGACAAATCTACCTGGTTATTGTGAGGTGCAGAAGGGAGGCTGATGCAATTGGTGAGTTAAATCTTCAGTAAAAAAAAAAAAGCACAGGAAATTATTATTCTTTCCTTTCATATAATACAAGTAGCTTATGGAAATGTGTGCGAGAAAACAAAATATGAAAAAGCTCAGAATTGTAGTTTTAATTACACTGTCAATGTCATGCAGCTCACCCTGAAATTGGAGAGCCACCTAAAGAGCTTACTTAATCTGTCATGTCTCTGAAGGCTGCAAATCAAAGGACATGAATTCTTGTCTTTAACTGTTGAAATGCAAAGTGAGAAAGTCACCAAAAACATGAGGAACTTGTATAATACTGACATGGATAAATTTCAGTACTGGAGTGACACCCAGGGAAATTTGCTGCTTGGTTATCTGAGGCTCAGGTAGTGAAATTCAGCTAAAACCAGAGGAAGTTGTGAATTACTTGCAGTGTTTTTGACTGTCAGGACTTCAGAATCATCAGGACACAGAAAAACCATACTTACTGCTGGTCTTGAGAGATTCCATGGAAAGTAGCCCCAAACTAGAAACAAAATTAAATGTTTATTAACATCCAAGTGTAATCAAACTAAAAACTACCTCCCATGGAAATAGCAGAGGAAGACACCTGTACAACAATACTTTCCATCAGATGTGATATAAACAAATATTTGGTTTGCATTTTTCCATTGGTTAAAAGTCATACTATCATCATAGTCTCCCCCTGAGGGAGCTGAAGGGGTTCAGCTGTCTATTTCAGCATTCTCATTAGGAATTCTATGGAATAGTATGTCAAAAGGATGACATAGCTGCATGATTACCAGAATTTAAGAACTTTTGTAGTTTAGAAAGATCTAAGGTTTGTTAGAACTATAAATTTAAATTAATTAAAATTAATTTAATTATTAATAAATTAATAATTACTTAAAATATGCTACCATTTTATTTTAACCTTAACTGTTCTTCACTTATTAAGGGCCTCCTGCTAAAGCTAACCCCTTTGCTGCCTAGTAAAGACAATACCAAAAGTCTTATTGGGCATTAAAGAGCAGTCATGGACATGAATTCTCTATGCATGAATATTAAAGACAATTCCTATCAGACTGTGATAGTAAGAATACATAGAGATAATGGCTGACCTTGGATGTGTCGCTTCAACTGAAGATTCAGAGATGATCTCACTCATCAGAGTTGTAAGGACAACATTGGTTATTACAAATTGTGCTTTAGAGAGCAAGTAATTATGTTCTGGCTAGCACTAGACTGTTATTAAGTGTGCAATGTTACATTTAGACAGAGCTCTGAGTCTAAATTACTCTGACACACAAAGTATTCATGTGTTATGTAGAATACCTTCTTTCAATACTCTGCATGTTCCAGGTCATTCCTGCAGCTGATCTGATTAATAAAGACCCCTTGTGCATAACATCCAAGAAATGAGCCAGGTGTAGCAATGTACTAAAGCTATTGGTATGAAGCAACAGTTGCTACCATACAGCACAGCTTTTCCTTGCCTTTCCTGCAATAGGAAAGGTACACCCCAGTCTGTACCACAGGCTCTGTTCTGCACTTGCTGAGGAAGAGAAATGGTCAGCTCTGCTGCTCCATGCACTTACACATCCCTTCAAAGAATCAGGTACTGAAATTTAAATTAAAAAAAAAGCAGTGCTTGCTTATTAAATGATCCTCTTTAGTAGTCTCAACATTACATATATGATGCATTATTTATTTTTTTAGTCTTGAATATCTCTGCTATTTTATTCATTATTTTATAGTACTCTGTTACAAGCTCCATATTTTTAGGAGACAAATACCACCCCTAAAGACTTTCAGTGCATGCTGGAACTATGCATGGGAGTAAAGCCTGAAAATAGACCATCTTTCTGCACTTCAAAGGCCCTAGAATAATCTGGCAGACAAGTGACATTAAAGAACACAAAATGAAGATTCAGAAAGAAATGAGTTGTGGAAAGTAGATCTTGATATTGCTTTAATACAAGTGTACATTTTGTAGAAAATTTTTAGAAATGAGGCATAGGACTTGTCTTGGAGTCTCTAGCAATCTTTTTTTATCACTACAAACTGTCTTTAAATCTGCCCCGTGATTCTTACAAGATCAATCTTTTCCCTTTTCTGTCTGTGACTTTTGCACCCATTATCTTACTAGACTTTTTGTTCCATAACCCTCTCCTTTGACTTCCTAAATAAAAAGATCATTTCATACTCAGTAAATTAAACACATGGCTTTCAATGTAGGTCTCTGAACAGTACACTTCAAGAAAAAGAAATATGTTTTCCAGATAAAACATCAGAAGGAAATAAACACAGAAACAATATGCCTTTGGGGAGTAAGAAAACACTCCAGGGCTGATTATATTTGCCAGAACACTGAACAAGGACTCATCAGATTGATTAAGTCTGTCATAACAACGAATCACAAAGTTATAAAAGACAAAATTCAATATTCTTTCTAAAGATAGAAGCCTATTTTTAAACTATCAAAATAGTACTGCATTTAGAAAATCCCTGTTGCTTTTCTGTACAAGTATTTTGGGCAGCACTTCGGTATCAAAGATGCTGTAGTAATAAAAGCACAGACACTGCAATGATAATTTTTCTTTTTTACATGATGTGTGTATGTGTGGGCCTGTGTCAGTAAAGATAAACATGGTGGGAAGGGAAGGGAAGGGAAGGGAAGGGAAGGGAAGGGAAGGGAAGGGAAGGGAAGGGAAGGGAAGGGAAGGGAAGGGAAGGGAAGGGAAGGGAAGGGAAGGGAAGGGAAGGGAAGGGAAGGGAAGGGAAGGGAAGGGAAGGGAAGGGAAGGGAAGGGAAGGGAAGGGAAGGGAAGGGAAGGGAAGGGGCAAAGGGCCAGATAGATTTTGTATGGAGAGAAAACTGTTTCTAAAAAGCAATGCAGTTATGAGGGATTTTCCACAAAATATTTCCTATTCTGTGAAAACTTGATCTGATCTGGAGAGAATTCCAGAGTCAGCCTAAAGCCAGGAGTAAAAAGTTGAAGCAAAGCAGTCAGCTGGGGGAAGTCCCAGTCAGATGCCTGTCCAGAGATTTCCTGTTCTCCTGCACATGCTGTGCAGGCCATGCAACTCTTTGAGAGCTGCAAATTCTTGGAGTCAGAGCTCACATTCTCCTGACATCACACTTCCTGTGCAGTATAACTGCAAGTTTTGTCCAAAACCCAAGGAAAACATCACATCAACCATCACGGGCTTCATGCTTCTAGAGGCAGAAACACAGGAGATTTTTTATCTGCCAGATGTAGCCACTGCCCTGGGAACACATCCAAATATGTTTTTCCTCAGTTGATGAATCACAGAGGGACTGAAGGAAGAGCTTATTTTTTTTTCTTTTGTCCAGAAAATCACTTTTCTTATTTCTTGAGTATCCAGTAGCTGAGGAAAAACGTTTTCCTGCAGATATAAGCTCAGCTTGTGAGTGATACGGACATTCTTTTCTTGATAAAAGACTCCCTGATCACTAAAAATATCAGCTTTTGAAGTAGAAATTATTCTCCTTAAGCATCTCTGGACTGCAGAGACACTCAGAAGCCAGTATGATTTGTTATAACTTTACCCCCTCAGTCTTCCCCAGTGGGAAATTATCTCAAAGGAGAAAAAGTATTTTAAATGTTTGTCCTCAACTTTTCCACTTTTTTGAGGATGATTCTAAGACAAAAATAGGTAGAATTTGCAGGGAATTCACTGCAGACCTCCAAACAGGTAAGATATAGCACACAATTTTTAATTACTCCTTATCATAAAGGGCAGTGACAAGATAAATACAAATTCTTTCACACTAGTATTTAAAGAGTACTGCAGAAAAGAGAAGGAAAGCATAATGTTATAGAGTAAAAAAATAATCTCAAATGCTATATATATCTAGATTCTATTTTGTCTGCAACAGTCTGAAGCTTGTAATTCATCAGTTAGTCCTTAACCCACACTCTCTGCAAGTTCCTCACTTCATTGGAGGGAAAAAATGAATCACAGTTCCTATTGTTGAAGAGCTAAAATTAAGATTTGTGAAGATCAAAAACTGTCCTAGCTTTAGTGTCTATCTAGTCATTTACCCATCAACAAAACATTTTTAAGCTTCAAAGACTACCTTTTTCACAGTAGGACATGAAACAGTAATAACAAGGGAGTTCAGCTCCCCCTCTTTGTGTTTTCTTTTCATATTTTCCCCTAGTGTTTCAAATTTATGATTTTGCAACTGATTTTACATCTGATCATTGCTCTTCATCTTGGCTAGATATTAATGACTGTTGATACCTAAGGCTGGTATTCTTATGCTCAAAGCCCAACTGAGCCAAATGCATGACTCACAAAGTTCCATCTAACAGTCTCTCTGTTCAGAAAGCCCAGTCTAAAAATGAGATGAATTGAAATGAGAAGACTCTGACCGAAACATACAAACAGCCTTAAATAACTGAAAATACACCATGAGCTTGGAAAGTGCAAAGCATTTCATTTTAAAGATCACTTCCATGCTTCCACTGGAACCATCTGGAGCTTACATGTCCTTACATTCTACACCTACACTATCCTGCATTATAATTCACATGAGAATATAGTGGCCTAATACATGCACTAGTTCACAACATAATAGAGCATATTAGCTCTACAGTATGGGTTTTTTTCCCTGAGTTTACACAATTATGACTGACAGCAAAGGTCATTGAAATGTATTTAGTCATCCTTCTATTTAATTTGAAGTTTCCCCTCAGGCACTAATTTATTTACAATTAATATTCAAATTTACTAGTAATTCTCAAGAAAACAAGACTGTTGGTGAAGCATTAGAATTTTTGTCTTAATTTTCAGAATTGCAGTCACATCACAAGCTTTCTATTTCAGTGTATTTCAAATGCTCAGCAGCTATAGAAATTAGACTGCCTTTTCTGGGATGTTATAATGTCAATAATTCATCTAATACCAGGTCTCTGAATAGAAGTAAAGAAAGAACCAAGAAACTGGAGGAAAGATTTACTGCCTCTAATATCTAATCTCTCCAGTCAAGTTGCTGTACAGAAACTAGAATTCATTGAAAATGCAGCCTCACCTATAAATCTTGGTCCTTTAATAGTTTTTAACCATCTTAGGAGTGACAGTATCACTGCTTGGTTCATTGGCCAGGCAGTAAGGGGCTCAAACTGTAAAAACACGACTCGTGGCACTCCTGGGGCAAGCCCCCAGTGCTTATCAACCAGAGTTCCCATTGCAGTGGCCCTCCAAGGCTGTCAAACACATCATACTCATTTTGGGGATGATGAGATACGATCTTGTTACTCCTGTGTACACAGTGTATTGAAAGTCATGTCCCCAACAACTTTTGCATTGTATAAGGATTCTTTTTATTGCATCAATATATTCTGTTCTATATAGGTTAGGTTTTGTAAGGCATAAATTAATGTATTATGTATACATGTAGTTTGTATATTAATATTAAAAAGGTTTATCAAGGCAGATTTAAAATTGGGCTTTGAAAACCGAACTTTCTGATTCTCCAAGGCTGGGGTTTGTAATGTTTTGTTGGGGTTTTTTGTTAAAGAATACTGAATCCTTTAATACTATTGAATTTGTTTTCAGGGCTGTATTTTTCTTTTTAAACAAAAAATAAAAATATATGGAACCTCTTGGTATAGCTGTAGAGTCTCTGATACAGATGTTATTTCATGTAATGTGATGTTACTATGGCTTTCTCCTTTTTTTTTTTTTTCTGATTGAAAATAACAGTGCTAGAGCTGGGCAGGAATCGTCCTACACAAAGTAAATTGCTGAAAAAAATCTCATTAATTAAAAGAACACTGAGAATTCTTTTTTAAAATATCTTTTACCACTCAGGTAGGAGACAGTCACCCTCTCTACCCTTTATTCTCAATTAGGAGACACAAACAATCAAGGAAGTCATTCCTTTCCTTCTGACACAGGTCCTTCCAGATGGTAATTCGGCTCACCCCAGTCAGACACCTGTCTGAGAACACAGCAAACCACCTTCACAAATGTGTTTCTCTCCACTGGCCATCAAGGGTAGACAGGGTGACAGGCTCACAGCTCAAGGTTTTCTTAAGATTGTGATAGAAATTGCATCTGAAGCATTTGCTGAAACACAGTGGTTACAGTCAGTTTTTCAGGTTCTGCCATTCTCCACCAGCCAAGGATCACAGGTACCACATTGTCTGACCCCGGTGGCTGCCCAGACACTGCAGCATGGGCAGCCAACTTGGAAGAAACAAGCTTCAGAAACATGACTGAAATTTCCATTTCCCAGGAAGCTATATACATATATATGTGTGTGTGTGTATGTATGTGTATATATATATATATATGTATATGTATATATATAACTTTTTCTTAAGAGCTTGAAAATATCTGAAGCACCCAGCTTTCTTATGAATCAGAAATCCTCAACTCAACAACTCTAACTGGAACCCCATTTATTTCTGGACTTTGATATTTGAAGATGAGGCATTAGAGAAACACAGCTATTTTAACATCTGCTTTCAATCCAGTTAATAACTTTGCACCTGATACATTCTTTCCCATTAAGTCAAATTTATGCTAATGCCGTCCTGATTAGCAAATACTATTTAAAGCTGGTTTATGGGATGATTTCTGAATAAGGTAGTGTCTAGACTTGGTGAATTTCAGCTATCAGATTATGAAGTTCACAAACTATCAATAGGTATCTCTGCAAAACAGCGGAATAGTCTGCAGGATGACAAGTAGTGATAATTAGGGAGAGATTTTTCTCATGCTGGGTAAATCTGCTTTTACTAAACACAACACAATCTCTAGTATTGAAAGCCACAGAACTCCAATGTTAAAGTTACTTTATGAAAAATTCAGTTAGCCTCATGAAACTCACTCAATTCTGAAGATAAAGGTCTTGAAACACAAGGCATGTACTTTAAACAGTTCCAAAACTGGATTGCATAGGCTGTGCACTACAGGGCTTAATGAGAGGTGAAGCAAAGGGCACCGAGCTGACAGGCTCAGCATGACAACTGTGTATCTTCTTTTGAAGGAGCAACATCTCTGGCTTCTCTGCACTACATGTCATGGCATGGTGGGGGCAGACCTGAATTCATTCTATAAATCATACTGTATCCTGAAAAACATTTTTTTCTTCCTTTTTTCCCCCTTCTGAAAAATGCTTATGGCAATAACTTCACATCTCCAACATTCTGCTACTCTTTAGGATCTAGAAAAAGCAGCAAAGGCGCAGAAGGGATACATTTTTGCTCTCCTTCAATTCATTTGTGCTCTGAGGGAAACACCTAATGATGTATTTACAGCATGTTGTTTTCAAAGCACTATCTATTAAAATATTAATAACCTATTCATCTCACCCCATGGTGAAACAGGTGATTTCATATGTCTACTACATTACAGAAGCAGAAGTACTTAGAAGGATAATTTTCAGAGCTGAACACAAGAAGCAAATCATCATGCTCAATAGTCAGAAGATGATATCTCACATCAATCAAGATATATCATCTAGTTCTAAGGCACTAAGGGGAAAAGCACATTCTAAAGAAGACAATCTGCACAGTTGTGTAGGTTTTTTCAAGCACAGCAACTGGATCAATAGTCACTTTACATGGGAAGCATCACTGTGTTTGTTTTAGAATCGGAGAAATGGATGCACATTAAACCAATTGCTTCAAGCTATTTGATACCTTCTGGCAATATGGCAGAGAGTTTCAGACTATGTAACCTACAGGTCAAGTCTGTCACATAGAAAAGCAACTACTATTTTCTTCTAAAATGGCAATGCTGCTGCTTATCTAGCACATGAGAAGCAAGTTCATGTCCTTTTCTCTCTCTACCCACAGCTCTTGCCTTTCTGACAAGCATCCTGGTTCTCAGAGTCCTGGGATAACAGTAAGGAATAGAATCTCCCTTTCTAGCCCAAGCTGGTTTTCTCTATTAAAAAAAAAAAAAAAAAAAAAAAAAAAAAAAAAAAAAAAAAAAAAGAAAGAAAAAATGAAGTAGCCCACTTTGGGCTAGAAAACAGTTATATGCTTGTAGATAAAGTATTCAGCTAGAAGAAGAAGTTAGTCCTGCTTAATGTCATCTTTAATGTGCTTCAATAATCAATAAATTCAAGTCTCCAGGCAAAGGCTGATGGCAAATACCAGGATACAGTAACATTTTTGTTACACACCTTCTGCTGGAGCATGTCTTTGTATTTTGGCACTGTAAGGCAGCTGGAGCTCAACTTTGCTGTGCCATTCAATATTTCTGGTTTTAACCCTTAATGCCTGCTCTAAGCAGGATGCTAAACCCTCTATTAGAATTATGTATTTATACCATATCCTCACTTTGCAACCTCATACCCAGTAACTCACTGGCCAGGAGACTCCAAGTGTTCAGGCAGATCTTAACTCTCTGTTTAAGGGACATGTGAACACATTTTCCCATGTTAGGTGCTAGTTTAACTACTAATTAACTTAATGTGTAGTATTTTCATTTTTTTTCTGTTGCAACTCTTCCACACTTAGGGAATATTTAATTCACTGTTGTCTCTGAGAAAAAGAAAGATACAGAGAATGATTCAGTAATTTAGTGGCTGAGAGGGAAAAGACCTGAATTTCCATCTGCCTCACATAAGCATTTTATAGGCTATATATAGGCTTCAGCTCTTTCCAGAAGGGTTGGATTAGAGGCAAAAAAAAATGCAGCAAGCTAGAAATGATCTGACAAAAAGGATGTTACTGGTGAACAGACTCTGTAAGAGAGTACTCAGCAGCAGCAAAGGGACCTGATACAAAATGGAGGAAGGGGACAACAGAGTCATGGCATTTGGAGGGGCAAAGTGTAGAGGTGCACTCTTGGTCCCAGGAAATCAGCCCGGGCTGTGCTTTTCTGCAGGTACTTTGGATCCAACTCTGACTCCCCCAGAGCATCTCACCACCTACACACGAGTGGAAAAGCACCGGTTTCCTCACTGAGAGGTCTCTGCCGCCTGTAAAGCTTTAGTTCAGACAGAAACACGTACTCTTGGAGAAAGTTCACAGGGCGAGTTCCGGCTATGGCAGCGTCCATTCAATCACAGCGCTCTAAGTGCTTGTATTCCTCCCCCAGCAGCGGCCTGGAGAAAAAGACAACTGTCCCAAGGACACAGGGTGCCGGATCTCACGGACCTGCAGAACCCTTGGCCGTGTTTTGGGGTATTTACCACCGCTGGGTCGGTAATACACGGGCAGGGGCGTCCGATCGGTGGGCCGTGCGTTCCGGGGGGTTCACACAGCGGGACACCCGCGGGCTCCGAGATACCCGCACCCATCCCGGGCTCCAGGGCACTCGTACCACTCCCGTCCCCTCACGGGCTCCGGGGCACCCGCACCGCTCCCGTCCCCTCACGGCCGGGGCGGGGCGGGGCGGGGCGCGCTCAGGTGCGGCGGTTCGCGCCGGGCCCCGCCCTTGCCCCCGGGCACCACCTGGGGGGCGGGGTCAGGTGCCGGCGGATGGACACATCACGTACTGCGTCCGGCTGACCCCTCATGCCCGGGCACCGCGCCGTGCCCTTCTAAAGCCAGGACGGCGTGGTTTGCTCTTTGGGAAGCGCCGCGGAGGGGCGACATCGCGGCGCGGCCTCGGGGACCCGGCGGACTATTTGTCACCCCCAGAATAAGGGACTGTCGTGGCCAGGGTGGGCGTGTGCGCGCGCGCCATTCCGGTAGCGGGCGGGGAGGGAGGCGGAGGCGTCCGCGTCCGCAAGTAGTTCCGGTTGAGGAAGTCGGCGCTCGCGGCCGCCGGTTCCCGTGGCCGCGCCAGGGCAGGAGCGTTCCCGGTCCCGCTCCAGCGCCGCTCCAGCCCCGCCATGGCCACTCGCTCCTGCCGGGAGAAGGCGCAGAAGCAGAACGAGCAGCACCAGGCCATCCTGGCCAAGCTGCTGCGGGAGGAGGACAACAAGTACTGCGCCGACTGCGAGGCCAAAGGTACGCGGGGCAGGGGGCGCGGGGCCCGGCCCGGGCTCGGCGCGGCCCCGGCGGGTCCCACCTCGGGGCGGCCGCGGGGCCCGGCTCGGGACCGCGCCACGTCCGCAGGGTCGGCGGGACTGGCGGGCGGCTCCTCCCGACAGCGGGCCCGGGGGCGGTGGCAGCGGGGTCGGGCTCGGGGGCAGCGGCGGGACAGACGGACAGACAGACAGCCTGACCTTTCGGTGTGAGCCGCGCTCCGCTCTTCCCTGGGCTGGGCTGCAGCCGCCTCGTCTTCCAGCGAGGAGCCCCCAGCCGGGCTTTATGCAATGACTGGCCCAGCCCTTTCCTGAAGTTTCACGGCCGTGTCCGCTTCCTGCGCTGCCAGGTATCGATCTGGAGCGGGCCGTGGCCTTCGGGAAGGGACTGGCCGATGCCAGGGGTAGGTGCCAGATGAGCTGAATGTCGGGTGTCCAAAACAATATACCTTGCCTTGCTGACTCAGTCAGAATGCCGGGCTCTGTGAATCTGGATGTCTCAATCTGGTTAAACGTGTCACGGATGTGGCTTTGGCGAGGAATAGAATTTTGAAGATTGTATCACTGGCAAATCTTACAGTGCTTTATTTTTTTTTTTTCCCTGCACAAAAGTAGATATATATTTGCGTTTGTATTTACCTTGAATTCTGTGGTTTTCAAATGGAAATTTGTAGCACATCCCTCTTTCATCTAGAGTCAATTTATTATGATCTTGTTCTAGGTAAGGTGGCTGCACAGTAAGTTATTAAGTCTAATGCTTCCTGAATAACAATTGGGAGTTCACAGTGTATGATTAATGCCAGAGCTGCCTTGTTCAGTCCTTCTCCTCATAAAGTGGAGGTGAAGTGTGAGTGAGCTTCGTTTGAGCAACCAGAAATGGCACTGTGTTTGTAAATTCTCTTCCCATCTGTGTGTGCTACTGGATTTCACTGTGCACACAAGTCATGCCATGCACAATCACAGACAAGACTGTATTGTCTTAATGTAAACTCTTAGAAGTACATGATATGGATTGCACCAAAGACAATGGGTCTTTATATTTTGTAAATAACTCTGCCTAACCATTTCCAAACAGAGCTCCTCTTGCCCCCTGACAGCTGGTTACCATGTAAATGACTCTTCATAACCAGTGGCTCTCTGGAAAAAGCACATTTGTATGTTTCATCTATTATTGGCATTTTTACTTTCATGCTGAATGCTGCTTGGTGTTGCTTGCTGATGGAATTCCACATGTAATTGTTCTGTAGCATTGGCCTGAGGGCTGTGTTGCTCAAGATTGGAGTCCAGAATTCTCCGATCACTTGTCCCATCTTCCAAGTTTTCTCTTTCTAGCTTTCGCTTAGCCAAAATGTTTGCACATCTCTGTAACCCTCAGTGCTCTGTATCTTTTGCCCTTTCAGTTCAGCAGTGCTGACACTTTCAGCTTCCTTTTCCTTATATTTGTGTTAATAAGTGGTTTTATTCACTGTTCTTTTCTTTGGTGCTTTCTTTCGTAAGGTCAAGCTTTGGTGTATCTTGAATTTGGTTTTCTTCTTCCTGTTCAGGTTCTGGAGGACCTACCAATATCTTGACCAGGCTGTCTTCTGCTAGTACATGTTCATTCAGTTTTTAAATTTCTAGTAAACTGTTTTACTTAGGTACCTACTAAAATCTGATGGCACTTTTGAAAGCTTCTTGCTTTTCTCTTTTGCTGTTTCTGTATGCCAGAAGCAGCATGGCTTGCCTTCACCCTGTCTCCAGGAAAGGTGGTATGAAAATACTGGATGATGCAATGTGAGGGACTTGTGGTTTGGCAGTTCCTTTTTTATTTATTCTATTCTTCCCTTCATGTTTAATTTGCATTTGCTTCATTCTGTTGTAGCAATTTTGATTTTAAATCCTGTATCATATTAGCTTTGTAGTGCTATCTGACTTTGCCTGTACTGTGTATGTTTGGGGGTTTTTAATAGTTGGAAGGAAGAGTGTGGAATGATAAACTTGCTTTAGTTGCAGCTCTGCTAAAGGCACTTGACCGAGATGTGGCCATAGATACACAGTTTGTGGAGATTTCTTACTTGAAGTTTAGGAAGCTTCTTTGTGGGAAGGAGGGTTATGTGATCAATGTTGAGATGCTTCCACTATACCCTCAAGTCTGGATTTCCATATACCTCCAGAAGACAGCTCAGAAAAAAAGGAAACATTATCAGTTGTTAAGTTGAAAATCAAGCTTATCATGAGCATGCAGTGCCACTGTTGAACTCTGCTTAAAGGCTGCAGCCAGCTGTTTTTTCCTAATGTATTTAATGTTTAATCCATGGTGTATGAGTGCTCATGACTTGCTGCTGTCTGGCAAAGCTGTAGTTTTGCTAGTCCTGGAATGCAGAGCTGTCTGAGGCAGCAGCTATTAACGTGGCTCTGTTAGCTAACCAGAGCCTGCCAGCTGTCTGGCATTCCCCAGCCTGTGAGATCTCCTTCACCTCTTGCAACACTAGCAGCATCTGTCTGCTATAGTCTGGCGTTTCCTATGGTCAGTTCCACTGGAGAGCCTCTTGATCCTGGGTTCTGCAGAAATTTACACGACAAAATGTTAAGGACTTCTCTTGTGTCCGTCCTGGTTTGGCATGTCTTTGGTTTTCTTCGTGTTATGTATTCTTTTTTTTTTCTTCGCAACGTTGTCCACTTTAGTTGCTGTTACTTTCCTCTCTTGTGTGAGCTTTGCTCCTTTGTCTGTCCTTCTCCCTTCTGTTGCTCAGTAGGAGGTTCCAAGTTCTGTGTTTTGTTTCTTTTTCTGTTCACGTAATTGTGTGGTAACATCTTCATGATTAATTCCAGTTGTTTTAACTGAGTTGCAGTTGTCTTGGGTCTTATTCTGTCAGTACTTAAAAACATCGTTTCAGTATGGTCTTTCAGATTGCTGTCGGTTCAGCATGGGCACTTAACTAAAACTAATTCCTTTCTCTCACCCTAGATAGTATAGTATCTCTTAAACCTGAAGTATTATATTTACCCTGGGCTTCTTTTCAAATAGTCACATCCAAAGGTTGTGGAAATCTTGCAGATTATACTTGTATATCTAGCTGCTATTCTTTGAGGCTCTGGGAATTCTTAAGTAGCTAGACATAATTTAAAATCTTACAAATATCCTTTTGACCCTAAACAATGTATGTGTGGTCCTATTGGCATATTTGCCACTCATTACTTTCATTGAATCTACTGTAATGCTACTGTTGAACTCTTCCTTCATATCAGTGAGGTTTCATATCAATAAGGCTTCTTTCATATCAATATAATGCTGGCTTTTACTTCTTGCATCAAAAGGTGATACAGGATCTCACTACCATCCTGTCACTCCTAAGTTACTGAGTTAGCTTTCCTTGACCTGTATAGGAATGCCATATGTGTTGCCTGCAAAGAAGTTTGAAGCGTGCACCTTTCCAGTATTTATTGTATGCTTGCTCTGTGTAAGAATTAGAAAAAGCTATTTCTTGGTCATCCTCAAAATAATCTGTCATTAGCAGTGGTCTTGTATCAAGAAGGAACCTATTCTTTGATTTGTGGTCTGTTTCTTCAAGTGTAAGGTATGCAGATACATTGGATGGCTTTGTAAGGTGAAGAATACAGCTGAGAACACATCTGCCAGAGTAGTATTAAGTAATAATTAGGATTGCTGGCCCTGGAAACAGTTTCTAGAAGTGATTTTTATTCTGTATTTGACTTTTGCCTTTTCAAATAGCTGCTCTGAATCTGACTGTTGCTGCTAAAATGTGTTGGAAACTACCTGTTGTAGGGCCATACGGTGGTTACCATATGTCACCTTCAAATTGTAAATCTTGCAGCTGTCAGAGAGATGAGATGATACTTCTGTGGGGAAGAAACCTGAAAATTAAAGGTTCTGGAACTGTCTTTGCAATCACTGAGACTTCTGAAAGAGTGAGGAGGCTGGGATGACATTTGACAAGGCAGTTCTTGTCTGTGTACTGTCTGTTCTTTACATCCCTATCTGAACAGCTGTCTGCATAAGGAGCTGATGTCTTCCCAGTGTTATGTTACTAGGAAGAACTTACACTACTGTTTCTGATACTTGTAGGAAATAGTAGGGTATGTTGACAGATTAAGCCACCCTGAACTTTTGAAAGAGAGGCAACTGAAATTCCTTTGTGATCCTTTTGTTTGTATAACTAAGTAAAGCTGGCAGGAATTGGAAGGATGTAGGAGAAGTTGTATCAGGTATACAGACTATGCTGAAAGCTATTGTAAAGCATTTGAATTTTTCTTACTTTTCATTGTAGAGGGAGGGCAATGCATTTTTTAAATTGTGGTTTCAATCCTAATATTTGAATCCCATAAGCAATAACACCTCTTAGAAATCTGTCAAATGAAGCCAAAATAAAAAAACCTCAAACTGTTAACATCAGTTGGGGACCCTTTGACTATAGGGGCTATAATTTGCCATTTCTGTCTTGCTTATAACATGGTAGAAGTCTTCTAGACTTGTGTTCTTATTGCTTGACAGCAAGGCTGGTGTTGTTAGGATGCTGATATTAAGTACTGAATCAGGTACTTAGAAGTTGAAGTGTGTGATGAAGCACAAAAAGAGATTAGTTTCAAACATGATTAGGAACAGTAATCAGTCTTATGCTCCCCATTTACAGAGGCAGCTGCCCTAGACCAAGACTGATGGCCTTCAGTTTGCAGGCTTGCTTGCTTAGATGGACAGTCCTTTGATTCTGCTGAATATCTTGTCTCCTTCTAAGAAAAAACCATGTGAATGTTCTCTGACATACCTTTTCTGTCTGCTGTGCTTGTATTTGGATGTTGTCTTTAAGACCAATGGATTGACTACTGAAGTCTGTAAATTCATCTCCCTATCAAGAAAGCAATTACCTGAGTGTCAACTGCTTTAGGTTTTTTTAAAACTGTAATCAAGTTAAAATAACATAATTGGAAACTTGCAGACCTTGGTGTAAACAACTGTAGATGTTTTGGGCCTTCAGAAAATGCAAATAAATTTCTGTATCAGAGGAAACGTTCTGGGGTGGTTTTTTTTTGGTTTTTTTTGGTTTGTTTTTTCGTTTTTGTTTGCTTACTTCATGCCTGATAGTTCTTGAAGCCTGTTTAAATGATCTGTTACCAAAATCACAGTACAAAGAAGCACATTGACACTGTTGCTTGTTCAACCAGATTAAAATTGGTTTACTTTGGTTATAATATTAATGAGAATACTCTTCAGTATTTATAGTTGTACTGTACAGTCACTGAATATCTGTGTGTGACTGAAGACTTGGCCTTCTGTCTGAAGAGTGGCAGGTACAGGTCCTTGGGAGTGTGGAGAGAGACCCAACAGGAAAGATTGGTACTAATATTTGTGTAGCTAGAACTTAACTTTAGCTTCCCTAACAACTAACCAATCCCAAGCATGGTGCCTCTTAGCAGTGGGAGAGAAAAGAAATATAGTTTAAGTAAGTGGGCAAACTAGCTATGGAAAGAAATCTGTAGTATCCCAGATATGTTTACAGCTGCTCAGACTCCTTTGTGTAGACATTCAAGTCTTGCATATGATCTCGTCTATGGCTGGGAGACCAACCTAAATATTTGTGTATGATCATCACTTTTTGTGAAGCTGCCTTGCTGTTCACTTGTTTGATGTCTGGTCTTTTAAGTGTCTTAATCTTGCCTGTATACTTTAATAGATAGTGTACTTCTTTCTCAAGCAGATGGATAACTCTTACAGCTCACTGCCCTCAGCCTGTGCCAGGCATCAGCTTTTGCCTCACTGTCAGTGTAAGGAAGCTTTGTGGCAGCTCATTGACAGAGCTCCCACTAGGGCAAGGCACTGGCTGCTGTATCTCCTCAGGTGAAAATCTTTCCTGTCTTCCTCCTCAGGCGGAGGAACCCCTCCCTGAGAGTACACTAGGGCAATAGAACACAGATGGATTATGCTGGACATCAGTTCCACACCTCATCTCTGGCACAACTTCTAGCTCTATATTGAGGTTCAAACACAAAGTACTAATTTACTCCTGGCTGATTGTGCTCTATGGATATTCTTTACCGGTTGTTGCAAATAGCACGTGTTTCTGCAGGTCACTCAGATCAGTAAACTGCTGGTGTTTCTTTGTGCCTTTCTGTTGCAGGGTTCACATTGCTTCTGTAAGATAAGCTTGGGAAGGATCATGTGAGTGTAACAGACTGGAATATGAATTGACAGATACAACTGGAGGCCTCTGGCTCTCCAGTGGGGCTTTGCAATATCCTTCCTTAAAGAATAATGAAAGCAAAGCATTTTGATTCAGGGTTGTTCTTACTGAAGTTTAGCAAATGAAATTATGTATCTTGAGCTCTAATAATAGTAAGGAACTTTATCACTAGAAGTCCCAGTCATAATCTGGCACTTAGCTGCTAGTTTTCTGGCCTTTTTGTCAAAGACAGTGCCTTCAGAGACCCTTAGGGACCAGAAACTCACTTTAGTCTCTCTTGGGGCTGTATAACCAGGGTTTTTTTCCTGATTTCCTGCTACTGAATAAAAGTACCTCAATGCTCTTATTCTGTGTGCTCTTACCTGTTGCTGACACTGGTTGGATGAGACTGAAGCTTAGGAATTAGCTGCTGTTGCAGCCCTGAGAAGAATAATTGTCTCCCCCAAGAAAGGAGCCTTCAAGACACCTCATTTGGTGGGAAAAAAGTATGGCAGCCTTAGCTTAGGACTTCTGAATGGGATTTTGCAGTGTTGGGGGGCACTAGTGGCCTCTGTAAGGAAGGGTGTTGTTCCCATCTCCTGACTCTTACAGTGCAGAAAAATATTTTCAAATAAGTCACAGGAAATATGTTTGGCTTGTAATAGAACTGCATTATTTACAAAGTTGAAGGCTTTTTTTCCCAAAGTGGATGTGATCTCTATTCTTCAGGACTTCAATTAACCTGACTGTGTGAGACCCAAAGCAGCATGATTGAACTTAGAATTGCTTTGACAATAGGCCAGACTAGGTGACCTCCAGTGATCCCTTTCAACTTAATTATTTCTGTGACTACTAATACAAATATTTTTGGCACTTGTTATTTTTTATTTTTTTATTATGTTGCAAATCTTTAGATTCTCTGAGATGTATTATACAGATGGAGAAATCCTTACATGCTTAGTTTGCTGCCCTGTGTTCAGAAGTTATTGGCAGTCCAAGCTGTTTCTGTTCTGTGGACCATAAGGATGGGACAGTTCCTGAAAAGGGATTATTGCTATTGATGAGACCATGCTCTTGCTTTTTTAAAGTGCAAAACACCCCAGTTCTTTTGGTCAGGGCTACAGGTGTGTGCTTAAGTGGTCCTGAAGCTGCAGTTCTGCCACCCTTCAGTGATGTGCTCCTGCTGGCTGCTGTTTGTACACTTGGTCTTTGCTTTGTTCCTGAATTTCCTTTTGCAGAATGGAACGATGCTGTGTTCCATCTTTGGTCTGAATGCTATAAAGAAGAAAGAGCAGCTGTGCTGCAGCCTGTATCATGTCCTTGTACACGACACAGAGGAAGCAATTCGATATATCTATGTGATAAGCAGACTTTTAGGGAAGTACCCTTTCCTGGAAAGGTGACTCCCTCTTTAATGCATGCATCCTGTAGGATTTAAGAGTCAATTATCAGACATTACTCGGGAAGTAGTCAGCAGGTGATTTAGCTCAGGTGTCACATTGTATTGGACTGGCTTCATAAGGTTCATTTGAGCATGATTCAGCTTTACTTTAAGAACTCTGGTGCTTCACAGTGTCTCTTGTGGCCACAGCTAAATTCTCCTAGACACAATGGTTTTTGCCTTGTGAACAGGCAAAGTTGTTCAGTGATACCTTATTTTCATGTTGAGGTGGTTCTGAAGAGTTAGGCTGATGAATGCATGGCTGGTTAAATCTGTCTTCACTGTGCTGTCAGTAAGTTGTTTTCAGATATTATGGCAGAGTAAAATGAGTTAGGACTGAGCTATGATTTTATTGGCATTGTTGAGTGGGATAGCTCACAGCTGGAGGACTGCAATGGGTAAGTACAGGTGCTTAGGAAGGGCAGGCTGGGATGGTGGTAAAGGGGAGTTGCTGTGAGAGCAGTGGGGCTGCCTGTAGCTTTACCTGGAGATGGGTGAGCCAGTTGAGAGCTTATGAGTCAGGAGTGGTAATGAGGATTTCCTCAGACAACTCAAGCCTAGTGTTCACAGGCTTTCTTGCTAATAGGGTGCTGGGACGTCCCTTATTATTTTCTGGGGAGAAAACACAGCAGGGAGTAAGTAATCAAGGAAGTTTCTGGCATGCATTGATGCCCATATCTCAATACAAGTGCTTGCAAACAAGCAGTGACAGGTTGAGGATGTAAAGGTTAGGAGTAGTCTTAGGGCTGCAGTGGTCACGTGGTAGAAGAGTTCAGGATCTGAACTGGAGACGGCAAAGCAAAGAGTAGGATTACAGCCATAATCTTCAAAAAGGAAGATTTTCTTCTGTTCAAGGGTCTTCTTGGAAGAATCATTTGGAAGCTGGTTCTGAGCAGAGAGAGCCAGGAAAGCTGGTTGACTGCTTCTTAAAACTCTGGTGGCATATTGCAATGAATAAGAGATGGTACAGAGGCACCAAGGGTCCTGCTTAAACGAATGAAGAGCTTCTGAAGAAGCTCAGACACAAAAAGGAAGCATGTAACAGGTGGAAGCAGAAACATGTTGGCCCAGGATGAGCCTGGAGACATCATCCAAGCATGCAAATGTGTCTAGGTCAGAAAGTCAGTGTCCATGTGGAGTTTGATCTTACAAGGTATATGTGAATGGCAGCAAGGGGGGCATTTACAGATAATTGGCAGAAAAAAGAATGGAGAAAATGTAGGCCTGCTGCTGAATGGGGAGGGGAACTGCTCATAAGGGATGTGGAAACAACTGAGACATTCCATGTCTTCTTCACTTTGCTCTTTACTAGTTAGACCTGTTTTCAGCAACTGTAGGCAAGGAAAGCGTACTCTCAGTTAGTAGAGAAGGATCAGGTTTGGGATCACAGGACTCTAACAGGATGCAGCCAGGAGTGAGACAGGGTGACCCAGGTAATTTTGTGGTGACTCTCATTAACTGAGGTCATGGTGACTGGGGGATGGGTTTTGGGGGCTGAACTCAAGCAAATGTCCTTACTGTCTTTGAAGAGGGCGAGAAGGAATGTCTAGGGAACCACAAGCCAGTCTGCTGTGCCTTTGTTGCCAGAAAAATGACAGACCAAAGAATTCTGAAAACACATGAAGAAAAATGATGGGCAATAGTTGGTATGGATTAATCAAGGGGCTGTAATGCGTGACCAACCTGATAACAGCCTTCCACACTGAACCAAGGAAGATGACCAGCTTGGTGGATGAGAACAGTGAGTGTTTTCTTACCTTGACCTTTCATGGGGCTTTGGAAATGGTCTTGTAACTTCTTCTTTGGTAAGTTGGTGAAATGCTTTCTGGATAAAGACACAGTGAGGTGGACTGAAAATAGCTGAGAGGCTAAAATGCCAGGCTCAGGGTGGTGATCAGCATCCTAAAGGTCAATGGGAGGCCAGTCCCTTTTGGTGTAGCTCAGGGATTGTTCTTGAGGCCAGCACTGTTTAACATCTTCATTAATAAACTGTGTGACCGAATAGACCCCTCCCTTGGCAAACCTGATGGGATGCAAAGCTGGGAGGAGTGGTTGATAAACCAGATGGATGTGCTGCTACTTTGGAGCAGGAAAGTGAACACGTGGAAGAAATGAGCCAACAGGAATGTTAGGAAGTTCAACAAAGGGAAATGCAAAGCTCTGTCCCTAGGGAGGGGTTGTTGGCAGTGCAAAAGAGATACTGTGGATCAAAAATTGTCATGAATCAGTAATGCACCCTTGCCACAAAGACATCTTGGACTGAATTTCCAGAAGAGAGTGGTCAGTATGTGGGGGCAGGAGATCCTTTCCTCAGCACTGGTCAGACTGCACCTGTAGTGCTGTCCCATCCTGGGCTCCAGAAAGAAACAGGGACAGACTGGAGCAAGGCTAGCAAAGTGGCATGAAGGGGAAGGTCAATGTGCCTTACAGTCCAGTAGAGGCTGAGGGCACTGAGATTGTTTAACCTGGAGAAGACTGCTGGGGGGTTCTTATGCATGTGTATAATAAATACCTGGTGGCAGAAAGTAAAGATGATGGAGGCAGACTTGTCTGGGATATCTAGTGATAGGACCAAAAGGCAATGAATAAAAATGAAAATACAGGAAGTTCCACTGAAAGATAAGGTTTTTTTTGTTGTGTTTTTTTTGCTTGTTTTGTTTTTGTTTGGTTTTCTGTTGTTTTTTTTTTTTTTTTTTTTTTGTTCTGTTTTGCTTTGAGGGTGTTTTGTTTTGTTTTGGGGTGGGGGAGGGTTGTTTGTTTTTGGGTTTTTTTTGTGTGTGTGTGTGTGTTTCTGGTTTTGTTTTTTTTTCTCCAGGAAAGGCTTAATAGGATCAGGTTACCTGAAGAAGCTGTGGAGCATGCAATGTTGAAGCTCCAACAATCTGACTGGGAACAGCCCTAAGCGACCTGCTGCATTCTCTGTGCTCTGACCACCAGGGCTTGGACTAGCTCATCTTCTAGGGTCCCTTCCAGTCTCTGCTACTTCAGATCCATTTCAGTTGTTGTATCACTTACAAGCTGATATGGAGTCCCACTGCAGATACCATGTAATTTTTTTCCTCTTTCTCCCCAGTGGGCACACTTCAGTCTAGGTCAATTCAAAGCAGATTCTTTGTTTAAAGTTGAAGTCCTTTATGAGAAAGCGATTAAACAGTAGTAAGTACAGACTGTAGTAGAGCTTTTTCTTGAGTTTTCAAGAAATACAGAAATCTTCCTGTGGTTTGTGCATCCAGAGACAAAAAGGACCAAATCTAGCCATGTAAAGCAAATTGAGATGCTATGGTAAAAGGGTTACTCATATATTGTGTTTGGCTGAAATTTCTAAGTCTAGCTAGGAATATAACTTCACAACTTTAACTGTTCTGTAGGGCTGGTAGAAAGTTGCTTAGAGCTAGTGTCCCTTGTGTCAGAAATTTCCCTGGATCTTAAAACTACTGGTTTGAACTCCATGTTATGACTAACAGAGATTTCCCTCTGGAAGACTGGGGCAAAAAAGATTCTACAGATCTACAGAAGATACTACAGATTCCTGGTTTTCTTCAATTCTGGCCTCTTACTTGATTAATGTTTGAGAGCTTGAGCAATATTAGTTCTCTTAACATTTTTCTCTTGAATGGCTTCATAAAAATCCATTCAAACAAAACTGCTTTATTGTTTTAGTGATAACTTCACAAATTTAAAATTTGAATGTATACCTCTATATATTCATCTTTGTTTACAGCAGACTATGATTATGTGATATACTGCTAACTCCTGCTTATCTTCCACTGTCTTGTCTTGATCACTTTTTGCTTTCTGTTACATGATAAACTTGTATGTCTGAGTACATATTCTCAAGCAACTCCTGCCCAGTGCTATGAAACAACCCAATCAAGAGAACCTGAGTTCCTGCCTTGTTTCCTGCTTATCCAAAATACTGATGAGATGTGTCTTCCTCTGAGCAGAGAAGCCAGATGCTTTTCTGCTCTGAGGTAACAATCTGCAGAGGAGGAAGAACTTGGAGGAACAGAGAACATCCTTGTGCTGCAAGTCTGTGGTAGATGTAGATATAGACTGCTGATGTTGTAGCTTATGGAGTTTGTGACAAGTTTTATGGGGGAAGCTCATCTGTGTGGTGTTTGTGTTCTGCCTGTCTCAGTAGCCTTAAACTGTCAATTGCCCCTTTCCTCTCTTCAGGAAAGGTGTTTGTTTCTGGTAGAAGATGGAGAAAAAAGAGGTAGAGGCTGTAGCTCAGTGCCTGCCAGAGTGGAGCTGTGGACAGCCATGTGAGTTGGAGGCAATGTTGCCAAGCAACTGACTTTGCAGGTGTGGTTTGGTGAAGGAGCAGTTATTTTTCTAAAAGCTGTGTCAGGCTATGATTTTTTGTTTAAAAAAGAAGAAAAAAAATGGAGTAGGTAAGTTTCTCTCTTGTATGGATGAGAAAAGGAATACAATATTCCACATTGAGCTATTGATTGCTATACAAGAATCTAATGCATTTTTTACTGAAGTCTTTGAATGGAAATGAATAAAGTTTCATAGTACAGGACTTCATTGGTAGGATTAAAGGCAGTAGTAGTCCTATAAGAAATTCTGCAAAATGCATTCAAAAATACCAGGTTACATGATGCAGCTGAACTTGTGGGTGGATTCAAAACATGGCAGTGAGGGACAATCTGGAATGGATGATCATTTGAAATAAGCTCCTGGCAATGTGTGCTGAAGGCATTTGGCTTTAAATTTGTCATTCATAACAATTTATAGAAGCAACCAATGTATTGATAAGCAATTATGCTTTTATAATATAGGGACTGATTATCCTATTAAGGTGTGTATGTATGGGGTATTTGTTCAGTTGTCTGTTATCTGTAGAATGACAGAAATATCCCTTTAAACATGGCAAATGCCACACTTTATGTGCATCCTTTAGATCTTCTTGAGCACTTCAGCAGGGGTGAAACCAAAGAGGCGTGTCAGTAAGACACTGAGTGCAGGCTTTTTGGTCTATGTCCTCATTGCCAAGTGATACCTGGGTTATCCTCAACGTTAGATGCATTGAGCTGCTGTACTGGGGTTGGCTGAGAGGGGGTAACTTTCCATAGCAGCACTTGTGGTGCTGTGCTTTGCAGCTCTAGAGGGGTGTTGATGACACACCAGTGTTTCAGCTGGTGCTGAGCAGTGCAAGTGCAGCATCAAGGCTCTCTTTAGCCTCCCCTGAAGGCCACTGGGCTGCAGGTGGGTGAAAGTTTGCCAGGGGATGTAGCCAGGACAGCTGACCCAAACAAACCCAAGGGATAGGCTGTGACAAGTGACAGAGCAAAAGCTTAGAGGAAGCAGGGGAATGGGGAGGTTTTGTTGTTAGGGTGTTTGTCTTCCAGGGCAACCAACTGTTTACTGAGACCTCGCTTCCTAGGAAGTGAATATCACCTGCTGATAGGAGAATAAATATTTTTCTTCTTACTTCTGCATATGGTCTTTGCTTTTCTTTATTAAACTGCCTTTATCTTGGCCCATGGGTGTTTTTATCTTATTTTCTCCTCTTTGGTGGGTACATGATGACCAGACAAGGTTTATGCACCACAACTGCTGAGGGTTTCTTGTGTGTTCTAAGTACAAAGTAACTGTCATTCTCATTAATAAAGACTGTGAAGCCTCGGTTCCATTTTCTAGGTGTTCTGCAGCATAGAGCAAGCAACTTCTGAAAGAAGTGATGGATGCTAAATACCCTTTGATACTTGTCTTTTTCACTGAGATTTCTGTGGAGCTTTCTGGGTGTTCATGGAGTCCTGCTTTAAAAAGGTTACTCCAAAAATGTGTTTGTGGAACAAAAGGATTCTGTCAAGTGTTTGGTCTTAAGTGAGAATTTGAAAAATACGACAGATCCAGGATCTCATGCCTGAGAGGCTTGCAAAGTTTTGAGAGCACATTTGGAGAATTGATAACTTCTCAAGCAACCTTAATCCTGCTTTGAACTCATAATCACAAGTCTGTATTCCAGACTGAATGCAGCTACCACTTTGGTATTGTATTCCATTTCTCTTCTGGCATCTGAAGAAAATGGTATTTTGAGGAAAAATACTGTACAGCTACAACTTATTTTCTACACAAAATACAGAAGATCACTTTGGAAAAATAACTTGCGCAGAAAACCCTCCAACTTTCTCTCCATTTTTTTGAAACACAAATCTAGTTAAATCAGCTGTGAAGAGCACTACTTAAAAGTAAATTTGTTCTTTCCTTTCTCAGTCACATGTAGCTGATATAATGATGTCTGAGTATTGATGATTGTCTGTCATGCTGGAATGTTTAACTGTGTTAGTTTGAATTATATTTAATTTAGTATCATCATGCAGGAGACCAGTTTAGTTTTAGGAAGCAAGAAGATGCCATTAGAAAAATGCAAAGCACATTTAAGCTTGAATGTGTGGCATGATGCATTTGAATTGGATATAAATAAGTTACTTTGTAGTTAAAAACGACAAAATTTTCAAATACTGGACTGAGTTTTTCCTCAAAGAGTTGGTGAAATATGCCTTAGAGTTGTTCAAAACAGCTGAACAAAGCCCTAAGCAGCATGATCTAATTAGATCTGATTGAAATATGAAGTTAATCTAAGTGACCTCAGGAAGTCCATTTATGCCTAGATTATAGTTCCTTTGTTCACTGACTGAGAAAATACAGAAGTTAACACCTGCTCTTTAAAAGATAGATCTCACAGAGCATAGATACCTTCAGTTGTGTGGATTGGCTCAAACCTAGATTCAGGGA
This sequence comes from Molothrus ater, assembly GCF_012460135.2. NCBI lineage: Eukaryota > Metazoa > Chordata > Aves > Passeriformes > Icteridae > Molothrus > Molothrus ater. The sequence continues at coordinate 95,821,364 of NC_050480.2, read as the reverse complement.
GGGGTATTGAAGCATTCCAAGGTGTGATCCATTTGCTGAGACTTGAGCAGAGTGCAGTATTGGGGTGTAGCTACCCTGACGTGCAGGGCATTTGTGGGAAGGGTTTGTGTCTATGACACTGGAGCTTCAAGTGGAGAAAAGGTGTGATTCTGCTTGTCCTCTTCAGCCTATTCTTTTCCCTGGTCTTCTGTTAATTTAGTACCCTGAGCTCCACTGGAAGTTCTGCTCTGAAGATTGACAATATTGTTACAGTAAACTCGGGGTCAAGACCAGAGATGCATTTGCGAGGTACGCTGTTCCTGTGCCTGAGAACTGTGGTATATTAGTGTTTGAGGGTGGGCCAGTGAGCTCTCTGTAGGAAAGACATGAATGGTGCAGCCTAAAAATCTGCTTGATCAATTCTGTATAACCTGAAGAGGAAGTGAGACAGTATGTAGAGGAGAAATGTAGATTAATATCTGCAGTGGATGTGGATTTTGTGCATGTGGATGCCAGTAGGATGGCAGAGACTCAGAAGAGTAAGATTTAGAACTGTGCCCACAAGCAAGGCAAAATAAGGAATTAATTCACTACTTAGCATCAGCAGGTGGGTGTTTTCAGAAGGTTTTCCAGCCTTCTCCAGGAAAGCAGTTGCATCACACGTAATAGTTATGTAGTTACTCACTCCAAATGTCTCTTTCTCCTTCATACTCCAGTTTTTCTTGCTGAGCACAGTGTTATATGCCATGTCCCTTTGGTCAGATGGGGTCAGATGTCTCAGCTGGGTCCCCTTCTGGCTTCTTGCTCACCCCCAGCCTCCTCACTGGCAGGACAGTCTGAGGAGCAGAAAAGGCCTCAATGTTATAATGTAAGCACTGCTCAGCAATAGCTAAAACATTGGTGTGTTATTGACACTGATTTGGTCTCTGATTCAGAACACACCACGTAGGGCTTTCTATGAAGAAAATAAACTTCATCCCCACACAAACGAATATAGCAGAGAGGATTGGTACATGAAACAATCTGGCTGGTCATTATAGATGATTTCAGGATATTTCTACTGTCTAGAGGTGAAATGTGGCACTTTACTTTGCCTGCTCATGGCTGCTGGTACAGGTGTATTTTTTGCTCAGTATAAACTGGCTGGGTGGCCAGGCCCAGAGAATGGTGAATGGAGTCACATCCATCTGGTCACTTATGGGGTACCCAGGGCTCAGTCTTTGGTCCAGTCCTGTTTAATATCTATATCAGTGATCTGGATTAGTGTCTTGAGTGCACCCTCAGTCAGTTTACAGATGATGCCAAGTTGGGTGGGGCTGTTGATTTGCTGGAAGGAGGCAGGAAGGCTCCACAGAGGAATCTCAACAGGGTTTATCCATGGGCTGAGGTCAGTTGTATGAGAATCAACAAGGCCAAGAGCTGGGTCCTGCCCTTGGGTCACAACAATGCCCTACAGTGCTACCAGCTGCCTGATGGAAGAGGACCTGGAGGTGCTGGTTGGCAGCAGCTGAACGTGAGCCAGGGTGTGCCCAAGGAGGCCAGTGGCATCCTGGCCTCTATCAGCCACAGTGTGGCCAGCAGGAGCAGGGCAGGGATTGTGCCTCTTTGCTTGGCACTGGTGGGGCTGCACCTCAAATCCTGTGTCCAGTTCTGGGCCCCTCACTGCAAGAAACACATGGAGGTGCTGGAGTGAGTCTAGAGAAGGGCAGCAGAGCTGGTGAAGGGTCTGGAATGCAAGTCCTGTGAGGAGCAGCTGAGGGAGCTGCAGGTTGTTTAGTGTCGAGGGGAGGATGCTAAGGGGAGCTCTAATCACTCAATCAGCTCCTTGAAAGGAGGTAGCCAGGTGAAGGTTGGCCCTTTATCCCAGGCAGCCAGTGCCAGGACAGGAGAAAGTGGCCTCGGTGACAGGGAAGGTATAGATTTGATACTGGGGAAGATTTCTTCACTGAAAAGTTGGTCAGGCATTGGAACAGGCTGCCCAGCTCCACTGCCTGAAGTGCTGAATCATCATCATCCCTGGAAGTATTAAAGTGCAGGTAGATGAGGTACTTGGCCCTGTTTGGTTAATGGTGGAACTTTAAAATGTCTTTTCCAACCTTAAAGACTCTGATTCTATGGCTCTTGGATAAAGAAGCTTCAATCTCTGGTTTCTCTGCATCTTTTATCAAATTTAGTCGCTTGTTGGAGGGGCTATGGGAGTTCATTTACCATCTTTGTTATGTACCAGAAAGCACATGGCCCTGGAGTCATTGGGGACTGCACAGAGCTTGTGCAGTTTTGGAATGTTTATTTAAGGATCTCTTCAGTTATATTTGGGGAAAAAAAGTAAAGGAAAGCTGATTAATGCAATTGCTAGATAATGTCTCTGCCAGAGAAAGGTTCATTCTTGTTTATGGCAAACAGGCTACATGATAAGCCTGTCTGGCAAGCAAATCTTATCTCTGAGGTTTTTGTCATAGTTAAAGGAAGAACTTTAATTACTGACTGAAGGGTTTTTTTTTTGAATCAGGTGTTTATATAATCTTTGTCCTTTGCCTGGGTGTGCAGAGGGGTTATTACATCCTAACAGAATAGTATAGGTTTATAAATTTCTTTTTCTTTTTAGTGATGCTTTTACTTAATGCTTAGCTATCAGCTTATGAAAACATTTTGTAAGAGCTCACTGTTGTCTATTTTCCCTATATTTCTGCATATAAGAGAATATAAATTGTAAACTTAAAACAGTGTTTTAGCATTTCCTTGCTGAAAAGGGAAAAATTGCAGTCAAGACCTGCTCCAGAAGCTTCCTACTAATACTGTAATATGCTACATAACCCTGACTTTTTTAGAAAGCACCAAATGCTGCTAACAGGAAATGACAGCTTGCACACCTTATTCTTGCAGCCTGAACTCTGACACAAGCAGTCTTTCTCTTCACGAGTGAGCAGGCAGGATAAAATTGGAGTGCTACCCCTTAGCCAAATTGAAATTTTATTTCTGAGGCTGTTAGGTTATTGAATGTAGCAGGGCTGGCACCCCTGTCATCTCTGATACTTGGGGCACTGACTTTCTTTCCAAAGGGTGCTGTAGCAGCCGCCAGGCTGGTAGGAGTGCTCTGGCTGTGTCCTGTGCATGTGTTCTCCTGTACAGTCACCAACACGGGCTCAGGCTGTCCAGGCGTGGTTGCCAGCCAAGGTCAGGAGCTGCTCTGTTGACAGTTCAGAAGTTGATTATGATTCTGCCTACCTGGCTTGTGTGGGGATGGGTGCAATCTGAGGTGTGAAGTACTTCCAAGTCAGGAATGCAGCCTTTGGGAGATGGTTTTAAATGAAGTTTCCTTGCAAAGCACTCAGTTATGTTGATATTTTCATTGAAAATAAGTGTTCTAATGAGGTAGGTGTTCTTTTTAAATTCTGTCATCTGATTCCTAAGATAAATAGGAGGTCTTTGGAGGGCAATTCTCAAAAAAAAAACCCCTCCTTTTTCTTGTAATTTACATGAGGAGGCATCCACTGTGTATTTGTGTATATAACTTTATGCTGAACTCTAAACATTGTATTTTATTTCACAACTTAGCTTTTATGTCCTATAGTCAACTAATAGTTGATAAAATTACTTTATTTTGGAAAAGGAATTAGTTAATAAGGTGAAACAAAATTCTTTCATTTTGTCATCTTACTAGATTGCTTGTGCCAAACAGCTGTTAGACAAGAAAAAGACCTGTTCATTTCAAGAATAAACTGACATTACCTGTGTATCTCCAATAGCTAATGTAACCAACCAGTCCTCTGATTTACAAACTGCACTTGCATATTCCACACTAAATTTTCTGTATAAAGCTTTGGCCGTTTGAAGTTACTTGGATGCTTGGATGCATTCCAGAATTAAAGTTGTTGTTGTTAAAGCCACTTGATTTTGTGGCTTAAACATAGAATTGAAGGAACATTCATGTCACTGTACTTCTTTTCTAGGTGAGGCTTGATACAACCCTTGACATTTCTTTGAAATGCTTTTAGCAATTTTTGATGCTACAGAAGCAAGTGAATAAGTGCACTGAAGGAATAATTGAAACTGATATGTATTTCTCTCTCTGACTTAGAGAGGTGGGACAGAGTTGTGCAGGGGAAGAGTTTAATTCATTATACTTCTACAGAGCCTATTTGGAGTTATGAAGAGATCTGCACTTAATGGTTTTTTTGATGGCTTTCATGAAAAATGGTTATCCAAACCAAAAGACAAACTTGGAGGAATTCTGTCCATGAAACTCTACTACCTATGAGACACTGGCTAAAAATAGCTAAGTAATGATTCTAAAGCTTGTCTTCCCACTGTTCCTGCAGTATACCTTGAACCACATGAATCTAGCTGCTATTCAGCTGGGCTCTGGAACAGTGTACTTGAGTTGTCTGCCTTCAGAACAATTTCATGCTGTTGAGTTTGACTTTATTTAAAATATGAAAACAGCCTGTTAGAAACAGTTATTGTTCAAGCTCCTGTCACACTTTTCTAAATGTGGTAAATTTTAAGTTCTCAAATTCTGGTCTTGACTCTCTGAACATAGGTGTACTGCGCCAGCTGTGAGACTGCTAACAGCTACCATTTATGTTCTTTGTTGCCTCTGTTTATATAAAAAGTATTTTGCGGCATACTTTGACACCTTAAAAGCACGTGAAGACTGAGCTTGTGTAGTTTTCCCAGTCATGGGTATGGAAATAAAGCAAGGAAGCTTCTTTTACTGTAAAGGAAGTTATGGTTAATGTTGGAGTAGATGTGACATGAGAACATGCTTCAGGCTATTTGTTCTGTTTAATCAGAAACTAATTCAGTGGATCAGGTGATGAGTAAATAGTGCTTTATCAGTAGTCTCAAAAGACATAAGGTTCAAGGGCCTTGAAGAATATTTCGTAGAATAAAGATTCTTGTACTGTGGTTCTTACATGATTTCCTTTACTTCAAGATCTTTATGCCAGATCTTCTGTTCTTTCAAAGGTTTGCTTAATTCACAAAGTATTTCAATGGACATTAACATTGCAATTAAGCTTTTCATCTTGGGGGTGGGTGGGTGCTGTTTTCTTGGAGGATTTGTTTCAATCCCCCACCCCATTGAGCCCAGGAGTCTGTCAATCAGAAATGGAGATAGTGGATCTCCCTTTTATATGAAAAACTAAGCAACTGCCAATGAAATTAGTAAGAGATGGTCTTTGAACCAACAGGATTAGACTGAAAAAGCATGATAGTAAATTATTTGTTTGGAGCATTTCAGTATTATTTTGATTTAATTGCTGTCTCTAATGTGTTATATTTTGAACAGAGAAACTTGGAGAAATCTTTGTAAGTTTTGCATTTTTCTTTTATTCTTCCCTGAGTAACCACTGGAGAAGTGAATGTTTTGTGTTGACTCTGATCTTCTTGTATTGAATTGAATTACATAAAATATAACTGCTGCTTACTTGTTTTCCTTCTTTTCTCTCTACCTGCTAAGAAAGGGTGCTTGTCTCCTGTTCACAATCTTTATTTGTATTTCAGCTTGGAAAAGTTAGATATTTTCTAAATATATTCTTTCCTAACTTAATTGAAATCTCGAGTAGCAGAACACTTGAGCAGTATGAATTGGGTGTGGGAGTCATGCAAAGAGAGAGAGCTTTGCATGGGTATGCTTGGATGGATGCAAAAACTGAGGCTTTCGTTGGCCAAAAGTGATAGTTTTTGGGAACTGCTTAACAACCACTCGGGATGAGTCAGGTGTGAGCATTTTCTTGTAGTTAATTCTCTGTTCCACAAGATGGAGCCAGTTCTTTGGGAAATCAAGTCTGTCAAACAGCAGCCAGATTAGGGGAAACAAATGAGAGTTAAAGTAACTTCACTGCACTTATGGGTAAAGGACAGGCAGGGTGCTGTTGAGAGAAAAAAGGAATTGTAGTCTGTCAGAAGTCTTGAAAGATGTTGTCCTAAGATAAATTTGCTACAGACAATATTAGAGATGCAAAGTTAGTACTCTGTTATGTGTAATTCTTGGCTTCCTTCCTTGTTGACTTTCTAACTCATAACTGCAAGAATGTAAAGTGAAAAGTAGCTTTGTGTTTATGTGCCTCTATCATACAAATCATATTTAAAACTAGTTTTGACAAGCTTTTTCATTTAAAACTTTGTCTCAAAACTTATTAGTTTCCTGGTAAGCTAGTTTTATGCACATATTGTAAAGGATTCAGAATTATTTGCTGAGATGTAAAATGGTTGTCCTTCCCTTTAACAACACGTGTAAAATTGAAAGGCTCCATGATTGCTTTTTTCACCCCAATTCAGACCTCTGTGTTCTCTCTATAACTTAAGATGTTTCGTGAGAGGGGTCAGCACCTGTATTGAGCAAAAGGAGTGTTGCAGTATTAACTGCAGTTGCAGAAAGCTGAAGAGACCGTGGGGGACTGATGGAAGGAAGGAAGGAAAATCTGAATTGGTGAAATGAGGAAAGCAGCCATCATCATTCAACTTGATAGTCAAATCTCCACTGAAATTATTCTTGCTCTTTAGTGAATGTCTCCCAGTTACATCATGTTCAAATACCTTTCATTTTCTTTTGCCTCTTTTTAGTTTGCTCTGGTCTCCACTGCTTGCTTTTTTTAAATTTCCTTTTTCCTTTTTTTTTTTCCCTTTTTTTTTTTTCCTAGCATGTTTGTGTGGCAGGTTCTCCCACTCTGGGCCAGTCTTGCCTGATAGTGTATAATATTTCTTGCTAATTTCTTACTGCAGGTGGAAGTTGAGTAGAAGACGGAGTGTTGACTGAGATGTTGAAAACAGTTAAAAAAACTTTTAACTAATCAAATGGAGAGCTAAAGCAATGTTTCACATTTCACACTGTATTGACTGCTTGGATTCATATACTGTCAGTACTGTTAGTTCACATTTTTTGTAATGGTGATGAAAGGACTTTTTCCTCAGCATTTTAAATGAACTGTACCATGTAAGCCTTGTTTTGTACCTGATGCAGTGCTATGCAAAATAAAACCTGAGCAGTTGGAGTAAAACTTAAATCTTGGACATATGAACACTAATGTACTTTGTGTTTTATTTCCTTTGAAAATGCACTATACCAGTTTCAGCATTAAAATTCTCATCATTATTCTTGCCCAAAGATGTTTGTCAGGCTGTACTAAAAAATAGATGGTTGAATTGTGTAGAAGTGCATTAGGAGAGTTTGTCAGCAATGTGTGAATTTTGATGGTGGCTTCTTCAATCAGCTTATTCTAAAATAGTGGAGCAGAACACATGGTCCTTTCTGAGTGAGTTAATGAGACCAGAGAAGAAAGTGATATTCGGGAGTACGTGCACAAACGTACGTATGGCTTTTTTTAAGCACGAGCAAGATATGAATCTAGTTTAAATAATATGGAGGAGAAATCTGTCATCAAAAATTGGATCCTGAAAAAAGGAACGTGTGAGGGAAAAGTGGGAAAGATTTTGAAATATGTTGAGAGAAAAGCTTTAGCCTCACCAGAGAATATGTAAAAATGATGCCTTTTTCACAAAATTCACACTTTGATGTGCACTTTAGAATGAAAGAATGGCATGTGAGATTGGATAACATTTTTGGCATTTTAAAAATTGGCTTGAAATCAACTTATCTGAAGAGTTTTATCTAAAATTATGTAAATTGCTTTCAAGCTCTCTATTGCTTAAGTTTTAAACAGCTGAAGTTGGTTTTTGAAATGTTCACAGTTTTTTAATAGCTGTAGATATTTCTGTGAGTAGGGATAATGTGGGTTCATACAATAACTATAGTGGCATGGAAGTCTACTGTAACTAGAAGTAAACCCTCCAGGATTTTTCTTAAATTCATGAGTTACCTAAAAGCTCTGAAAACTTAAAGATATAACAGGCTACATTGTTTCTTGATGGCTAAGTATTTATTTCATTCTTAGGGCCCAGATGGTCTCTAATAAAGGACTCCTTAAATACCACAAATATGTCACAGTTAATGCTGTTTCTGTGCACCTGATTGAATTCTAATACATATTTGTGATGTCCCTTTGGTCATTTGGGGTCTCACATCCCTGACTCTTCCCTCCTGGCCTCTTGCCCACTCCCTGCCTGCTGGGTAGGGATGGAAAAGCAATCCTTGGCTCTGCAAGCACTGTCCAGCTGTAGCCAAAGCATTACAGTTACCAAGACTGTTTGGTCACAAATCCAAAGCATATCTCCATAGGAGCTGCAATGCAGCAAGTTAGCTCCATCCCAGCCAAGCCCAGTATTGGGAAATGTTGCTTGTTTTCTTACATGTAAGAGCCAAGACTCCAAATTAATTTTTGTGAAGCTATGGCTCAAATCCACCTTTCTGTTTAGCACTTACAAGAAACTTGCACGTGTATTGTGTTTAAATTTCCAGTCAAAATTAATCACTCCTTTTTATGAAGGCAACTGAGTTGCAGTTGTCAGTAAGACTAAATACACACAATAAACCTTGTGCACCTAAAAAATAACCTCGTTATTTTAAGGATTCTTTAAATTGTATGTGACCTAATGCATTCAGGAGCTTGTCATGATTTCTCTGGAAGACAGCACACACCTTCACAGCCACTGGCTAAGAAAAGAACTGAAATAGGAATTTAGGTCTAAGCAGTAAATGATGTATAGAAATATGGCAAAGAAAGTTTAGCATGAAGAAAAAGAAAATTTATTCTTCTCTTGGAAGCAGCAATCTGTCTTTGGGTTGCTGGAGTTTATTCCTTTGCTCAGCTGGGCAGTGTTCCAGGGACTTCACAGTATTCTAGTATATAGTCTAGTATAAACATTGGTCATTTTCAGTCCTATGGCTTTTTTCCTAAAATTAACTTTAGTAAAGGATGAAAGAGACTCAAAATATTTTCAAGCAGTTGTCTAGATCTTAGATGACTGAAGAAGTAACTTTATTTTTATATTGGAGTGGTGCAGCAAGCTGCTGAAGTGCACATTGGCACTTCTAGTAAAAATTCAAATGGCTTTTAGAAGAACAAAATTACAATTCTATTAAAACTTACATCAAACTTGGCAAGTATTTCATGTTATTATTGGCTGACTGAAGTTGCAGTGTACAGTGCAGTTCTAGGTAGATAAGGTCACATTACTAATGACATGCAAAGTTGTTTTAAATAGTATAAAATAACAGTCATCAAGATTCTTGATGTCGAGTCTTCATTTCTGAAGCCAAATAGCCATCTTTTTAATTGGCTAGCCATTGTAAGCAAAAATATATACAGCAGTTAAACCAGGTTACTCTTGAAAATTTTTCTAAAGGAAACCAAATGTATCTTTAAGAACCCAACAAAAAGAAACCTGTAAATATTTCTATTAGTGCAAAATATTTACTGTGTACAGAAATAAGGATCCTGACTTCATATAGAATTGAAAAAACTGTAAATTGTTTATTGAATCGCTCTGAATTACTGTTGAACATTTTTCACACAGAAAGGTTTGCAGCCTAGGCTTTAGTTGACTGGTTATGTCAAGCACAGTTGGCCTTGCCTAGTGCTTAACTGTGGTTATGATTGATTTGGATTAATGAAAACATTTTTCATTTGAAGTGTTTAGTATTGCATATTGTCATTACTCGGAATTAAATTCAGAGGTTTCCCATGAATATTTTTGTCTGGCCTCAGGTTTGCCTGTTATTCCACTGTTTAATTTGTTCCTTCATTGCTTAAACATATTTGATTTCCAAAATTTATTTCATAAATAAGTACTAATAAATGAAATTGGAGCTTTTGGGAAAATACAAAACTACTCTTTTCTAGGAGAAAGCCATCTACTTCAAAAGTTGTATTACTTTTTGTTAACAAAGTTTTGTTAATGAAGTTTCAATATTTTAACTACAATTAATAATCTCTCTCTTAATTTATTTAGACTTCAGTCATGTCAAATCCTCCTTATGGTCTTGTCTCATTAATGTAGAATTTACCTGTCTGGGATCTCCAGTACCCGAATAGTAGGAAATTCATGTGATGTGTAGTTGTACAAACTCACCCGTGGTAAAGAGTTTATAGTGGTTGTGTAAACACCCTATAGGGATAGAAACTTGGACAGCATACAGGTACTACAGTTAAACCCCTTGTGTCCCTGTAGTAACCTGTTCAAAACTGGCTCCAGTTTTCAGAAGACACATGGGTTATATATGTGGGGGGGAGAAACTGCAGAAGCTGTTGGGTACACAAGACTTTATCTTACCTATTTCTAAACTGTCATGGCTAGATGAATCTTTTGTATAAACTGAGGTACTTGATCTCCCTTAGTGGAATGGCTATGAAGGTTTTTTAATTAAGTTTCTTCTGGTGCTCTATTTTAGCTGAAACTTGATTAATAGGTTGAGGCAAATGACCTGCAAAACTCTATCCTGGAGCACTAAAACTAAAAGTGGTATAAATTTTAAGTGAGGCCTTCCCATAATATAAATCTACCAAGTGTAAGAGTATTTTGTGTCTGTAGTGTTTTATAGGGAGAAATAAAAAGGCAGATCAATAGGTTGCTAGTTGTTGTAGTATTTAAGACACATTGCAAACAGTCTCACCATTCTTACCTGACTAGTAGTAGTTGTAATGTAAAATTGTCATATGGGAAAAAATGTGTTAGGTGGGTGAGTAATTCCTAAATCTTTTGACCCTTGAAATCTATTTTTATGATAGTAGCACTTATTTGAAGGCTGACAGTCATTTTAATGATTATGGTCTTAAAGGTCAAGCAGTGGACATCAAGTGCTCTGACTTTTTGAGATATTGAGTAAGATAAATTAAAAGCTAGGTGATTACCCAAAATATTGCTAGTATTTCCACTAGTAAGAGTAATGCTTCTTGCAGCAAATGTGAGGATCTGTGAATGTCTTGGGATTTTCAAATACTGATTCTAAAGAATGGAGTCTAACTGAAAGGATTTCTCCCATTTCCTTGTTTTGGCTATTGCTTGAACAGTGCTTAAACACTACCAGAGCTTTTCTTTTCTTGTTCTGTTCCCCAGAGTTTAAAGGCTGAGTGGGTGGGCAGGACATGCAGCTGAGATGTCTGCTGACTGGAATTGATCATTCTATGCCATGTGATAAAGTGCTCAAGCAACAAATGCTCAAGGAAAGGAAGAAAGGACAATTTGGTTATAGTGGTGTCCAAAACAAGTGTTGTGGGTGCTGAAGCACCGCTTTCTAGGAAGTGGCTGGAGAGCTGCCTGGCCATGGGAAGTAATGAAGAAATCCTTCCTTCTCTTTTTCCCCCCTTTTGTCTGCAGTTTTTGCTTCATTTACAAGTGAAGCAGTCTTCACTTGCAGACTGTTATCTCAGTCTGCAAGTCTTCTCATCTTCCTGCTCTTTTCTCCCTGTCCTGTAGGAGAGGAGAGTGAATGAGCAGCTCCGTGGGTGTTTGCCAGCTCAAACCAACACAGTCCTAAGCAAAAGATCAGGAGAGGGAAGCATGGAGCTCTTCTGTAGGTCCCAGGAAAGTGTTCATACAATATATTGATATTGAAATGCAAACAGCTGCAGTTGCAGGAGTGGTCTGAGGGCACATTTGTCATACAAAAGCAGAAGAAAACTGCATGAAATGTTTTCCAACTCTTCAATATACCTTCTTGCTTTTGATAGTAATTATTTAATCTTTTAACTCCTTAGAGCTCAGAACGAGATGGACTTCAAAGTAGTACTTTTAACAGTGGTGATGTACAGAGCTGGAATAAAATTATATAAATGTGTTTAATTAGAGAATGAATAGTAGTTTCAAGAGAAAAATCCTAAGTGTCAATGTGATAATTCAGGCCAGCATACTTTAACTGTCTCAAAATTCCAGCACAGTTGAAAAACAATGGTAGTTAGTAAATCAGCCTGATTCTGTTAGAAAATCCATTTGGCTGTAAAAGGTAGTTTAGAAATCAAGGATACTGAACAAAATCAGTTTTCCACATTCTTAGATGGATGTTTTTATCAGCTGGTTTTGCAAATCTCTGTATAAGCATTTCCTAAGAGCTTGTGCGCTACTGTTGTAGAGCCTATGCTATATGAGGTATTTGTTGCATTAATACAAGATTGCCCGGCGGTTAATTTCAATTTAAGTAGTGATGCATGTCTTAAGAAGCTTTTAAATGGAAAAAAAGGGAAAAAAGGAGCAACTTCTACTTCTTGTGTTGATGCTTCATCTGAGGCATAGCTGTAAAGATTATTCAAGATGCAAGCAAAAATCTTATTGCTAGTAAGTGAACTTTATAAACTCTATTTATTGTATTGTTTTGGAGGTGGGGAGGTGGACACAACATACACTTTCTGGATAAATCTGACTAGTTAATGTTTTGTGACATTATTTAGAAGTAGAAATCTGTGAATAAAATTGTTAACACTGGAAATTGTTAAAAGTGATAGATATTCTAGAGAGGCAGAGGTGAGCCTTTATTCAAGCCTGTTCATTCATGTTGTCAATATAGAATTATGCTAGAGAAAATCCTCACAGTATATGGAATTTTGAAAATAATTTATTTATTTCCTCATTCCTTTTAGGACCAAGATGGGCTTCCTGGAACACTGGTGTTTTTATCTGCATCAGATGTGCTGGAATACATCGAAATCTTGGGGTTCATATATCAAGGGTCAAGTCTGTCAACTTGGATCAATGGACACCAGAGCAAATACAGGTAGAATATCTTCAAATATGTTTCCAGTTTGGAAGGTATGTCAGGAGTACTTATGATAGGATTTGCATTTATCATGATGCCCTGCTTACGTGTTTTACAATCCTATTGGCTTTTGCATGAACCATATTTCTACTGTAGTGAGCCTAAGTTCATAAAACTCACTTCAGAAGTTGGTTTACCTCTCATTTCTGTATCATTTTAGAGGTGTATTCTACCTTATTCCAGGGACTCTGAAAGCTACTTCTTGGTTGTATCTGTAGAAAAAGTGTTGTAAGCCTTTTTAGTAAGTGTCAGGACAGTAGCACTCACATATCTGTGTGATGCCTGGTTGTGTTCTTTTGGTGTATCAAGCACTGAGTCTTCCAGGTATGCTTCAGTTTGAAGCCTCTTCCTGCCATCAGGCAAATTTTATTACTCTTTGTCTTCCTGGTCTGAAGAGCCATCCTGAGAGATCAAAGCTTGTCTTTCCCTGGATGGGTTGGTTTACACTGCAAACCAACCAAAAGGATCCATGTTGCTAGCTTTGTCCATCACGTCTGGGCAGGCAGCCCTCCTGTGCCGTGCTCGTATCTCCCAAGACCTATGGCAACAGGGAGCTCTCCAAGTTAAAAACTTGTAATGGCATTTAAGCACTCCACAGTAGCATTCTGACTGTTTCAGAGTTTAAACTATTGACAGACATGAACTAACTGTTTTCTACCACTTTTCCCTAGTGCATGCAGGAAATGGGAAATACTAAAGCAAGACTACTCTATGAAGCTAATCTGCCAGAGAACTTCCGAAGACCTCAAACAGATCAGTATCCTTTTTGTTTGGGCTTTCACATTGAAATGACTTCTAATGCAATTGAGATGTTATGACTGTTTCAAGGAACTGCTACATTTGTCAGCTTATGTTATTTCATTGATATTGTTGTATAAGAAATGACAGTGGAAGTTGAGAACAGTTCAGAAAAGATTTAAATTACTTCAGTCATAGTAAATCTACTTTGTAATGAGATTTGGCAAGCACCATTTATTTTTGCTTTCAGAGGAGGTGACTTCATAAATTCCCTGTATGTAGAAAGTTAGAGTGATACTGGAGAGCTCTTGAATATTTTCTTTGTCTTGAGTAACTGCCATCTGAAGTTTAGAAGCATTTGATCAGGAAATAATGAGCTGAATGGTACGGTAAAATAAGCCATTGCATCTTACTCCAGTGAAGCATGGATTTCTCTCTAGGTGACTAGCATGGAAATACATAAATAAACCCAAGCTCTCTCAGGGCCACCAGTTGTGTTTGTGTGTGGTTGTCACTGTGTACCTGGACAGGAAGGGTTGGAAGAAAAGCAGTCTGCTGGCAATAAATAACTTTTCTCACTAAATACCTTTACTGAATCACTAGGATAATATATAATGGCATTAATTTAGGTCTGGGGATTTTTTCTTGATTTAGTGAAGTTACTCCATAGGTAGGATTTGCTTCACCTGATCTTATTGTGACTCTTTAATTATAAGGAGATCCTAAACACCTACTCTTGTGTGAGCTGAGCCTTTCCCCAGCTACAGGAGCTGATAAACAGACTTGATCAAGTTACAGTTGTAACTTGATCTTAATTTTGCTATATACAAAGATGATTCTGGTTCTTCTGTTGATTAGATGCTACACTCGATATGTTATAACAGAAGACTTTTTTTTCCTTTGGAAGAGTTAGACTTGTTAAAAAATGCACTTGAGCAAACAGATACTTTTTTCATATTCTAGAAGCTTTTGCATTAAACATTCATCCTCATAAAAAAAATCAGACAGCACCATAGTATTCCAGCTGTAATATTCTGTAACTTTATTTTAGCCATATGATTGAAATATTTTGACTAAAACTTACTCAAAAATGGAACTTGAAGATGTGTTGTTTTTTTTTTTTTTTTGCTGCAAGTAACTTAAATTCACTGGTGCTACTGCAGGAGAAGTAATAATGCTTTAACGTTTTCTTGTCAGATCAGACCAAAAGTCTAATCTTTAGACTTTCAAAATAGTTCTTTTTTTCACACTGTATGCCTTGAATTAATTACATACCCTTTTGAATAGTTGTGGACTAACTGGTGGACTTTGTCAACTGAGTATACTTCATTGCCTGTGTTTTCTTTATTAACACTGTATTGCCATGAGAGGTGATTGTACCAATTTCTGATTTATTTCTCAGTTTTCACATAACTTTGGCAGCTACTTACCTACTTGGCATTCATGACAAGCTGTTGTGTTATGGATGTTTTTTGCCTTTTTTATTTCCCCATTGTACCACTACAAAATAGTAGTGATGCTTAGTATGTCATCAGTGTTCTGCTTGTGAATATTCTTATATTCTGAACATTCTTTTGGATAAACATTGAAAATATTTTGCATGTAATGATCAATTTTGTCTATGTTCATCTATATTAGTGTTTAACTTCCTATAATATGCTTCTGGTTTTATACTCTTAATATACTTCTAGTTTTAATGTAGTAAAGTGGAGACACAGGAGGAATCTGCTGGGATCTGCTGAAAATTTCCTGCTAAAGATCCCTTCTCATTTCTGCTTCTTAATCACAAGAGTGACCTTTCTAAGCATTTTTTTTCCTTCCCTGGTACATGGCAGGGATGCTATAATATAGGAACTAACTTTTAGGATCACTGTGTTTTTTTTTTTTCTTTGTATGAAAGTTTTTTCCTATTGAAAGATGTTTTTTCCAGCAACAATAAATAATTTTTTCACACTATTAGTACTAAGCTGTACCTTCACAGTGCTCAGGATGCCCTTTGCAATTTATATCTATTTGGAAAGAGTTAGAAAGCAGTATTTTGATTTTTGTAACTTTTATGAAACTGTCTTCAGGTGACATTTGCATACTGTTTGAAACTATGATTTTTGACAATATAATTTGATGCACAGAATGAAGGGAGTGAGTGCTCTGAATTCAGTGTTAATCTTAAGACACAGTATGTGGAGCTAAGAGTATCTTTCCATCAATTGAGGAAAAATGCTTTGGAAGTTTGAGGCAATGGGTCTGAGCTTCCACAGTTGCAGTATCAGTTTTTGAATGGATAATCACATTGCTGGAGAAAGAAGTTAACGTTTATTCTTCAGATCCTAGGGAGTCAGCTTTACTAAATGTAAAGTATTCACACTGCTTTGGATGAGCTGCTTTATGAAGCTGAGGGAGTAATTGAGGAAAACAACTGGCTGTCTTTTTTGCATTTGAGCTACTGAGTTGTCAGTTCTGGTTTTCTACAGCAATATGCTTGCTGCTATTTCTATCTTTGATTCAATATCTTTTTATCATTAGTTGTTTTGGCATTTTTTCCCTTCCACAGGGGTATTTTTTTTAACAGGAGACTCTCATGGAGAACTTGGTGATCTCGGAGAAATGTTTATGATCAGCATTTGATAAATGGTATAACATGCAAATCAGAGAACAGGTACATACATTGCACCTCTTTTATAAAGAGAAAGTATTTTCCCCCAAGTTAAGATGGTAAACTATAATTATTTACCATATATGAGTACCATTGTTCAAGTATTTTCAGTCCTACAGCCATGTATAATAAAATAAATACCAGGTGACAATGTCCTAATTGTGAAACACTGAGTTACTTTATCTTTTTCATATTGTTTTCTTAAAAGATTAAACGGATTAATTTTATGTAGTACAAAGAAGCTCACTTTGGGCACTGCAGCAGCAGTTGTTCTGTGTAGAGTGGTTGATGTTACTATTTATATGAATGCATATTTTCCTTAAACTAGCTACTTCCAGAGCTGTGGAATTTTTCATCAGGGATAAGTATGAAAAGAAGAAATATTATGATAAAAATGCAGTTAATGCCTTCAATGTAAGTAAACACTTTAACCAAGAATTGTGACTTTGGTTTTGAAAGCTATGTAAGAGAAATGTAGTGAACATTATGCATGTTAAAATGTCTTTTACATTTGAAAACCTTTTGACTCAAAGTGATGTTTTCTCTGTCTTTTGAAGACTATTCCTAGGTTCCATAAATTTTACCTCTGTTGTCTATTACATTTATATTAGCAAAGCATTATGCTCCAACAGGTTTTATGATCCTTTATTTTGTGGTTTTCACTCTTGGGTATTTCTTTAACAGTACCGTTTGAGTCTTTTTTATTTATCTTTTTCCATGTTACAGGGGTAAGATAGGATTACTATTTATGGTGACATGGTCTTCCCTCATTCTCTGTAAACCTTGATGAGAAATCCTAGGGTGTTTTGAGCCCTTCTTCTGCTGAATTCCAGGCTGTTGCTTGTGGTGAGATGCACTGTAGTAGCAAACACAGGCAGTATGATGAGCCTGCTGTTAAATCCTGTAGCTGTGTGTTCACTGCTGTAAGCTGGGGAGCGCTTCTCCGGCAAAGGAGTTTGGAGAATTTGAACCTTTACTGAAGTTCACAGTCTTCTTAGGTTTCTTTCTTTGTTTTTTGATACATCTGTTTCTGGGATACATCATCTAGTTCATACATTTTTCATTATATAGTTGTATTTATGCTTAAACATACACAGCTATGTACCTGCTTTATTTAAGCATGGCCTAGCACATAGCTTTACTACTCTGCCTTAATAGGCAGTGAACTTTTACAGGGACAAGTGCAAGTGTAGGTTAAAAGCATGAGAGTTTATGCTGCATTTCCCATTTGAGAAAATGGATCTTTGAATGATGGTTTCATTTTAGAATGGTAAAAAAAGCAAACCTGGGAAGTAGAAAAGAGTATTTCAGTAAGTACTGCTGAAATGGGGGAAAATTGCTTCTCTTAAGATGTAAGATATGATCTGGTTTGAATTACAAATTGGTTACCCTTCTTTACTTTTATTCCAAAATATAAAGTAGGAAGAAGAGTTTAAAATTATACTTCCTTAAAAAGTTTTTAAGACACTCAACATCTTTCTAAACAGAGAACCTTGGTGTCTAATGTAGCAGTTCACTCCTGCCTTAATATGTTTGAAGGAGTAATTAGCTTTATCATATTGCAGAGTAAGATAAATCACTTACCTGCCATAGCAGCAAGGATAGAATCCAGACAATTTTCCATGGAACAAATGCAGAAAACACTGATTAGGCTGGACAGGAGAAATGGAGGGCAATTCAGTAAGAGATTAAAAGCATCTGTTTTGTTTATCCAGTGTCAACATTTAACTAAGCCATGGTGACTCTCTGTAATATCTCACCGAGGTGGTTATCAAAAGCAGAAAATAAATAACCTAAAAAAACATGGGCAACAATACATGTGGATGTTCTGGGTTAGAGTTGCGAAAAAATATTTTTGTCTCAAGTCTATTAAACATATCTGTATTTCCCAGAACATTGTATAATTGTGTCTACGTACGATGTAAATGTTACGAATGTCTATAGCTCTCCACATGTTATGCGTAAGCATCATCTATTCCTGTAATTAGCATGGTGACTCTGAAGAGATGGAGGAGTGCTGAGTGTGTTCCCAGTATTGGCAGAAGAGCAGTACTGGCTTCTTTCACAGCCAACCATTGCTCTGTTTTGTGAAACACAGGATTCTGGATCTCTCTTATGGGTGTCCAGTGTTACAGCACAGGATAGGGGAGTTTTGTGGTTTCACTCCAGTCAGCAGCCAAGGGCTACACAGCTGCTCACTCACTCTGCCACCAGGATTGCGAAGAGAATTGAAAAGGGTAAAAGCCAGAAAACTTGTCGGTTGAGATAAAGACAGCTTAATAGGGAAAACAAAAACCAGGCACACAAGCAAAGCAAAACAAGGAATTAATTTACTGCTTCCCAAGGGCAGGTAGGTGTTTAGCCATCTCATGTGTAATGGTGACTTGGGAAGACAAATGGCATCACTCTAAATGTCCCCTTTCCTCCCCTTCCCCACACTTCAAGTATTGAGCATGATGTCATGTGACATGGAATATCCCTTGGGTCATCTGTCCAGACTGTGTCTCCTCCCAACCTCCCATGCAGCCCCAGCTTCCTCACCAGGCTGGTGGTACAAAAAGCAGAAAGACCTTGGCTCTGTGTAAGCCCTGCAATAACAAAAGCATCTCTATAATTAATCAATCCTGCGTTCAGCACAAATCCAAAACACAGCCCTCTACTAGCCCAGTGTGAAGAAAATAATTTTTACCCCTACCAAAACCAGCACAGGGAGACATTTTAGTAATTAAAAAAAAAAAATGCCATGCCAGCTAGCCTTAAGAACTTCCAAAAATTCATAGGTAAGTGTTGTTAATAGTACATTAGTATTCTTACACTTCTTTTGGTATTTCAAGAATAGACCTCTTTAAAAAACATCAAGCAATTGATTTGTGTGTTTATATCCATCTACTAGCAGTCTATAATTGCTAATGCTTTAGGATAAATTACTGATTTTAGTATTGTCAACGTTTGTTGGAGATACATAGTAATGAAGTCAGAAGTCTGCTGAAATCAGAAAAACATATGCAGCAGCTAAACTTAAAACCTGTCAAATGAAAGCAGAATAGTCCTCTTCATTTAGGCTAATTCCCTGCATATTGTGTGTGTATAAACTGGCCACTCGAGGGCACTTTTGTATTTGGTTCAGCTGCAGACTTCCTGAGTGGTTTGATAACACACTCATTCTTTAATGTCTTGAATCTTCTGCATGATAGCAGCCTGCATTTCATATTTAAATGGAAGCTTAGTATAGGCTTATAAAGCTTCAACTTTGAATCCTTTTTAATAAAAGGCTGAATAATGACATGCATTACATCAACACTGGATTTTGGAAAAACTACAAATAAAAGCAGATGAAAACTTTATGAAGTTCTTATGCCCCAATGACCAATAGTGTTTGTGTGACTGTTACATAGCATCACAAACATGGCAGTACAAACTAAACTAAAGTAAAATCATTCTTAGTTTTTGTATGTTATGTTTTCTGATAACTTCATTTAGTTCTTGTTTAAAGCTTACTTTTTTTTACTTGGAATAGTAGTCGGGTCAACAGACTACATCAAGACATTGGGCCAACTACTGTTTGTGTTGTTGCTTTTACACAAACTGTTAACTTAGCATGTATTTGGGTAGTGCCACCACTAAGTAATAACAGATAGCACAGAAGTGTTTTAGGGAGGAAAATGGGGACAGATAACACATTTACATGTAAAAGGGGCTGGGAACTGGACTAATACTGTAAATCTGCAGATTCTTTCTTTTCTGATCTTACATTTTTTATGCACCAAAGGGTTTCTCAATGAGCACAGGTGAAACTGAAATCTTACAGTACTGTTGCATGTGTATGTAATTTCCTGCTCAGCACTAAAGGTAGCAGATGCTTTAAAGAGAGTATTGAATTTCATTGTGCAAAATGGTTATTTTTGCTGTAACCTCTTTCTAAAAATGAGTCACAAAACACAAACAATGGAAGAAGATTCAAGAACTGCTAAAAAAATGACTGTAAGTCTTCTGGTCTGAAATGCAATCAAAATCTTGTGGAGAAATGTGAAAACTTCAGAGACAGCTCCTTGCCATCCTTCTTTGTTTTAGGCAATTCTTGAGTTTCTTAATCAAAAGATGTAACTATTCCTAAGTTAAAAGTTTAAATGATGTATTCATATGCTAGTTGTCATTCTGCACTACATTGGTAATGCACACAATCATCCAACTTTATCCTTTTTCTGGCAGTATGTATGATTAGTTACAGAGGTCACCATTTGATACTTCAAGGTGCCAATAATCAAAGATGTCTTTACTTGACTGCTTTTCAGAGCATAGTGCAAACGTTGTCAGAGTAGATCCGTGTGTGCTTTTTCACTTGGATTCTGGAATAGGGTAGGAAATTGCTTTTTGGATTTTCGTGGAGAAATTTAGGTGGCTGTCAACCAGCATTGCCAGATCCTTTTCCCCCAGGGAAATTTTCCAGTCACTCATCTCCAAGAGTCCCAAGTGCAAGACGTGGAACCTCGCTGTGTTGAACCCTGTACTGTTGGCCTTGGGCCATAGATCCAGCCTATCCAGATCCCTCTCTGGAGCCTTCCTGTCCTTCAGCAGATCAACATTCCTGCTCAGCTTGGTAACATCTGTAAACTGAATGATGGTGCACTCCATCCCCTCATCCAGATCCTGCATAAGGAAAGATATTAAACAGGACTGGCCGCAGTACTGAATCCTGGGGAGCCCCACTAGTGTCTGGCCACTCTTTGGTTGTGACTCCATTCACCACTGCTCTCTGGGCCTGGCCACCCAGCCCCCGTGTACCCAGAGAATAGTGCTCCTGTCTAAGCCATGAGCAGCAAGTTCCTCCAGGAGAATGCTCTGGAAAGTGACGTCAAAGTCTTTGCAAAGTTCTAGGTAGACGATATTTA
Source organism: Molothrus ater (assembly GCF_012460135.2). NCBI lineage: Eukaryota > Metazoa > Chordata > Aves > Passeriformes > Icteridae > Molothrus > Molothrus ater. Next base: position 95,800,456 of record NC_050480.2, on the reverse strand, counting down.
CGTGTTTAGCTTTGTCTAGCCACTTGGTTTGATTTGATTTTTTCATTCAGCTTTCCGTATCTGGTGCAGCCTGGTAGATAACAAATTCAACATGATGCAGTGATGATAGAGCTATTCAGCAGCTCAACCTTGTACTGTTGCTTGCATTATGTAATCTTAATCTGTTCTTTATACATTGTAATGTGTTTTCTCTTAAAGATTAGCTTCAGTCATATGTCTTTTGTTCTCTGGCTTAGTTGAATATTTACATGTGTGAAGTGTGCTTTCAAGTGCTCTTTTTTGCCTGAAGTGGTTGTAGTGATGCTGGCTGTCTTTAAACATTATGCTTGGGCATTTCTCAACTTGTACATCCTGTTCTATATCCCAGGCTAGGCAGCAACTGCTTTTCACTCTGTCTCACAGCTCTGTCTGACAGCTTGCATGACACTTCTTCATTACTTCTATGATTCCATTACTTGATTGGCAAAACTATAATAATTGCTTTCGGGCCTTCATAGAATTACCTTCTTCTAGGTTAGATAATCCTTTATCATATGAAGAGGATTTGAAGATTAAAAACTATTATGGGAGGATGGAAATTGACAAACACCTACAGTGCTGGTATTCCCCCTAACCCCCAAATGAAATTCTGTCTTCCATGTTTTGTGTGGCAAGTAACTGCTTGCTACTGTTACCTGCTGTTCACCTGTGAGTGCTATCAAGCTTAAATTCTCCTAAAATCTGAAGTAATACAAAAGAATGAAAAAACTCTAAACCCAAACCAACAGCTTGAAAGATGATGATTCATTATCAGAATTTTACACATTTTTATCTAATTGAAAGCTCAGAAGCATGATGTTCGAGTACATAGTTCAGGGTATTGTGTAGTTACCTGATAATTTTTCCGGCATTATTTGGTTACAATGTGATGCAATTGGAATAAACAGGATCCCAGTGTTCCTATAGCAACAGAATGCTACTGTTTGTGAAACTGCATCATTGCAGCAGGTGTATCCATAACTCTGCTAATAACCCGAGGATTATAAAACAGTAAATTTAAAAATGAGAATTCTGTTTCATATTTCTGCAGGTAAAATTTGGTTTTAAAATTTAACTTTATAAATATTTTTCCTACAGCTCTGCACCGCCTTCCAGCATAGACATAGGTTTTTTTTGGTAAAAATACTAAATATGTAAATTCTATGAATATTCCAGCTGTATAAGTAAAGAAACTGGTAGGATTTTCTGTAAGAAATATTGAGTATTTAGACATGAGATATGATGGGGTTTTTTATCAGCTTTCAGTTTCCATTTAGTGCGAGCTTCTTTTTTTAAACTAAGTAAAAACATGTTATTTAAATTGCTCATTTTGGTCCAACATAATGACCTACTCTGTTATAGCTTCATTTCTTTCTAAATTTTCCTTCTAGATAATAGAGGCAATACAAAATAGTGTAGAAGTGTCAGCTCTATAACTCTGAAGATCTTCTACATATTTGGAAAATTATTTCAGTTTTGTTTTTATAATAAGGGAAGTAGAAAGATAATGTTTCCATTAAAGTAATCAGCTATGCATAAAAAAATTGGATAGGAAGATGTATGAAAATGCCTTTAGAGAAATCCTTTTTTTTTGAGCAAACTGTACTTGTTGCATATTTAAGTTACACCTTTTGGAGAATTCTGAAGTGTAGTGGTGCTAATAGCAATTTTACATACCAATTCCTAGAAAAGAAGTGTCACTTGTCTGAGATCCTTCAACCTGCTGCTAAGATGTGGCTTTATATTAACCCTAAGCTCTTTATGTACTTGGAGTGCTCTTAGAGAAGAGTTAATTAAAACTTTAATTAATGTATAACTTTCAGAGTTATTTTGCATTCCTCTTAATAAAAATATTCTGTTGCATTGAACAAGAACAAAGGCATTCTCTTCTCTCCCCCTCCTCTGGGACAGTCTGCCTTCATGCTTCAGGACATTAATATTTCAGTAGTTACACTGGATAAAAATTGAACAATGTATGAAAGCTAATTATTTTTCTTAGGCCTTTGATATGATCTTATCCAGGTCCATTTTCTTATATTCTGTCCTAGTGAATTTCATTATAAGTCACACTTTCCTACCTGAAACGTTTCCTTTAAATATTGTACTCAGAAAAAAAAAAAAACAACTTTGTCTCCTCTTATGTTTCTTCTATGTCGTGTAACCACTACCATCAATATTATTAAAAAAAAAAGAATGAAAATCATGTCTCTTAGCAGCCTCTACTGCCTCCCTTCCCAGCTGTTCTTGCTTATTTTCTTTCTCATTTCTTTCCTCTGTTTTGTACAGATATCATCTGATGCTGCTCAGCCTTTGGCATCTTCTCCTTCTCTGCAAGCTGCTGCTGAGAAGAGCAAAGCAGAGGTATATTGGTTTTGGGTGTAACTCTTATCAGGTTACTGCTTTGCACAAATGTTTACATCTCTATAGAGTAATTTCACTGAGGTAACTTGAGAGTTTGAATTGCTGTTAATCCTTCACACATTTGAAATATATATCTCCTTTTTTCTTGGACTAGCTAAATGAAAAGACCCAGCACAACTGCAAAGTATGTGTGTGGTTTTCACTTCTTGGTGTTCATATGTCAAAATTCTGGTTCACTTCTGATTTAGTGTCACAAAATTGTGGAAAACCCACTTAATTCCCAGCTAATGGGTATTAGTGATACTGTCCTGTTTCATCAGAAATAATTTTTGATATCTTTTTTGGTATTACTTGCTTGTTCCAGGTTCTAAATTATCAGTATTGTTCCAGCCATTTAGTTCATTATCCTTGGAGATAAATATTGAATTAATTTGACTCATACTGGTTTTAATATCTTTCTGGCTGGGATATGTGTGTGTGCTAACACATTTACTGTTTAAATGGGTCTTTGAAAAGCATAACACACAAGCAAGTAGTAGATGAGGCATCATTTATATCAACTTCCAGTAAATGGCACCATTTGCGACAATAATAAAATGCATATTTAGAATGTGAATATCCAGTGTTAGCTTCTTTTAGATACTTCACTCTAAATTGAGACTATACAATATATGAAATAATTTATGATGTGAACATAAATCAAGCTTTTTCCTTCTAAATACAAAAAAATTGGACATAAGTTATAAATTATTTTAGTTCAGCTATATTTAAACATTAATTAAAATTTAAATGTCAGTGTCATGGACTAAGATCCAAGCCTTGTTGAATTTGTCATGGGTTTTAAGTTGTACCAGGAGTAGCAGCAGCCATTAGGAATGAAGCTTGCCTTTACTTTCTTATCTACCTCTCTTGGTGCATTCACATTTGAAAGTTCTTCTGTGTAACTAGTATGCCATGTTATTAGAAATGAAACTTGGGAAAAAATTATTAATCTTTGCTTAGAATTTAAGACCAGTATAAAGTCAATTTAATTTTATTATCTTCATAGTGCTTTTTGACTGCTTTTGCAAGTAATGAAGCACTTGAGTTGAAGCTCTGGAATGAATGCAACATCTGAGAAATGTTTTTATTTTGTCTGAATTCATTTTTATCTAATGGAGCTGAGGCAGAAAGCTTGAATATTGAAATCAGGAAGTGTGAAGATGAAGGACTTGTGGCTTTTCAAGTCCACAGTGAAAATTAAATGAATGAAGATAAAGTTGCTGAGAATCGAGACTGTTTCTGTAGACTCTGTGAGGTGTGGAGGTAGAAGCACAGGAGAACAGTTTATTTTAAGTCTTAATATATTCCCTATTAAGTTTTTAGGGATTTGTTAAGGGTAACAAGAAGCATATATTTATATTTGGTCACCTTTACAGAGTGTTTGCCATATGAAACTAGCTGCAAAACCCTCCTTCTTGAATCCTTGAAAAATAGATGTTTCCAGATACTTTTTACTCCCCAAGTGAGGTTTCTTTGACAAAACATACTTTAAAAATACGTTGAAGTTGAACTGGAAATCAGAACATACTGAAAAAATGCAAAAACTTTAACTCTGCTTTCCCTTAAACATATTTAAGGACATTTAAGGTACTGTGATTGACAAGTAAGAGTACTTACATGACACTTCAACCAACCTTTCCTGGGATGAGAGGAATCAAATAATAGAATTGTAGAGTCATAGAATGGTTTGAGTTGGAAGGGCCCTTAAAGATCATCTAGTTCCAGCCCCCTGCTATGGACAGGTTGCTCAAAACCCCATCCAACCTGGCCTTGAACACTTCAAGGGATAGAGGATCCACAGCCTCCCTGGGCAATCTGTTCCAGTGCCTCACCATCCTCACAGTAAAAAATTTCTTCCTAATGTGTAATCTAAACCTGCTCTCTTCTAGTTTAAAGCCATTCCCCCTTCTCCTGTCACTGTCCTCCTGGAGTCCTGTGGTGGTTTGACAGGAAATATGTTTTCTGGGATGCTGTGGTTAGGCCATGGATGCTCAGATTTTAATATTGGCACCTAATGTGGCCATTGGGACATTGGACCCGCCTCTGAGCACACGGGGTTAAAGCAGGGCTCTCCCCTGGGAGGCTCTCTTGGGTTCGGGTCAGTGAAAGGTTCAGAGCTGCCCTGCGCGGCTGCGGGCTGGGCGGGGCAGGGGCAGCCATGGGGCCGGGTGAGGTAGGCCCAGGGGCAGCCATGGGGCCGGGTGAGGTAGGCCCAGGGGCAGCCATGGGGCCGGGTGAGGTAGGCCCAGGGGCAGCCATGGGGCCGGGTGAGGTAGGCCCAGGGGCAGCCATGCGGCCGGGTGAGGTAGGCCGGGGCCTGGACAGAAGGGAGGGGAAGGCCCCTGAAGGATGGAAGGGTGGAGGAGGAGCACTGAGAGGCATCAGGCAGCCACTTCCCCCTCCCCAGGAGAGACAGAGAGAGAGCCTGTGCCTGTGCTTGTGCCACCTTGAAATTTAATAGTGGCCGGCCGAGAAGGAGAAGGGAGGTGCGGCGAGAAGGTGGCCGGCAGGGCAGCCGTGGGAGTTCTGGACAGACAGAGCCTCAGATTTTTAACCCTTTTCTTGGATGATGGAAACCTTACAAATGCTAATCCTCCTGGAGCTGAATGAGAAGAGAGATTGAAATGAGGTAAGAGGAAATGGGCCACGAGAGAAATAGAGAAGAACTCAGGTGGAAGAGATGATGGAGTAGCTTATGCTGGACTCTTTTTGTGTAGCCATGGACAGAGCCATGTTTCCTTGTGATACAGGGACTGCATTCTAGGGGGAGGCAATGCCTCAGGACCAAGAGGGTTCGGTGTGGGTACCCCTCAGCCCCAGGGGGTGAAAAACATGGGGGGGACAGATGTCCCAAAGTTGAGACTGTGCCTTTTTGGAGTGGGACAAAGCATCCTTAAAAGTCGACCCTAGAAGCAGCTCTGGTCCTTGTTCAGTGGTGAGAGCGCTGGACATGAAAGGAAGAGGTCACCATTGGCACAAGAAGGACTCGTTCTCCTCTTGATGAACTGAGGATTGAGTATTCTGAAGGGTGGTGCCGGACTGAGAGTCGATGATTTGGGGGATGTATTGTATTGGGAATTTGGTGGGGAGGAGGAGGAGATGTATTTGTGAAGTTTTCATTTTCCTTGTGTGTTTCTTTTTTGTCCTTTCCCTTGTAGTTTAGTTAATAATTTTTTTTTTCCTAAGTGGGAGCCTGCTTTGCTTACTCCTGGTCACATCTCACAGCAGAAACCAGGGAGAGAGTATTCTCATGGGGGCACTGGCATTGTGCCAGTGTCAAGCCATGACAAGTCCTTACCCATTGTTCCTGAAGCTCCCTTGAGGCACTACTACAGGAAGATTCCTATGAAGTGTCCCAGAGTCTTCTTTCTTCTCTGGACTCAGACAACCCCAATTTTCTCAGCCTGTTTTCAGAGAGAGGTCCTCCAGCCCCCAGTCATTTTTGTGGCCCTTCTCTGGGTTGCAGTGGGTCCGTGTCCTTCTGATGCTGGGGGCCCCAACTGCAGAGGAAGGGTCTGTGAGAGCAGAGCAGAGGAGGAGAATCATGTCCCTTGACCTGCTGGTACACTTCCTTTGATGCAGTTGTCTTAAAGAGATTACGTTTATTTAAATTACTCAGCTTGAGAAGGTTGGAGTGGGATGTGGGAACAGAAAAAGGAAGACTTCAAAAAGTTGTTGCTCTGACAGTGTAATTTGTAATTACACTAGTAATACTAGAATGCAGGTTGGTACTAGGGTCAGTGAAACAGTAGTGGAAGAAAGGCTGAGCTTCATTGAAAGGCATGGCTATGCATTTGTAATCCTAGTTCAGTAAGACTGCAAGCCTCAGGTTATTATGTGACCTCAGAATAAAATACTGCTCTATACTTGTCCCAGTCATACAGACATTTCTTGAACACCTTGCATTACCACAGGTGAGATACAGCATTGGTGAGGCCTCTCGTTTGGACCACTGTGTTCACTTTCGTGTTCTTTTATTCAGTGAAATCTAAGTTGGTCTCTGTTTCTTTTCATCAAAACAGATGTCCCAAATTTCCTTATTGGGGTTTCATGACTGTGGTCATTGCTTTCTGTTGCTTGTATGCAGGTGCTTGGTGTGATAGTCTGATTTTCCAGGAACTGAGTGTTCAGGTTAATGCCTGATAAAATAATTCACATGGGTTAGTTGGGGCTTGAGTAGCCCAAATCCAAATCTGGTAAATATTGAAAATGGATTACTGGAAGTTTTGAAGAGTGTGTTACTTGGATCCCTCTGTGTCCAGTCACCTCCAAAAAATAACCCCAAACAAACAAAACCCCCAAAACAACAAAAAACCAAAACCTTCATCTGAGTGTTAGAACTATTTTTAAGTGTATAAAAATGTAGCGTGCTATAAAAATTTTTAAATTGTATGTACTGTATTGTATTATATAATTGTATGGATGTTAAAAAAAAAAAGAAAAAACTCACAAATATTCCTTACTGACACAAACTATTAACTGTTTTATTTTTAATACTGGAGCTGCATGGACAGATATAGCCTCTCAACCTTCTGCCTAATATTGGGAAACTTGTAAACAGTAGTGTTTTCTGAAACAAGGCTGTTTTGAAGCTTTCAACTAACAGGAGTGCAAGTCTAATGGCCAAAAGAACATTTAGGAGCTACAGTTTCATCAATTTAGTGTTCAAATATACTCACTAGTACTACTCTGTAGGTGTACCAGGTAAATGCAGGCAGACTAACACTTTGTCAAAGCAATTGCTAACCTAGCAAGTCTGAATCTTCTTCATGTTATTCCTTAAGGCATATTTTATGCTTTGCTTCAGTCAGATGGGTCAGTAATTTTGGCACATTCATTCATCAAAAACTAAAGTGCAGAAATATCTGTAATGTCATTATGATGCGTTCAAAGTAAAGGGATCTTTATATTTTCACTTTCTGGAACAACATAATGTGTCATGACTCAGCTGGCCTGTCATATGGCCCAAGGCAACTTTTTTACATTCAGGAGTATTTTTTAGGACTACTAGATCGGCTTTTAAAAATTAGTACCTTCCTGCAGAAAGCAGCATGCAATTTACCTTAGTCTAGTTCTTTGGTCAAAGCAGCTGACATCCACCCTCAATGACAGAGGCTATCAGAGTTAACAAAGATACTTATACTTGTAGATTATTTTTCCTCTTCAGCTCTGCTTTGCTTAGGAGAATCAATACTGGTTCTTTTTTCCTTCTGCTTATTAAGCAGAAAAGCAGATGAGCAGGTAAAAAAGTGAATTTCTTGAATTTAATCTAAAAGTCACAGTATTTTTAATATTAGTATTTGAGCAAAATTAGTCACTCTAATGAGAAGGAGAGCAGATAAAAGCATAAACTATGATTTAAAAGGGAGTAACTGAAGATCTCTTTTTATAGTCTGTGTGACTGTAGACATTCAATATGTTTGCAAATTGAGTACTAGCAAAATGCTTTTTCTTTTTGCAGAAGGAAAAAGAAAAAAAGAAAGAAGAGAAAAAGAGAGAGAAAGAATCAGAAAAACCATCAAAACAGTTAACAGCTGAAAAGGTAAGAAGAGTTTCTTTTTTTCCACTTATTTAAAAATGGCACATAGTATTAGATATGTTCAGAGATTTGGGGAAATAATTAATGTGTATGTGTATATGAATTGTGATCTGGTTAATGCACATGAATTGTTTGCTTGTATACAAAGGTTGGTTGGCCATATGATGAGGAATGTGTTCAGAAGAAGAGGGAAATGGGTTAAGCTTTTTTAAAGTTTAGGCTCAGATCATAAATCTAATGAAGATTTTTAAGATCACAGGATAGTCCTGAGTTAGGAGGGCCCACAAGGATGATCAAGTCCAGCTATTAAATGCACAGCCCTGTATGGGGATTGAACCCCCAAACCTTGGTGTTGGTGGCACCATGCTCTGACCAGCTGAGCTAAAACCTCCGGGTCATGGACCACTGCTATTCTTGCACAGAAAATTGTCAGTTTTATTAAGTCCTGTATTATCATCTAATACCGTCTTTGATAAATGAATACATTTTAAACATAAATGTAAAATCTGTAAAGTTTAATTAGTAATTTTAAGTAACTTAAAAATTTTTCACTAAGATCATGTCACAAAACGCGACAAGGAAACAACTTAAGGTGCTTCTTTCCACAGTTATGGTAAAGCATAATGAGCAGCCTTAGCAATATAGGTACAATTGAAATTTCATGTGCACTTCTGCAGAGAGTTGATATTAAACAAAAATTGAATGGGTAATTTTAGTATTAAATATATTAATTTCTTTTAATAGAGATGTTGTCTTTCTGATCTTGTGAATCCATTAATATGTTGAGGTCTGTATTGTAGTCTGAAGAATGCATTGGAGTCTCCATCTGTCAGTTTATTCCCCCACATTGCTGTGTTACAATTATGAAAAATGTTGTGTGTTCACAGACTATGATTGCAGATGTATTTCTAATTCAGTTTTCAAATAGAGTATTTTTCCACTTTACATAATAAAACAAGATACAAAAAATATATATATGCATACTTGGAGGGGGGAAAAAAGCCCCTCCCGAATAGAAATATAATTTTTCTTAAATTAGAAAGCAATTTGGAATGAGTTAGTGCAGAAGCAGCTTTTCTTACAACAATTCCTGAAGCTTCACTGAGCTATTGTTATTGATACCATACAAGGTTAAAGTAAGTTTATGGATGGCAATAAAAATATTAGAATTGTTGATTACTGAAGCTTTATGGGGGTGTCCAGCCAAGTTGAATGTTTTATTTTTGTCCTTATAATAATATAGTTTAGTTATAAAGGGTAAAAACATTGCTGTGATTTGGAAACATTATCTTTCTAGAGCCCAAAGATCTACTTTTGGACTGGGAGAGAGGGTCTCACTTTGTAAGGATGCATGAACTTTGTTATGTGGCTGGAAATATTTGTTTAAGTGAGGGGAGGTGACAACAGAGCATTATTACAGCTGAGGGATTATCCTACCACTTGAAATAAAAAAACTATTCTAATGCCACTGATTAGATTTACATTTGAAAAGTCATTAGATTATCAGTTAATGATTAGACAAATAAAAAGAAGGATTTTGATTTTAAATGCTTGTACTACAAAATGTGGAATTTGGTAAATATATCTGTATTAGATAATCGTGCTGTTGTAACAGCTGCAAAATGTTTGAAGTACTGCAGCATATTTTATTTCATTATTAATGTGTCAGCATTGACTGCTCAAATGGAACTCATTTCTGTGTCATCTTTTTAATTTAAGACATTCTTCAAGCTTGGGCTTTTAAAGGATCATTCATTCAAAGTAAACTGCTTTCACACTGTAAATTTTATATATTTTTAAAATCTAGTTGCTTTCTGTAATCCAAAGGAAGGAGAGCTGTATCATATGTTTATTTCTGCTGGACAGTGTTGGTGAGGTAGAAAACAAAGATTTTCTTTTCATACATGGAATAATACATTGCTGCTTTTGCAATGTGTTTCTGCTTTAGGGAGCTGATAAACATTAGTTTTTCAGTAATAATGATATACTTCACATCCAGGTAGAGACTGGCTGTAGTATGTTTTAAATATTGCCTCCTGAATCAGCAGGGGAGTGCAGGCATCTTGACCATAGTATTTATCATGTTTTCAGCAAACGCATCAAGCAGTAGATGGTTATTTTTCTCAGTTCCTGGCAGAGGAAACAATATGAGAAGTCTGCACACTTCATATTGAAAGTCACTGGTTGCTTTTAGTACAGGCATGGTTGATATCCAGTCTAGTTGTTGCAGGCTTGGGAAGTTAATTAAAAATATGTGAGCAAGCAGTTTGCAGTTCTGACACAATTTTGAGAGTTCTTTTAGATTAAGGTAATTCAAGCAGTGTTTTAGCTATCCTATAGAAGAATCAATAAAGGTAGAAAAATTAGAGGTCTTAAACTGGTAAAAAGAATTCATCTTTTTACTAGAGAAAACTTCAGATTTATTCTCAAGTGTCATGTACTCTTATAAGTCTTCAGTTCCTAGTGACTTCA